>NW_027286182.1:2500-550000 GCF_022747635.1 Hetaerina americana
AGACACAGACACACAGACACACAGACACACAGACACAGACACACAGACACAGACACACAGACACAGACACACAGACACAGACACACAGACACAGACACACAGACACAGACACACAGACACAGACACACAGACACAGACACAGACACAGACACACAGACACACAGACACAGACACAGACACAGACACACAGACACAGACACAGACACACAGACACAGACACAGACACAGACACACAGACACAGACACAGACACAGACACAGACACAGACACAGACACAGACACAGACACACACACAGACACACACACAGACACACACAGACACACACACAGACACACACAGACACACACACAGACACACACACAGACACACACAGACACACACACAGACACACACAGACACACACACAGACACACACAGACACACACACAGACACACACAGACACACACACAGACACACACAGACACACACACAGACACACAGACACACACACAGACACACACACACACACACAGACACACACACACACACAGACACACACACACACACAGACACACACACACACACAGACACACACACACACACAGACACACACACACACACAGACACACACACACACACAGACACACCCACATTCATATCTTCTAAATGTTAAATTGAGGTTCACCTTTGATTGTATACCTTTAAACTTTAGGAATGCCATATAGTACCCGAAACAGTTCAAATGAAAGTCCTATTTTTTCAAGTTAGATGAGGCTAAAAGTCGTCTTTTTTGTGCGTAGTTTCTAAGATTTAAATGCTTATTACAATGGATTTAAAATCGTTGTTTCTCTATACCCTCTCTAGAATGTGCTATCCCGATGGCTGATGCATTCAGTTGTTAAAGAAAGCCACTGTGGCGAAATTGTGAGAGCAAAACGAAGTTTCCTATTCTTTCTTATTTCATCCTTGCCGAATGGAAAAATCTGGGGATTTTTTTGTGCAGAGAACGGAGATGCATTTCGAAGAAAAAAAATTGAATATCTGTTACACGATCAATGGCTTCTCTTAGGGCACGTGGCTTCTCTCCGCATTATTTTCTTTACCTTCTTTGCCAGAGATGGTACATGGTCATACAAGAAAAATACACGTCCCTTTTGTGCATAGTTTCCTTGAATACAAAAGAAGTCAATATTCGTCGACGTATTCGTATTCCACATTTCATTTGTCGTCGCGGATACGCCCGGCGGCAGTCTCCTCGGCGGAATTTCTTTGAAATAAGCTCTGACTGATTGTGAATTATGATTCCTGCATTCTCCGTCCACGGTTTCCCTGGGTCTGATACAATGCTCATTTTGATTAAAATCGACCGATGTGTTTGTTTTTATTTTGTTCCAGGTATGCGAACGAGAAGCCTTTAGAGATATGAAAACAGGGAGGGATGAAGACCATACTGAATTCTGATCCCTTGTTTTTTCTTCAATTTACGAAGTTCTCATTGGAAATGTGGATATTTCCACTAACGGTCGACTCATAACGATAAGTCATTTTGAGCGGATCCCTCTTCGGAAATTTTGCTGCCGAATGAAAATAAAGTCATGCTCCAAGGAGAAAATAATGTAATTGCTAGGAAATAATGCAATTTTTGGGCATTTCATTCCATATACTTCTAATGTGTAGGCTGGCTAGAGAGAAAATTCGGCAGAATAGAAAAGGATTCGGCAATGTATGAAAATACGTTTGCTCAAATACTGTGAAACATCCAGTTTGTTATAAATGCTATCAGATTCTAGTGATATTTTACATAGGGGTAGAGTTGCACCCAGTAGGCTCTTTTGCTTACGCAAACTTTGTTTTGCATTCACAATCATGACTTAATATTATTTGATGTGGTGTCCGTAGAGAACAGTTCGTCTTTAATTAAAAATTTAGGAGTAGTTTCGAAATTTCCCAATAATTTTTTCCCGTGACCACATCCATCTTCCGAAAATTTAATCAATTAAATCTCGTACGTTCCGGACCGTTTTGCGTGGGTCCAATTCGGGTGCGTTCGCGCAAATTCGGACCGCACCCGAGAACCGTCGGGAAGCGTGAATTTTAGTTGTCATTCCGCTCTCGGAGGGCCCGCGTAACAAGTGCGACCATAATCAGCTAACCTTGAGCCAATTAGGTGTCGATTGAAAGAATCACGCCATTGCGAGCGCCGGCATCTCAATTGGTTTCGCGTGTGCTTAAAAATTACCACGCGCGCGAAGCTTGGCGCACTCGCGTTCGTTGGCTCGTTGGTCGACGGCGGCGGTGTTGGTTTGGGTTTTTTAGCGGCCAGGGAGGCGTGTGGATGGGCGAGGGATATAAGAGGGCAGGGGGGGTGAGGGCTCTTTTGAAGGGAAAGGGGTGAAGAGGTGGAGTTACTGCTACGCGACAGAAAGAGTGGGCGTGTGTATGCGTGGTGATCGCACGAGTACGGGGTCGACTCACACCACCCTCGCTCTCACTCCGGAAAGGGCGTGCGGCATAAGGTAACGAAGGGTGTTCTGGGGGATAGGGAGAGAGACGAGAGTGGGAGTTGGTCTGTTGAGGGATGGTCTGGGGGGTAGGAAGGGTTTTAATGGGCTCGTTGTTGCGCGCCGCTGACGCACGGAGGGCGCCACTAGCGCGACACTACTGCCACGTCGGACGCCACCCTTGCACCCTCGACGTCGACCGCCAGGGGGACTCCACGCGCACTTTGGCGGTCTCTTTTCATCTGCTCCCACGCACACTTTCTCTCCCTCTCTCCGCCTTTCTCTCTCTCTCTTTCCCGCCCCTTTTTCGACACCCCGCCTTTCTCTCTCTCTCTCTCTCTCTCCGCTCTGCCTCTCCTCTTGTCTCCCCCGAATTGAAACGCCGTGCGCGTCGGAGCGGGGTGTTTCTGCCCACGTGCCTCTCCGCCCCTTCGACGTTTTCGTTTGTTTTTGTTTTCTTTTTTTTATTATTTCGTCGGGTAAAGTAAGAGGGTGGTGGGTGGGGTTGGGGAGAAAGGGCATTTTTTTCAAAAAAATATTGTTTTGCGCGCCGGTCCACTTTAATCAGCTTTGTTTGCGGTCCTTTACTTCCTCCTCTTTATGCACATATGTATGTACTCAAATGTTCGTGGCACACGTCTTCTGCTACGTGCCCCTCCCTTTCCCTACTGCTGCTACCCCTCGTTCCGGCGCATCTATCAATCCTTTGTGTGTTTTCCACACCTCCGTTCTCCTTTCCCATTCCAAACAGTTCTTTTTTGTCTCGCCCCCCTCCCCTTCGTTACGTACTTATCCTCCTGCCTCAGCCTGATGACGCTGGTTGTGTTTGGCCGGCCGTGGTCTGTAGTAGCGGGATGCAGAACAAATATTTAAGAAAAAGTCAGTAGTTTGTACACGGAGAGAGTCAGGCGGCTCTTTTACGTTAGTTCATAATTTAGCGCGAGCAGAATTACTCAAACACTGTATCCAGGCTCTTCTTTAACTGTTTGGTGTGGTGGAGTGAACATTATACTTCCGTGGATTGAATTTATTGGTGTGCAGGTCCCAATTTGGGAGGTGTTTCAACTTATTAATTTTCATATAATATGTTTAGGCTCTTATGTTAAAGTAAATCGGAATTTATTAAATAAAGAAAATTTTATCGACTTTATATTAAATTTTTTAATATAAAGTCGATAATGATTCGGTGATTTTTTGTGTTAAAATCGATACTAGTATTTGGTGAGAGAGGAATATTAGCTCGATCTTTGGCATTAAATCTTTTCTTATAAGATAAATCAGAATAAAAACCTCGGAAAAATAGAGACCGGTGCATTTTCAATATTTTTATAAGGGATCGACATTGTTGCTGCGTAATATGCTCCTTTTTGCAAATAGCTTTATCATTTGCCTAAGCACATTGTAAACATAAAACACTTCTTCCCATCATTTTCAGATTGCTCAGCTTCTTATGCATTCGTGTCGTTTAAAATTCATATTTTTTTCTTTCCTTCACCTCTGATATCATCCATAGTAATCAGCCCAAAGATGATTTGAAGGGTATAGGTAGAGTTCACCACGGAAGAAGGCCTACGGAATGGAATTTACACTTCAAGGTAAGGGAGGGAGGCACCTCCTTCCCCCGAGCCACCTGCGGTTTCCCAGGAAGATACGATACGCGAAATATCGCGCAGCTTGAGAGAAGCTGGGGGTGTATAGGGTTGTCACCCGGATTTAAACTTGGGCCCTTCAGTTATTGGTCGAAAAATCCGCCCAGTACACTATCACGCCTCGACTCTTACACGTTTACCTAAAATTCTTTCTTCCGTAAAAGCCTCGAGCATATCTAAATCTGTGTTCTTCGTGAATTTTGCTATTTCGAATATTCTCCACCACCTTCGTCTCTTCCTCAGTCGTATGTAACCTCTTAGTTCAGTTTTTTATTCTTCCATCAAATCCATAGCTCGGAATTATTAATTAAATTTCTTTAGATATCAAGTTTCTGGGACGCACAACACTTCATAAACAGGTCTCGTCTAATTGTCTCTAAGCAGAATCCCAGTAATCAGTTCTCTCCTGAACGTACCTTCTTCAATGCAGTCCTTTCTTTAGCTTGAAAAATACTAGTTTAATAAGGTTTGATTTTATGGTAGGTAATTATTCTTTTCGCTTTTCCTGAATATTCAGTTTCATCTCCCATTTATCCTTCTTAGGGTCTGAAATGGATACAATTTTACCCCAAGAACTCACATGTTGTGTTCGCCTTATTGATGTATATGGAGTAGGTTTGAATAGCATGATTTTTCCTGTACATCTTCACGAGGAGATAAATTGTAGCTTAAGAGTGCGTGCGTTTCTAACGCGTGATGAAAGATTATGACTCTGAAATATTCGCCAACTCGTCATGCAATGACCGAATGATGATACCCAATTCATACGCTTGAAATAAGCCATCGTTCAGAGTTGTTTTTAGGATATGCTGCTCTTTTTTTGAGTGCGCTGCCGAAAAAAGGAGAGTAAATGCTATGCATGCCTGTCACACTTCACGCGTCGTTGGCCCATCCTGCAACGAAATGCTGCTGACGCAAGAATGCTCCCCAGTGAGTAATCGAATGCGTTCGGGGCCTATGGAAATCGATCAGAATGATGTTTTCGCCAGTTCATATTTCATTCTGTAACCTTGCCTTGGGGTGCCCCTCAGGTTCGTTTGTTCATTGGAGGCCGTGGGAATATCCGTCGCAGTGCAACTGCCATTCTTGCCCCTGGATGCAGGGGCATTTAGCAAATGTGGAAATCATATTCGTCGCAGATCTCGACTTGTCAAGTGACGAACGGTGACGGGACTAATTTCCTTTAAAAATTTTCCGTTAACGACATGACAAAAATCGCGTGGCCCCATCTACAGTGTTGCAACAAATACGGAGAGTTGTTCTAAATGTGACGTTAAAAAAATGCAAGGTTTTGTTTTCATAATAAAACATGACATATTGCAGAGCAGTTCCTTCTTGTTGAATTATCCCGGGTATTAGAATTCATTCCCCCATCCCGTCCCTCGTCGTATGTTTCCTATTGGTTCTTGCATTGCACTTTCGGAAAATGAACGCAAAGTTAAATGCAATGCATCCGTTTTTTAATTTGAATGGGATTGACAAAATGTGCATAATTTATTTCATCCTACATATGTTACTCTTCTTCCTCATCCAACTCTTTGCAACATAAATATAATGTACAGTCGCATTACCGGCCTGTTTACTTTTCCCTTTGATATCATTATTAATCCTCTACTCCCCTAAAATCCACAGTAACTTAGCATTTATATCACGAATTCATAAGTCATATGGACGTATATAATGGATATGGGTCAATCATGCATAGGGATGCGTATATTTGGAATACAATGCCTTGGCTCGTATCTCTCCCTTGGTGATGCATTGAGAAAGCCAGTTCTTTACTTGCTGGGAGGAATTGAGTTCGGGTCTCGGCCAGGGCTCATATTTTTCCCCCGTCCCCGATTCCCCTTTTATTTCCCTTTGGGTTTCGTGCAACATTGTGCTAGCTATCATCTTTCTCCGCGTCCTTTCGTCTGACGTGCACTTGCATGTGTAGGTTTTCGTGCTCACGTGAAGTGTATGTACGTATAAGAACTGCCATAAATTCAAGGATTGTTTTATCCCTCGACCCGGAGAAAATTTTCGGGAGGGAGTGCGGGAATTTATGGAGGCTAGCTGTAAATTTAGTCAGAGCTTGAGGATGGATCGTGGGAGTAGGGGATGGGCGGTTGACGGGCGAGAGGCGGCAGGCATGTAGTAGTAGGCGGTGGGATTGCATAGGCGTGGACAGAGATGTGGGAATGGTGGGGAAGTGTGAGTGAGGGCAGTCGAAAGTCGTTGGGGCGGTCAGGGTACGAAGGCGGGGTGCGTGAGAAAGTCTTCGTCGAGAGTGCGTTTACACGCACGCCTGCGCGGGCTTGGGGTCGGGCGCATCGCTGTTCGTTTCAATTATTTCCGCACCGCGGGCGGACGCTTAGGTTTCTTTTTTTTTTGAGTTCAGCGGACCGAGAAAGCGGGGAACCTGGAGGGAAGTCAGGGGTTTCGACGGGTCCGGGTGGGAGGACGGTCAGTGAAAAATTTAGTGGAATTCCGCGTAAAAATCTCGCAAGGATAGGAATAAAATGTGGGCGGGAAGCGTGGGGAAAAAATCATCCCTTTCTCTCCGTCGCGTCGCTTTGTTTCGACGGCTTCGTGCGTGTCTTTCTTTCTCTCTTCTCTCCTGGCCTCGCAAGCCGAAATGTGTCCCTGGTAATCAGATGCCATTGCCAATATCCGAGAACGTTTACTCTCTGCGGCATTGTTCCCACACGTGTTATTTTTCGTTCTCATTTACCCCGATGTATGAGTCTCAAATGGGAATGCCAATCGAGTGACCAACGTCGCAGAATGGATGAATGTTCGTCGTGCAAAAATTATTCTTTGCGCGAAATTGATTAGTTGATCATTATAGAAGGGGAATATAAATGAGAAATTTCAACAGCGGTTCCCAAAAACTCATAAAATGTTTTTTGCGAGTTTCTTCAAATTCATACTGACCTAAGGAGTTTAAAGAAAATATAAATATAGCTTCCTTGAGAAGAATCTCTTTTAATACGCGAAATTATGGAGAATAATTGCGTAATTATACTCACTTTAAGGGTGGAATTTAAGATTTGAACCAATACTTTATTAAGGGAGGGCTGTCCTTGAACAATCGTACATGTGTCTTAGATATTTAGCAACACGCATTAAGATGCATAGGCACATTGTCAATTTCTTGTGAAAAAATCAAATGAAATGACGGTCGTTTCTGCCACGTTTCTGACGTAAACGCTAATCCGCCTTTCAATCAAAAGGCCCAGTATTTCGAAATTTGAATGTAAGCGTCTTTTTCGCTTTCAAAATATGGATGGAAAAATTCTGTAACAGATGATAGGGTGCATGTATCTCGTTTCTACAACCAAATTTGTAGTGAATGTGCACTTTTAAATTTCAGTAACTAATTGTTTTATGCGTATTTGTGAACAAGATACGTATCAATAAAAGTCTTTAATATCACCTACCCCGGGAAAAATATATACGGGAGCTCTTTAAAGCCACATATCCTCAGTCTTCTCCGAGGATTGCACAAAAGAGCAATTATTTGTACATTTTTAAAATTCTACAAATTTACACAGTTGTTTCTCAACTGTCGCATTAGAAATTTTCGTGTAGTCACTTCAGACCTAGTATCTTATAATTGTGCTGTATGTATTTTTACTATCTACGAATATAAGATTTCTGCGTCATTAAATATACCACGAAGGGCATTTTTGAATTCTATCAATTGTCAATTCATTATGATAGCCGAACATGATCGGTTGACGCCGGTTCTGAGTAGTCTGCTGTGAATCCTAGGTGCTTTTCCAGTTGTGAGGCCAGCATCAGTTGTTCACTAAGCGAAAGAATAGTTGTATACAGTTAGTGTTTATGCTTGTTAGTAGCCAGTCCCATATTGAAAATTTAATTTACCCATTTCAAGTTGTTTCTCCGTTTTACAGATAAGGTGGATTTCATTTATATACATGAAAGCATCATAAAATATACGCTCTTTAAAACCGTATTGTATGCAAGAAAAAATCTTATACAGAATCTCAAATGACATACATCTTTTCAGTTCTCATTTAGTCACTTATTACCTGATTCTTCTCATGTGCATGTTTATGTGCGTGTGTGTGGGTGTTTTTGGGATTTTTTCAGCATTATGAATAACAAATAGTAATCAAAGTCTCATCGTATTTGACATTTAACTTTTTTCAGATAAATAAATGTCTCAAATTTGCCCAAATCCACCGACGGTAAACGGCTTTCTTCTTATTTTTGTTATTTTTATGTTTGATCTTCTCAGCTTAAACTTTGACGTTTTTCAAAGCATTTGAATTTAATATTGTGGAGACAGTCTTTTTTTTGGACATTTTGATATACATTTGGAGACACTGGGTGGATTGCTGAGCTGATGGACATGGACATGATAGTCCCGTTTACGATGACCGGAAACATATTTTCCCTGATTTCGGAGCATTCTCTTTGCAATCATGACGATATCTTTTCTATCGCCTGTGGTTACACTTTTACTATTAAGAATCATTGACAAATATCTTTTTTAGAAAAATTAATTATACGCATAAAACTATCCGGTATTCATCACATGAATGAGTTAACAATGCGCTAAAACGGAAATGGAAAGTTAACTTGCCATACGTACAAACTTTAAATGGATCATAAGCTAACTGGTATCTTTAAGAAACGCTTTTTAATTGAATCAATGTTACATTCTAAAAGTTTCACGTAAGTAATGCATTGGTAAGATGGTGTTTACTGAAACAGAATTGGAAAGCCCAATGGTAGGCTTTAAAAAACACCGTGTGGGAGATTTCGCCACGTGATTGAATAATAATAGAGAAGCACGGTTCTTCTGGGTGGTACAGTCGCTCGCTAGTTTAATACCACTCGTAAGCAAGGTTATTAATCGCAAACAGGCGTAAAGCACTCGGAAGAGAGTTTAAATAAGACGGTAAAACCGACTCGTGCAAAAACTCGATAAATGCGGAGTCTTGACCGTGGGCAGTGGGGATGTGCTCAAGTGATTCAACGGCCGTTCGCAGGATCGCCTTACCCCTTTAACGTAAAGCAATCGTTGTTGAACCTACTCCACGGGTGCGTCACGTCGCGGTGATCCGAGCGAAATCAAGCAGGTGAAAGAGAGATTGGGCGGGAAGGGGGGGGGGGAGGTGGTTGAGGGGGAGAAAAGGATTGATTTTGCACCGCCGTAAAAACGACACGGACAATGAATCGACGCAAAAGAGGCAGCATTTAGTCGATTGTTGGGAAATGCGGTGACGGAGAAGAGAGGAACAGATTAGGTAGGTTGGAATCGAGTGAAACTCACGAGGTGGGGTGGAGGCGGCAAGGGTGCGTGGGGGTGAACGATGAGAGCGACGAAAGGGAGCGGGGGTTGAGAAGCGGACCTCGGGAGGGCCCTCGGAGACCGACGAACGGAGGGAGGGACAGTAGGTAGAGAGACAGAGAGAGAGAGATGGAGAGGGATGCAGGGCGAGTCTTCATTAAGGACCCGAGATGGTGGAGAACCTAATTGGACGAGTAATCTAATTGACCCTCGCGCGCTCGAAAAGAGATGTGTCCTACTCCTTGCTGGAGGATATACAGAAGAGGAATGGAGATAGAAATACATATATATATATATATATATATATATATATATATATATATATATATATATATATATATCTTTATATGTACGAATACGTGTGTGTGTGGAGAGAGAGAGAATAGGGAAAGGTGGGGGTTGAGAGGGAGTTGGGCTAGTTTCTGCGGACGTAGGAGTGGCAAATCCAGTTGAGGGAAGCAACTGCTGATGCTAGGGTGCTTTAAAGGGGTTGAGGGTTGAAGTTGCAGAATGGAATACGAATTTGGTGAGCGCTCGAAAGACTCGATAGAGAGAGGGAGAGAGAGCAAACAGAAATTTCCTGCGCAAGCATATGGGGAAATATGATGAATTGAGGCTCCGTCGGAGCAAAAGATCACCAGCAGCCCTCAGGCGTTCGGGGGTCGTTGACGATGTTTGTATCAACAATATAAGTTTGACCGGCCATTCTTGAATACTAGAAAACTGTTGGCAAAAGCATTTGGGCCGCCAAGAGAAACCGAGGAGGACAATAATATTTTTGGCCGTAGAAATAACGCCAATTAGGAGTGAAATTTGACTAATTTTCCTCCAGAAAGCCTCGAATGGTAATACCGCACTGTAGATAAACCACTCATCCGTGCCAAATTAACCATGTATGGCTATAGCATATATTTAAACTGTGGGAGAGATTAAACCACAATCAAAATATAAAAGCAATTCAAAATTGAATAATATCCTGTTGAACTACATGTACATTGAAAAATTATTTATGTTTTCGTGGAAAAATTTTTCATAGTCGTCATGGTCTAGAATCAGCAAACAGTTAATCGCTAGCCATCTCGAATAAAGTCGTACATTACCTTGACAGAGACAGCTGTGTAATTTATTCGGAAACACATTTTCGAATGCGCTCTTGTAATTTCATTGATGATATATGAATGCACTGGAGTACAAATATGATAATCGATGATGTGTAGATGCATCATTTTAGTATTCATTTTAGTATTTATTTCGACATATTATCATTAAATATTCCATAGAATCTGAAATTTGTATTTGGGGATAACTTAATAAAACCTATTTGTATGGTGGATTTGGTAAAAGTACATATTTGTTCGGTGGCTTTTATACTGAACAAGATGGTGGCTGTTTATCAGAGGCATTTCGAATGATACTTGAGTGATGCTTGGAGAGCACTCCCTAGTACGGTGAAACTATCGGTGTCTTTCGTCAAGCACATGGCCATTACGACCTCCGACATGTTTCAATCCATTCTAACTCATAACGAATATTTCATTCAAAATATCTTCCCATTCCGTAAACTCAGGTGACGGTCGGTCCTCCAAATAACTACTGCTGCTATCTTTCGTCTTGGAGAAATGTTTTTATTTAAAATTTTATTTAATATATTCCGATACCACGTCTCCATGATAATGGGGGGTAGAGCGTTGGACTCCAGGAAGGGTCGCTCCAGGGGTAGAGGAGCGTTGGACTACTGATCAATGGGTGAGGCCCGGGTTCGATTCCAGGGTATGCCAGACAAAGCACCCTCAGCATCACCCGAGCTGTGTAACTTTTCGCGTATCAGAACTTTCCGAGAAATTATAGTCGGGATGCGCAAATGGTCTATGTATGTATGAGAAAATGGCTATATGAATTTCGCTCCCCATTGGGCTCATGTATGGAGTGAACTCAACCACTTACCAAACTGACCTTCGGGTTGATTACTGTGTATATGGTTTTTTATTCAAAATGTCATTTCAGGATAAAACTTTTGACGATGAATGACAACAAACGCTTTGCATCTCAAATTATCATCTAAACTTAGGAAAACTTAAATTATATCCCTCCAATAAATAGTTCGCAACTTCTCGTAGTCGTGATTTTGGCCAGCTTCACAGAGGATGTGACGGTGGCCAAATGATTGTTTTCTCTCCGGCCATATTCATTATGAAAAAAACCTTGTCGTTAGGGAAATCCGTGAAAAATGCATTATTTTTAATCCACCATAAGTGCCTTAAGTTAATAATTCAATAAAGCTTTATTCCACCCTGAAATTCATTTTTCAAATTTTTCATCCCCTGAAACTGACCTCGATCACGTTTCGTGGTTGTCGACCGCATTTATGTAAAAACTGGAGGAATAATTTCAAGGAGCAACCGAAATACATTTCAAGTGTTAAATTAATTTTGTTTCAATAATTAATATCCTTCTTTTATAAGTGCTCGAAGGGCTGTACTCAAATCTTGGACAAAAAACTTAAATGAGGGAAATTGCGTTTTACTTCGTCCTAGAATATGATTAAAAAAACACATTGATACATTAGTCTTTACCGCATTCCTGAGATTGTTTTTGAATTGGGAAATAAATCAGTCAGACGGGTGCATTTGCCCAACAATTTATCGAGCAGTTTGTTATATTTTTATCGAATCGGATCCTTAAACAGCGAGTTTCCAAACCATTATTACTTCTCCAACTTTTGTAATTAGAAAGAAGAATAGAGGAATTTGAAAATACAAACGGGGAGCAGCGTTTTATTAATGTGGCCTGTGGGCGAATTAAAAAGCCAAGTAATCGGAAAATACTTCTTTTTTCGTTAACACCCTGGGGCCCAAAGTTTTTGTAAGACCTACCTGACCTAGATTGTCGAATCTCAGCGTTTCGGTATCCAATGATTCATACACTCATCCATTTTATTAAAAAAATTACCGTTCAGAAGTGCCTCTCAAGTTGAAGGAACTTAAAAATTCCTCATCTGTAACAGAAATAGTTTGGAAGAATTTGGACTAAGGATCAATTCTCCTTGAAGTTTAAGTGCTGATAAGAAGTTGTCTTTGCACCAAATTCGGAAGTAATTAAAAAAATACGTTGGAGCATTTTCAAAACCATAAAAGATAAATCATTCTTACTCATTAAGGGTTAAGGGGACCAAGTAAAGTATTACAGTGATGGGGATAATCACGAGCACGTATAGTTTTCCCATACTTCATTAAATGAGGTTGCGTTATAAGTGAATATGAATAAATACATTGAGAGGTAGCTGTATCAACAAATGAATCGTCCTGCGAAGCGCAAGTAGTGCGAAAATACTTGCCCAACCTCGTTGCTACAGATCTGCAGCATTCGATTTTAAGGCCCGGATTTTTGGACTCGATGACGGGAACGGGAGGAACGGGAGACGGGAGCGGGAGGAAAGGAAGTGGTAGATTATTGGAAGTGTCAAGTTCCGAGGAAGACAGGTGCTTAGGACAAATTATTTTGTATTTATTTATTTTTATCATCATATTTAAACAGCAAATTTGCTCGCTATCATCGACAGTCGTCGTTTCTAGGATTGGCTTGTAGAAGTCAAGCCTTGATTTGTTGGAATCAATCGGAGCTGTCCTATCCTTTCCTGACCTTTAAATTACCAATTTTATTCTTTGGCGTAAGTATTAAAGCTTCTTATTTTTCACTTCTTCATGACTTACTCAATTATTATTTCACTAAAAATCCTTTGCTTTAGAATCCGTCGAACTGATTTTGTTAATCTAGCCATTGTATTCCATCCATTTTATCTTCTTTCAATCTTCATAGGATATCTTCATTAGCCGCACGGGTGTGTTTACTTCTGATATTTCTGTGTTCAAAGAAAAAATTTCAGTGCCATCTCTTACGTGCTATAGTCAAAGAGAAGCATACGTCACGTACATAGCTTTCCAATCTAAAAAAGTTTCCCAATCTACGAAACGGGCTTCTCCTTCAGTTGTTGTTTCATCTGTTTGCCGGCCCAGGTAGCGACGGGGTAACATTTCCTCCTGCCAACCCAGAGGTCATTGGTTCCCGCCTAGGCGGTTTTTCCATTACCTAGGGCATGGATGTTTATTATTGTCTTCATTGTTTAGGGGTTAGGTGGAGGAATGGACTCGATAGTTTCTTCTAGCTCCAATAAAGAAGTTAAATAAATAAAAGAATGGAGATTCTTTGGTTCATATCTTGTGATTACCACCTTCCTCTTTGTTTCTATCAACGCTGCTGTTCGTTTTTCCTCGGGAGTTAATTTCTTAATCTTCTCAAAAGGTGGTCATGCCTGAATTTACTTGAAGGATTTTCTCTCCTTTATCAGCTACAGGACCAGTATCATGGTTTATTTATTTATTTATTTTAGGCAAGAATAACTATGGTCCCTTTTTTGCCTATTACTAATCAGAATTATCTATCAATTAGGCGTGCATGAGTTTATATTATTTCGACTTTAAGCTTGGTTTACTCTCGCCCATATTACATTAAGTTATGGCTATGGTTCATATGGTGCGATATTTGTGGCATTTCTGATGGAGGAGATATTGCTGAAGATTCCAGTCTATTATGATCCCGTGTGCCACTGTAGACGTGCAATGAATTAAACCCTTAATTAAGGAGAAGAGAAAGAACACTGAGAAGCCCCTCAATTTTGATTTGTTTTACTTATGGTGATGCCAAGTAATTATATTAGCTCTTCTTACATCAAAAAAATAAATGCGATCAAAATTATATTATAAAAAGTAGTGCTTTTCATTACTCAAAAATTAATTTTAGCTCTCCATATGTCTTCAAAGGAAGAACCATTTTTAGATTCGTCTCCTCCGTAAGTTTATAATGATATGCTCAAACGGAAATTGTAACTTATGTTGAAGTTACAGCCATCATTTCCATGTAAACAATGAGAAGACTTGGATATAATAGGAGTTTGTGAGCATGGCATTACCTTTTCACTCGAAACTTGTCGTTCGAACTGCCAGGGAACTAAAGCCCAAAGCATGGGCATGAAAGTGTTTGTTAAATTAGGACGAAAATTGATTAAACTGCCGTAGGCATATGCCGGATGTATAAGATGACTTCCTGCAGAATGAGCAATGAATCCGATTTCCCACTTTGGAGCAATAAGGAACACACATTGGGTGATGAGTACTACAAAATCGGTTTCCATGTTCAGGATCGAGTTAATAATTTCACCTTATCTCAAAATCAGTTAACTGTAGAGACGTACTGTGGAAATGAGTGAAGTTTATAATTAACCAATTTACCTACAAAGATTGGTGTTCCCGAAATTGTACTCAGGAAGGTATCAGTCAGTTCATTTGCGACCGAAAAAAGGCTTACGGTTGCTTGGCAGTGTGCGAACGTTTGCTGTGGGTGGTTTTTAATTTTTATATATTTGACCCCTGTTTATGACAACCTTCAATTTGCACCGCACCACCTACCCGAACAAAGGTGAGTCATGCTTAAAAGAGAAACGGGATCTCATTATAGATGATTGAGCTAGGAGCTGGATAAATATGTTGGAAAGGACGCCGCAGTAGGTACAGAATAAGGAAACACGATCTCTTGTTACTGAATTTTCAAAGACGAAGTGCTAAGATAATTTAACAAATAGAGACCGCAATTCACTCTCTAGCAAGGTTTCTGTCCCTTGCCACGTCACGTTTGTCTAACGTTCGTATTTTTGACTCATGGAATACAACCTAGTATGTGCTGTGTCCCAGAAGTGACATGAAAAATATTATAATAAATAGTATATGACTTTCGAATTGAAATCAGAAGTTGATGGGGGTAGCGAAGAGGACCCACAACTAGACGGCTTCGAATATCTTGTTAAGTTGGCTCCCCAAGCCAATGCTCAAGGGCGTCACCCTTTGTCTAATGCTTGGAGACGGAGCACTAAAACAATGGAATTGTGGAATGACTGTCGAACGTTCCCACCCGTTTCCGTTTCGCTCGCAAATGTACGTCATATTCTGGTGCAGAGAGAGGGAGAGAGAGGGGGGGACGGCAGAGGTAGTTCTTTGTTGAAGGGTTATCACGTTGCGCATCAGGATGTGTGCTCACAAACTGCGGCGTTACGGAGAGGGGGTTAGGGGAGAATGGGAAGGGCCGCACGCATTAATTCCCTTCGGTGCCCTGGCCTTTGCCCACCGAGGGGGATTGCTGTCCTTGCCCGGCGGCCACTCACCGCGTGGGAGGGATGTTTTATCGCTCGAGAATAATTCCCATTTCCTCCTTTGCGCTTTGTCGGGGTGGACGGACAACTCTTCCCGGCGATGGGTACCGCCGCCGGCGACCACCCGTACCCCCTTCACGCCATTACCCACGCGCCCCTTGCACAATGAAACCTGTCAAAGATGAAATCGCGTGGGGGGGGGGGATAATGCGATATTTCCATGAAGACCAGGCATTCCACCTTACATTATTAACACATTAACGACTGGTCCAGCGAATATTTGAGAAAAATATGGAAATGCATCTTGCTCAAAATTTAAGGTTGTGCGTTATATTAAAAATGATCACAATAAGACCTTTTAATGAAATCCATTCCCATGGACTACAACCATGACGTGGTGGATGGCTTGTGCGTTAAGATGATGCTTAGGGCTGCGCTGGTGGGAGCAGTAATAATTGCTCCTGGTAGGGTCACTCAAGCCAGATAGGTGGAAGGGTAGAAGCCGGACGAAAGGTAGTCCACGCAGCGTCTGTTCCTCAGTGAGGCGGCTGCAAAAGAGTCTGACCCCAGCGGGATGATCATTTGAATGGTGGTGTTACGTTAAAAACACTATTCAGGAAGGTAACGGGAAACTACTCAATTATTATACCACGAACCGATAATAGACAGAATTATTAGAATGAGTCCTGAAAACTAAAGGGCACGGAATAGCACATTTTGGCCTTTTAACAAGAGAAAAACCTGGGCGAAAATCGAACTCGCGTCCTTTTGGTTGGCAGGCGAGGACGTTACCCCGCTGCCACCGTGGCCGTTTTGGATGTTAGAGGAAGAATTAATATAGGTAAAGACTTTTTCATAATGAGGAGGGATTTGATGACGCTTATATTGAGTAGAGATGTTAAGATAAATTAGCAAAGACTTTGATATGGAGTGCGGTTTTGTTCGGTGTGTAAATATGGTATTCAAAGTAAGATAATAGGCGATGATTTGGAGGATTTTGAAAATTGGGTGTGGGAGAGGAGAATGGAAAAGGTAAAACGGATGGAAAAGAAAACAAGCGAAGAAAGACTAGGCATGGTGGGGTAGGAAAGAGAGTTGGGAGCAATCCAGAGGGGGCAGGAAGGATGAATGCAGAGATATTTACTTGGCAATGATATGTCGAAAACTGCGATAGAGGTTAGAATAGTAGGGGGAGAATAAGATTGGCATATTGTGGACGTTATGAAGGGAGGGAGGAATTATGTAGAATTGAGGAAGAGTTAATTATAGTGTGGGATACAAGGTTTATTTTTTTAGGGTAGGCAAAGAATTGTATCGTTGTTCAGCACTTGTGCATCCAAAATTTACTTTTTATGGTAGAATATCAAAAATAATAAATTATCAAGAACTTAATGTGTGCTTCCTATCGTCAAGGTCACGTTTCAATGTGAGTTCTAATAGCTTAACGTAATAATATGTAATTAATTTTTTTACCTTGAAATAGAATTCCAGGAATAGAATGAAATAATTTTAAACAGTGAATTTCGGGCGAGTAATGCGTAAATGGTTGAACATTCAAAACCAGAATATTGAAAACCTTCTTCTAAAGTTCCTCTGCGACTTTAAAGGGCGAAGTGTAACCAATGTTTAAAGACATGCTCCACTAAATGCCCTCCATCTTTCAGAGGAATTTATTCGATTGTAACTTAAAAGGCATGCTTTGCGATTAAGTTATTTTGCCTATGACTGGTTTCCGCCTAATACCGATTCTGCTTTAGGTTTCGCTGTATTTTTTCTAGTTATCGCCAGCAATGGGCACCATTTCTATGGGTGCTCGGGATAGACCGCAAGCATAACAGGTGGTCGAGGTGAGGTCGAGGTGCGTTCGCCTCTGTGTTCATGCATGTATACATGCGCTAGTCAACTGTACTATTTCAGGGGCTTCAACCCTAGGGGCGACTTTTGCACCCGGCTGCTCCTGTCTCCCATTGCGGACGAGAGAACTGTCTCTCCGAGCGCATAATAATAGCTTCAGGGCAATTTAAGGGGCCGCGCTGTAATTCGGTTCTCTTTTCTGCGGGACGTGACTCGGGCTATGGTTTCGGGAATAAATATTGCAATTAATGAGTTTGGTGTTTTTGATTTTAATTCCACCCGATGTACCCGAGGTCCAGGTGGAGAATTCTCCATGTCCCATCCTAAGCGTTCATTGGCTGGAGTATTTTTTTAAGTAGAGACGAAAAAGTCTCTTGAGGGGAGGTGATACTAGAGCTAAGAAGGTATTTTTAATGTGGGTTAGGTATATCTGAAAATTAAAAATGATTGATGTATTGAACAAGGAAAACGTTCACAAGACGCATTCATAAAATGGAAAATTAACGTAGATTCAATTAATCGTTGGGTTTTTATTTACAGCTCTTTACTTCAAGAATAAAAATATTTTTGTCTCCCGGAATTGATTTTTACAATGGAACTGTATCTTAATGGGCTGAGCTTCAACCGAAGAGTAGGGTGGAAAAATCGTTTTATAGATATTTATGTTTGTATATGAAAGCGACCAATATTTCTGGACATATCTATGTTAGGTTATGTGTGGGAAACATTGAGCCATTTCTTTGACCTTTATAATAAAAATGAGGCTTTTCATAGATGGGTTACTATTTTATCTCTCCTCCCGGGCCTCACCACCAGTATCAATCAAATCACCTGTTTATATCCCTAAGAACGAGATGAGGTAGACGAAGTGGTAGTTTACACACTAGGTTTGCAGTATCGAGACCTTAAAAAAGGGGGAGTTAAATGAAAAATTAAATTTTCTGTGGAATTGTCTGTGGTCATTAATCTGAGCCCTCTCTAACCAACCTCTTTAAGGCTCAATGCGGTATCGACGGTTTCTGGCTTTAGTGTCTGCTGTCTTACAAACGTACTTGTTTGCACACTATCTTCGGAGAAGAGTTATCAGGACATCTCCAGTTTTCAAGTCACTGCCGTAAATCAAGCAGGACTGGGAATGGAAATGAACTAATCGTAATCGACGCTGTATGCGCTCTTTTCCGAAATAAGACTGATTTACGATTAGTACATTTCAGTGATTGTGCGTTTTACGGTTAGGGTTTAGGAGGATTTATTAGATGCATACATTTTACCCTCCACGCCATTCCTTTTCAGGTTGGCATTTTTAAGGGAAGCCTGGTTTTTGGTGTCGAAAGGAAACCTATTCTCCTGTACCAATTTCTTCAATGCCACTTTATTCGCGCGTACTTCTTTCGCGTTTTCCACATTCACACTTTATAAAATAAGTGTTCATCTCTTCCTGAAACTTCTAACAATCCTCTTTTTGGGTTTCTTTGACCACATTCATTCATGACTTTATCCGTCTATTATTCTTATTTCTCCGTTAAACTCTTTTCTCATATATCTGTTGGATGATTTTTCCCCATCCATTCCTTAAACCAGCGTACCACACTTTCACTTATGTCTAACATCGCATCAAATATGCATTATTCCATTGCTCACTAATTATTTATTGTATATTTTCTATTTTAACTACTCATACCCTTCAAGTACGACAATTTTGCTCATCCTTCTGTATCCAAGTTTCGCTTCCACGCGGTAATTTGAGGAGGAGTACCCTTTTATTTATTGTATTTTTTTGTCTTTCTGTAACTATATTCTGAAATTGTATTCTTTCTGTAACTAAAATATTTTTGTTCAGATTGTTTGAAGTGTAGGCTTAAGTTAAGTTTTAGACTAGTTTAGTTATTAGTTAGACTAGTTTAATTAGGTACGGCGTCTTCCTATTGAGTAGTTACGCTAATATAACAGATAGTGCCCATAATCAAGCTATGTTGGTGAATATGAAGAACGAGGAAGTTCTAGGCATGGTAGGAGGAAAGGGATTGCTGTTGGGTGAAATTCGAAGAAGGCAGGACAAGTGCATGCAAGAGACACGGAGAGGCAAATGGATGCCAGGGACGATAATAAGGACGAGGACGGGAGGATGCTGAGAAAGGGAAGGCAGGAAAAGATTAAGCATTTTGGATAAAATTAAGGGAAGTAGAAATTATAGAGAGCTGGAGTATTAGTAATCGTAATATTTAGTATGGGTTATAAAGATATTTTGTGTGACGTTAGTTGAGGTTTAGGAATACTGAAGTGTTTAGTGCCTGGGATCTTCAAAAATCTATCGTTAGCCGGTTTACTAATATTGATAATAATAATGTCCATACGAATGCAGCTATCCCTGACCCCTCTCCTTTGATGGGATGGCGATACTGAAATTATTAACCATTGGCATTGCTCTATTACCGAGTATTGTTTCCGCACGTAAAATTAGTTCTTAGGCCTCAGGCTAATGCATTATCTTACGTCAAATTATTTGAAGCGCAACGTTGAATTAGCAAATATGTTACTGATTAATCAAATAAAACAAAAATTTTTAATGTAAACATTTATCTACTGTTCACCTCAAGCGCATGTCACAGAAGTTTGTAATAAAGATATTGAGAAAACGCTAACGAAACTTGAATACTTTTTGGTGAGTGAAACTTGTATCTTTTCTTACCATAAGCGGTAGGAATACTCTCCGTATTCACTCATCATCATCATTGGTCGTGCAATCCAAAGATTAGTTGACTGAAGCCCTCCATCCTACCCTATCTAATGCTAATTGGCTTACTTCCTGGTATTTTTTGCAATGTACTTTCTTCTTTATTTGCCCCACGTATTTATCCCTTAGACTTCCTCTTGGGACTTTCCTCTCTTTTTTCCCTTCCATTATACAGGTATTCTTCACGAATCGATTGTGCCTCAGGGTGGGGCTAATGCATCTGATTCTTCTTTTCTCTCTGTTGTACCATTAGGTTCGTTCTTCGCCTATTCTTCCGTATACTTCTTCAATTTATCAGTCCATTTCATCTTAAGCATCCTCCTACAGTGCCAGGTTTTGAAGGCTTCTAGTCTTTTCTTGTCTACTTATCTAATGGTCCATGCTTCTGTTCCATAGAGTGCCACACTCCATGCGAATGTTTTCATGAATTGTTTCCTCGTCTGTAGTTTTATCTTCTTTGAACACTGTAGTTTTCTTTCCATTGTGAATGCTCTCTTAGCTCGAGCTATTCTACGCTTGATGTCTGTAGTACTTCTTCCGTCCCATGTGATGGTACTTCGGAGATAGGTAAAGGGCATTCAATGTGGGTAGAAAAAAAGCAAGGACATATTTTACCGATGCAATACTTCTCTTAATGTCCCAGCCTCTTAATCGTTTTCCTCCAAAAAAACTGCTCATATATGTAAAACATTTCGTTTTATTTGCATAGTTTATCCCCCTCTACTTGAATATGACGTTTAAATTAGTGTTTGTACTACTTGAGAATTTGAGAGCTTTAGTTTTATTGTGATTTATCTTCATTCCACACCTCTAGTATTTCTCCAGTGAATTACTGAATAAAACTGCGAGCCCTTGACTGAAAGTCTGTCTGATTAGTCATCTCCAAGCCTAAATTAATAATCTCGCTTCCAACTTTCATTCTCAGTTCAAACCCTTTCCATGTCACCTTTAACATTTCCTCAGCATATATGTTGGAAAGTATCAACGCTAAATGTACATACCGTTTTATCAGGTCCCTGCTGTATAAATTGTTCAATTTAATTCGAATTTCTAATGTTTTTTTCATGGTTTTGCTTTTTAATCAAATGTTTGTGTCTGCTGAATTTCAAATTTAACTTATATGACTGTAAGTTTTCTTTTAGAGCTAGCGAGATTCTAAAATATATTTTTATTCGGTAGACTTACTGCATTGATGTTATTATCATGCAATTCTCGTGCAAATTTAATTGTGTTTATTAGTCTTGTTTGCAATCCTCATGGCTTGACAGGTTGTTATCATGAGTTATATAACATTTATGTGATTGTTTCCGTACGTCTGAAGCTATTTTCGACGCGACGGTCTGAGTTATTATCTAGTTCATAAGTTAACTCCCGTGAAAAGTCATAAATACTCATCGCAATCGAGGTGTTGTCTAATTAACATTGTGTATCTAGTATTAAATGCAGATAATGGCAGTGATTCGCCCGGAAGCGCAATTACAAACAATAATACTGCTGTGAAGCGAACGATAATACGTAGACTTGTGTATTTTGTTTTAGCATCGATTTTTTTCCTGATGATGAGCTTTCATTTCACACGTGTTAAAGTTTTTCTATCGCTAGACGTAATTTTGGCCATCCAGAAAGGGACAAGAGAGCACGATTAAGGACGATAAATTGAAAATTAATTGCAAACACTTCTGTTCTTCGAGAGTGGGTGTTGTCAAATGTGATTAGTTTAACTAGATGAGCATTGGCCTAACAATTACCTCATCATGTTTTCAGAACATCCATTTCAGTAATCAAGAGTTTTAAGTTCAAAAATATATTGCTTCATGGGTATATAGACCTTTCTCCAGCATTAAAATGACCATTAACTATGTTTTGAAAGGAGAACTGTATGAATATAATGCCATAGGGATGCATTTTAATTTTCATAATGTGTGGCGTTATGTCAACCATGCAGACAATATTCGCAAAGGGTCATAATATAGGGCAGATTAACTAGTGGCATAAAGCATTTCTCTTGTTTTATTATTATTATTATAGGATTGATTGGGACAGTTTGAAAAATATAATATCGCTTAAAATTAATTGTGTGGCGATCATGGTATAATTATGCCCTAGAGAACTAATTAAGATCTTTCTGTCAAAACCATAGCTGGTAGTTGAACGGAAATTCTGGAGTTTTTAATAATCCACCGATGGATTTCTATGCAATTGAAATGAAAAGTCTTGGTTCTTTACACTGTTCAAGAGGAATCGACACATAATTAGTGCCAATACATGAGTGAACAAATGCTAACCCGGTCCGTTTACCTCATCAGAGATATGACAAATTTTGATTTCCAACGTAAAATACGACCGTGTGAATGTGAGTTTTTAATTTTTTCAATTAAGAACTCCAATTCAACATATAGGTAAATCAACCCCATTTCAGGTTTTATGACTGTAATTTGTTCCCCAGCGCGTAATTTTCCACGAAAAATATACTGAAGCAAGAGAAAAATACAGGGTTAATATTAATAGTACACCATTCCATCTTTGTTAAAATCAAAGGAATGTATATTCTTCTCCCGACTGCAAAAAAGTTTTATCCCTCTTAGTATCATCATCTTAAGAAAATCCGACTCCTCAACCATTGTAATTGAAATGGTAGTCGAAGACCCCTTCATTGTACTTTTAATTGGTACTGTACAGTACTCATATATTCTGAATCATATCAAGGGAATGAGAGTATATTCCTATGTGAATCAATTCTACCACTCGATTTACCTCAAAGGGCAATGTAATCTTAAAGTGTAGCTCAAAAAAATGATCCAAAAACTGATGACCTCTCATTAAATATTCTCTTCTTTCTCAGATCTACGAAGGTGGTCTGAAAAGTTTCCGACCCAACAAAGATGCAAGACATTTTTTCTGAAATTTTCTGAGGTCGGAAACAGACCACTCTCGTACACTTCCAACAAATTTCATTAGTGTAGCCGGTTAAGATTTATCATGGTGGGACATTGGGCGGTCATCAGTTGCACTTTATATGTGTGTGTCCAGGCGTGTTGACGAATAAAGCGGTATACCCTGGCAATCAATTTGCACGTCTCTGTTCTTTAAAAAAATGTTACGCGAGGAAAGATTTGCTATCATTGGTTTAAATTTTGTATTTAATCTCTGGACTGACTAATGCCTACGGTTGCCAAAGGTCCCTGATGCGGAAGACGTCAATATTTTCGTAACAAAAGAAAACTCCAAAAATCAATCTCCGGGATGCTAACTGTTGATGTTGATGAATATTAATTCATTATCAACGTGTTTAGATATCAACATGTAGAATCATTGAATGAAGTTTTAATGGAGCGCGGCATGCTAATATTTCATAGAAGAAAAGAAAGAGAATTTCACATTTCAACAGACTTAAGCCAAATTCAACCTACTACTAAGTCTAGTCACCGGATTGGAGTTAGTGGGATGAGATTAAAAATTAAACTTTTTAACGGACTCTTGTGAACAGTAATGGTGAACTTCATAATATATCAGTTATTTTATTTAAACTTTCCAAAAGTCACATATTTTCCGGCTGAATACAATAGATTATTTTCCTATGGAACGGAGATGTAAACATAATTACTTTAATGAAGTTAACCGAAGTGTTCTTGAACCCTCAATTCAAATTAATGGCTTAATTCGGTGAAAGTCAATTATCATATGAAAGTTTTACCATCATTATCTTATACCGCGAAGTCACCAAGGTGTGAAGGTTCATTCCTTCAAATAGAACGATACTGAGTTTAGATAATTGGGCTCCAAATTTTTTTCTGGCACTGTGGTCAGGAATTTTTTGTAAAGGTGTATATTGTAGATGGTAGGCATATCGATTTAAAAGCCATATGCCTTTAATATGCCTGGTTAGCCTTAGGGGAACTATTCCCACTTACATCCCGCATTAATTGATTAGTTCGGTTTTAATTTGACCACGCTTTGTTAACTTTAGCGAAAAAGAAATTTTCTTTCCATAAATGTTATTGTGATAATTTATTTTGAATATTATGGTTATTCTCTGAATTTTTCCTTCTTAATAATTATATTCACATCTTCATAAATATTGTAGCATGTCACACCAGTTTTTTTCGTGATACGCTAAATCATCAATGACCATTCACGATTCGCTTTGATATTCTTGTTTCAGAAAACCACCTAATTACGCACTCACATTCTAAATTCAGATTTTATGTGAAAGTCATTGATTTATTTTGTTTTAAACGTGTGTTAATATTATGAGGAGCAAATTAATTGAATAATAGCGGCGCATTTTTAATTCAATTGCTCAGCATGCAATTACAGGTGTACGTACACCACTATGTCTGCATTATCATCGTTTTTATTTTGAAATCAGGTGTCATTGGTTTAATTATCCAGGACTATCCGTTATCCAGAACTAAACATTAGGTCCAGGTCTATGCATTAGTTCCAGGTCTATGCATTATCCAGGTGAATAAATTATCCAAACAACTCAACAATATACGGGATGAAGAGCACGCAAGTTTCTCATAAGGATATATCATCTACGTAATATCTTAGGCTTTTATCGTGGGCGTAGAACGTACGGGGTGTACTAAAACTATGTCTACATATTTATTAGTTTACAGTCTGTCACATTGAGCATGGTATTGAGGATATTGAATGGGCCTGGCGGTAGATTTTGACAACTTGCTCACTCCATAGAGGCATGATTCGGGGACATGCTCCGAATCATGTAACGGAACGGGACTAATGGCAGTTCGTTGTCAAAGTCTACCGTTCGGCTCACACATTAACCGCAGAATGTTATGTTCCGGTTTTTGTACCTTCAATAAAGTTTGATTTTTTTTCATCGCACTTTGTATGGATAAATATTATTTTTTGTAGTGGCCTACCTTCTGAGGATAGGTTTTTGTCGACCATGGAACTACTTTAACTACCGTACTTCCAAGACCTAAATAGTAGGGCGCAAAATATTCTTGAACCTCATACTAAATACGAAGAAGGAAACCACATACTACATACGAGGTCAAGTGAAAGCATTAAATTCCACAATTTCGACTCATCGTACCAGTGCCAAGTTTAGTTTCCCTTAGTGATATGGCCTTGGTTTGATGGTTGGCCTGCAACTGGCAGCATGGCATTAGAACGCAACAATACGGCGTAACAATTGTCCAAACATGGCTACTCAATTTTCCTTATGCACCACAGAGAAGCGGCGATCTCTCATTCGTTTATTCAGTAGTAAGGGGAGTGAAACATGCTCTACATTCATCGACGAATGAAAGTTCGGAATGGTTATGCACATATTTCACATGAAGTCTGGACTAAAAATTCCTAAACAGTTATATTTTCGTATCAAACTCCCCTCGAACAGGTCAGGCACACCGAATTGTGACGGTTGAGGCTTTATGAGCAGTTATAAAGGTATGATTTTTCTGGAGTTATCCGTGAACTTTCGAAGCGCTGAAATACTTTTATTGCACGCCAAGAGGACTACATGTGAAACTTGAATGAGTGAGAACCTGTAGTGTTCAACTTTTATGGTTTTCATTTTATTTACCCTCATATTGGAGAAACTCATGCTTTAGCTCTGAATATTTTTCTAACTCCCTTAAATGCATCCAAAAAATCTATTTATTTCCTCTACCCACTTCGCTTTCCCAGCATTGTTATTCTCCCCGCTATTACCGTCCCTTCTGTTACCGTCTTCAACATCCCACTGCCTCTCAGTATATCCTAAATCCACTTTTGTTGTCTTCTTCGAATTTATTCCAATAACACTCTCTCTTACCCTGCCATACTTGTATCTAGAAACCCATCGCTTGTTTTACTTTCAGTCCATTTTATTTTTTTCAATTATTCTCCACGTTCACATCTCATTAGCCCATCTCAATGTACCGTTATCCTAGTGCATGAAATACCAAGTGTCTGAGCCATACAAAATGAGGCTCAATTTTTAAGTTTTCACTTGTATTTTATTTACATTCTAGCATGCCTTTAATCAACTACAAAATCCTTTAACTGGTACAACAATTATTTTATTGTTCCTATTACTCTGCCCATCTTCATTCAAAACACTGCCTACATGAGTGAACTGTTTCACGTGTTCTATTTTAAGGCCCACAACTTTAATGTTATGTTAGCCTTCCTTTTCCTTGGGAATATCCTTGCCTTTGTTATCTTATAATTAACTCTAATCGTACGCATCACTCTAGATCGGCAATATACGCCGCGGCGGTTGCAGCGGGACAGCGTACCCTTAACTGCTACTCAGTCTATCACGTTGGGTCGTTGCCTCTCTATGAAATCGGGTGTACCCATCACTTAATAAATCCACTCTGTTGGCTGGGTTGAATCTAATGGGGGTCAGAAGATCTTCCCGTCTGGGGAATATTTTTGGTTTCCATTTAAGTAATATTAATTGCACGGCACTAATTTTCAATACATATTTGTACCCCTAGCAGAAAATTATCTACTTCTGAGTGCTTTGTGGTTTCTAAATGATGAAAATTAATTTTAGATTTGAGTAGAAAAAATGGTTATAATATTATTTTTGTTCATATTAAAATGCCCCTACCCAGATTTAGAAGTTTTCTAGTTCCGCCACCGTCTTCACACGGAATAATATGGAATAATTTGCATTTGAGACAATATCAAAGAGTATTTTGGACCAAACTGTAATGGGCATCTGGTCGCTGCCTTTAACGGGACTACGAGATGCATGCACGACAAAAAGATTTAAAAACCAGGTTCATTGTAAAAAAATCTGAACTCCGTAACTCCCGTTTTTTAGGAGTGAAAATGTTACCACTCCTTGGATGAATTCAAACGGGTTTGGATAGAGATATATTATATAGATTAATATGTGCTATCTGATCTAACAAATTCTCCTAGATGTTGAATGCAATTTCAAATAAATGCAGGCGTTTGTTTTAAAGACGGTTAAAATATAATTGGCTAAAGAGTAAAATAGAAAATGACTACATATTTGTGCAAAATCTTTTCAGAAAAGTTTTCAACGTAGTCTTGAATGTTTTTACTGTGGAAATAATACTCTTAATAATGACATTAATGGCAAAATGTGTACGAAATCGGATTTGAAGATTTTAATGGAGAAGAGTGGAGAAAGTAATAGGACAGGGAGGGCGATAAACGGTTTACGAAGAGGAATAGTTTATGGTACGTAAGTTCCAATATTCTTTTTTTTTGCCTCTAAATTTTCAACTTCGTCTAACTTTCGCAGTTTTAAATGCTTGGTTTATGCTAAAGAAATGTAATGAGCCAAAATATTTTACGAATATCACTCGTAAAGATGAAACCAAGTCGATATATTGGTTATTTATTTTGAATTCGGTTTTTATTCGGCTAGGAGGAAAGAATCCTATATTTGGTGCCGTGCTGAATATTAAGCCATATCCAAGACCGTAAATACGTGAATTAGGGATTCGAAAAAATAGATAATATCTTTTGCCTAAGCAGAGGAAATACCTTTCATAAATTTCAAATACATTTGTCTATGAACTTTTGAGGGGATATTAATAACCAATAAAATATTTTTTGTATCAACGGTGACTTATAAAATAATTAATATTAAGAACAAATATTGAGTTGAGTTGATTATCAATCTAATAGTAGAGATTGGAAGCTGGTAACAAATCATCCTCATACTGACTGTGTAGTGATTTTCGTTGTTGGGTCATCACAATTAGGGCTTAGGAATTCGTGCCTCTAGTGGGAAAATGACATGGTGGAATAGTGTCAAAGTTACTTTGAAAGTAAAATGAACTCAAAAAGTGGAATAGTTATCGAGATATCGATTTTAATTTGCCCAATTGGAATGAACCTCAACACCCATTTTCGCCCTATCCCGAAATTTAGTATGTTTCCCGAAGTTTCATAAGAATTTATATTCACGGATATGTCATGATTGAGACAGTGTAGCAAATTGCTTGAAGAACGTGAGAACGCGTTACTATTCTACCTTGTTATTCTGTATGAAATAGGAAAAATAGGAGGGGCAACCTACGTAAGGAATATGAAGTTTTTATGGAAATTTACGTACTTCTTCGTGACGTCAGAATTCATCTGTATAATATTTATGGAGTTGCCTACATTTTATGTTCTGTCAATTGTGTAGTGGACTATTTCTATAGAGCGAGGTTTTGTTTTTGTTTTCAACACGGAGGGAGGTTTGGACGTGGGCCTCATGACCGATGTTTTTCGGTGGCAATTTCCTCCACGTCTACTTCATGTGCCTGAGCAGTGTCAAAAATATTTGGATTTCATCATGCATAATGAAAAACATTTTAATCATCAATCCCCTTTTATGGTGAAAGCTTTTCATTTTCGATTAACTTAATATTCAACTCATCGGTTTTGCTTCCAAAAAGCCTTTATCAACGTTGAGAACTTTGTTATGACAAGATTCAAATCGCAGATTTTGAAGAGAATCGTTATGGGGCTAGAAGTGAGCTAGTCTCCGATTCAGTGCGTACAAAATAACGGTTTTGTTTATGGTATATAGAATATTCTTCCGAGTGTAGGAAAATCCAAAAGTACCTCATAAATTTGTGCCATATTTTGTTAATCGTAAATGATTAAATTCGCGTATAAAATTAACGAATACAATTATTTTGCTCTTATTGCAGGGGAATTGCTTGATAGGATACTGTATGATTTTCCCCAACTGTGTACTGAATACAACAACAATAATAATTACCTTTTCCCATAATTATATTTATTATACTTGCATATAATTGTTTGATTTATTTAATGCTTTTTTAAATCGGTGAGTCTACTTTAATCGTTAAAAATGAATAATGACTTATTTGAACACCTCCATCTCAATTCATCCCTAAGTGGGATCTTAAAATATTTAATCATATGCCTTGGAATCTGTTTGTGTGCCATATGCATTCTTAAGTAATTTAAATTCAATTTACTCCATATAATTGATCGTTTAACGCGAATGGAAACATTTTGTAGCACCTCATGAAGGATATTTTTATATTAACGTGACAATCCAAAAATTAAGTAATCCTTTTTTATAGCTCTGTTTAAGTGCTTTTGTTTTCTTATGCAGGTTGAATGAAAAAAATAACTTCCGATTTCCTAAATAAATTTATTGAAACAAGACCCATGTTTCGGCGTGCAACGTCATATGCAAATTGAACTGATGAAATTTTTCGTCAAATCCCGGTTCGTGTTTTTTAATACATTTAAAGCGAAATTAACAAGTTTCTGTTTTTATTCTAAAATGAATCGATTACATAATGATTTGCCCAAAACTATTTATTTGATACAGGTATCCCATAATTTTCTTCGATGTGACTTTGATTGCGGGTATCCTCATTGTTCCTTAAGTGTGATTGCAATATAGCATTCGTAAGGCACTGGCAAGCTACTAGCTAGTCTGTTGTGGAGGTAAACTTGTACCCTGATAATTTTCCTTCCCCTGAAATTTTCGCCTTGAGAAATAGGAATTATGACGTGGAAAAGTCGGAGGAATTCATAAGCCCGGAACTGTAGGAGCTCCACAAAAGCTTACCTAATAGGTAAGCTTTAAAGGCCGATTTAGCACGGCCCCCTTAATTAGTGATGCAATGGGTAAAGTTTAGGTTGCAGCCGGACGTGGAATCTTGGAGTTTGCCGAAGTTGTTGCGGGAGAGATTCCATCCTTGAGGCTCACTTGTTCTCCCCTTGACTTTTTAGTTAACTGCATCCCTTCAACGTTGTTTCTCGTCTCTGTTTTAAAAGCTTCTATGCTCATCGTTTCACCCCAAAAAAGGTACGCAAAGTTAACCAGAGGTTGGGGAATGGATTGAAAATATTGGTATTGTCTAGTTTTATTTCCGACGTTGCTTTCTTAAATGCGGTATTTTCTTTTTCAGTCAAAATAGAAGTATCGGGGCGATATTTACAAATTACTGGCATTTATTCTATTGCCAGTATTTACTTTTTTCTATAGTCTGATCAAATCGTTCTATGTCCCGTAAATTTTTGCAGCTTAATGAACAGGAATGATTTCGTCAAACGGCAAATAATGGTCTCGAATTTTGGAGTTGACATTTTAAACAGCTTTGCTGAAATACATATTCTTGCATTTTACTTCAAAGGGCCGTTACATTTTTAGTGGATACCCTGTATTCCCATCCTGCAGTTTCCTCGGTTGTTACAATCTTCCTCTTTCAAGCCACGATTCCGTATCATTAAGGATATTTCTAACCTATCATGTTTTACTATGCCGTCCACGTTTGCTTATTCCTGGTGGTGGCTAGTTGAACTGGTATTTTGGCCATCGTTCCTAATTTATTCTACGAATATGCCCACACCATTTGAGATCTGGTCTCTGGATCCATTGTAGTACTGGTTCTGTCTTGTCCATTACTCGTCAAATATCTTCATATCTTCATTATGTCCTTTCTAACTTATGTATCGTGGATCCTCTCCTCCTTATTTCCTCTCTCGCCACGACTGGTGCTTTAGTTTCAGGTGTTAACTCAAATTGCAGCGCAAGTCAGTATGCTCTCCACTTTTGTTCTCGGAATTCTCTTTTCTTAGATATAACTGCTCCATATAACCCCAGTTGGCATTATAATTGTTCCTTGAGGCTGAGGTACTTTGTATTCTATCTGTATCATATATACGCCTTGCGGATTCATGAGCAAGGGAACCTAAATGTTGAAGCTATTTGATTACCTTGGTGGCTCCTTAGAACTAGGAACTAGGGTTTCTGGGCAGCAAATCCTTCCCACCGTTCTCGGGACTTTTTTTCAATTTCCCATTCCCGAGAAAAATTGGTCGGGAAATCGGGAAAATCGACTTCTTGAACCGAGCTAAATCCAAGATGGGAAATAAACGTACTACTGATTAGGTTTCCTATACATCGCTATGTAAAGTCACAATGTTACACGCTACTAGACATGCATGCGCGACACCAGAATCAGATATCACACGACCAGCTACATTAAGCCCTTGCAAATCGAGCACATTTGATCATGGAGAATCTCTATGCATAGAAATCTCTGAAAGACTACGCCGGGGTCAAGACTCCAGTTGCCCCACCTTCTCTGCGGCTTTTCTGTTTGTTAACATTTTCTGTTGCTGTCATTATTACAGATGATAAACGAAAATTAAATAAAAAAGATTATTTCGGGAATTCTCGAAAATTCTCGGGAAATACGATTTCCCGTTCTCGATTCCCAATGGTTACAAAATGTGGGGAATTTGGAAACCGAAGTCATCCATCTTCAAATGCTTCCAGTGACTTTCTATCCTAATCTTAGCTGCCAGGTTTGTACCAATTAAGAAATGATAATCTGCTAACAGTATGCCATACTGGCCATATCCTGTATATTGTTTCATGCCTGAAGGAGACACTCATACCTCCACACAATCAATTCCGTCGTTCCAACACATTCTACACATATATTCGTAAAAGGAAGGGGGAGGGTCACAGCCTTGTCTAAGGCCTTTAGATGTTGCGGGTAAAGCAGCGGGCGTCTTTCCTATCTTAACTTCAGCTTGAGACAGTTGGGATTGACTTTTAATTAATGATGTTAGTCCATTACCAACCCATTCTATTTTTGTCCCAAGATTATTGAGAGGTGCAGAGGCAAATGCCTTCTCAAGATCATGAATCATAAAGTGGAATTTCTGACCCTATAACTTTATTCAGTGGATCGAACCCCATCCCGTTTCCGACATTCGGTATTCACAGTGATACATTCTATATTCCACTCGCGATGCTTTAAAATTTGATGAAACATCATTTCCTTGAGACTAGCGCCGAATCAGCACCAGCAGTTGACTGCATAACTTTAAAAACTAAGATTAACGAACATTTTATTATAAATCTATGTGAAATCACATTTAAAGTCGGAACAATAATATTTCTTACGTTTTTTACCGTAGTTAGATGCTGAGTATTTATGGAGCTTAAATATTACGTTTAAAATTTACTATGTAAGAATTCTTCCCATAATTATATTCTTAAGGCACAGACCTTATAATTGTTTGGAAATTTAAAATTCATATTTTCTATTTACTCTTTTTATGCATGACAGAATGAAACAGTTGAATATGAAGTCCACCCGTTTATTTTGCTCGCGGCAAGGTGGAACGCGCGGCTAAGAGAGTGCTTATTATAAACGGAAAACTGGATGAGGGATATCTGAATACTTCGCTGCAATCAGTTTGGGCTGGTCAAAAAGTTCAAGGGAACTTTTGAGCCAATGAGGACATTAATAGTAAAGAATGCGGATCATAATATCTTTGGTTGCTTCATGGATTTGGATAAGGCTTTCAGCTGGGTAGAGTGGAGATAGGTTATAAAAGTGCTACTGAATGTAGGCGTATAATGTTAATGAGCTATCCGAAAAGTGTACCAAGTAAAAGTTACGAAAGAAAATCGTAAATGGCATGCTGGAGTTTAAGAGTGTTGACAGCAGTGTTTTTTAACTTGCACACCATGGAAATTATAACTAGTGCATGGGAAGGTTTTGAGGCAGGAATAGATGCTGGTGGAGAGACAATAAATCCACTTAGAATTGAAGATGATCATGCCCTAATTTGGTTGTTTTCCATGGGATTGCAGTTATCGTTAAGCCCGTTACAGAGTTATCATGAAAGGTAGGGAATGGAGACGGCTTGTGGGAAATTTTTAGAAATGAGTTTCTCAGGGAACAGAAGGCTTCTATACTTTAAACCAAAGAATTCATGCATTTTAACAATTAAAATAGTTCATTTATTCGGGTGGCATTCTTTAAGAAAATTGAAATACAGTTGTAATGAAGTTGTTGGAGGAATTGTTTTAGCGACATAAGTGTTTACTAAGGGAGGAATACTGATATGATCTTTATAAAAAGACGAAAGAAAAATGTCAAGGTTTTTCAAATGGAGCTTTCGAGCTCTGTGAGGGAAGAGAGATTAAAATGGATGGAAGGATTTGAATTTGTAAAAATGTAGGGGAATCAAATAATTAGGCTGACTTTAGAGGAAGGTAAACTTTGTTACATAAGATTAGGCCGGAGAAGTCACAACGAAGGGTACTCGGTCTAAATCTTAATATCTCAGTCCTTCGGTCACCCTTATCACAGTATTATAATTCATACCTTTCCCAGTCATATATTCTTTTTCTTAAAGACTCGTACCTTAGATTTCCCTTGTTTTTCCTTTAATTTTCCCGTTGAGTAAATTCGTCACGAATTCAATATGTTTCAGATTGATCTTAATTTTTTTGCTTTTACACATTTGTCCCACATTGCCTTATCCTTAGTCTTCGTCTGCTCCTCTGAGTGTCCCCTTATAAGTAAGTGTCCTTTCATAAGCCTATTATATTTTCATCTCATTTTTCTATCTAGTATAATTTTTGGACATCATACTACTGTTTGCTCGTTTTCCATTCCCAACTGTCCAAGTTTTTATTTGAATGTATATCTTCGAATATTGGTAATATATTGAATTTGGCATTTTATACTAATTTATAAAACTGCATAAATACCCTGCCAGCCATCAACAGTTCATGAGAGAGGATGTAATTGAAAAGGATGAATATTAACAAACGGATGGAATTAGGATCGACCTTTGTGTATGCGATAGGATAAACCTTTGTGACGGTGTTTAATTTCATAAATAATTTAATCGGAAAATATCATAAAACATTTGATCAGAAATTAGTTTCTCATAGTTCATATTCGTGAAATATCAGAACGTCAAATTTGTCATCCGCAAATACATATTGGAGTACGAATATAATGCTAGGGTGAACCTAACTGCTGTTAATATTTTAAATAATTTTTTAAAATCATTTGTCGTGTTCAAGTAACCTAGGGAGGAGCCACGGCGGCGCCGTTTTGCTATCCATGTGAATAACGTTAACGATATCGCACCACAGATCGCGTTCCTGATCTCGAAGAATCTTGATGACGCTTTTCATCCCAGGATAAGTTTTTTTTATGAACGCGGTTTCCGTGCGTTGAACTTTCCGGTTGGCACAACTCTTATTTTTCTCGACGTAATCCCATTTGCAAATTCCATTAGTTTCATTCCTTAATTTCTTTCTAACGTTCACTCCAAATTCCTTCCGGGTAACTATTTCGGAGTTTGACAAATACGTTTTGAGAAATATCGAATTTAGATACCCCAATGTTTCCGTCGATAACGCCGCCCGGTTCCTACTACCTTCAACCATCCTTATTTTTCCTCCCCGGTCACCCCCACCTCTCTTCTTCAACAGCCCCTTCGTCCCATACCCTCGCCCCCTTCCCATCCCCGAAGTCTTCCCAGACCCCTTGGTCGTCTCTCTCCCTCTTCCACAACTCCCAAATCACTCCCACGATATCTCCCTCCCTCTCACTCTCGCCCCTGCAATATTAAACCCTATCAATCACTCTAAACCGACTCCCCGCCACGTCCACCCTTCCTTCCTGCCCATTCTTTCCCCATCCACCCCTCGCCCCAACGCACTTCCCCCATAGCTTTATTCCAGTATTTCCTGGCTCCTATATGAACAGGATGTTTCGTAAGTAACTCTGGTCTCTGTTATTACTATTCTTTTTTTCTGCTATGAATTGCGGATATGCGATCATGCTTGGGAATGACTTTACATTACGCAGCACTAAATGGCGTACGTGCTATTGGTTGCCATGTATCAGATTTGAGAGGTCAATGTAATAACGGAACGTGGTTTGAGGGACCGTGGAGGGGAAGGACCAAAAATAAGTGAAGTTGGCGTTTCCTGCACGCTCTTGGTTGTAGTCTTACGTCTATTTCCTACATTTATACTTGTGCAAAAATTGAAATCCTGTCTTTTGTAAGTGAAGTAAGTTTGTTGTTCTCAGAAAGGTACAGTATGAATGAAAAACGTTTTTATTGATGGACATAATTAGAAACAAACATTTACACCAATGTGTGATAAAGTGATTATTTATCATAATTGTCATTGAATGTGCCTGGTTCACCTGTGCGTGAACCTGATAATAATTATTCATGATTCCTAAGTAATTAAAAATATTTATGAAGAGATTCGTTGAAAAATTTATCATCATACAGTATTGGTGGGCTCAATGGAGATAATTTGGTCAACGGGAGATTAATGGAGTTTTATGCCATTTATATGCGGGCGTATATCCATTATTCTTTTTCCCACCTCCGTATTCCCTGTCCCGTTAGCAACGCATCACTCCTCTCCTTACATGAGCGTTCCCCTTTCGGTGGAGTTGAGTAAAGTTGGTCAAGTCCGGCTGAACTTAACCGTTTACCCACAGCGGGAGTCATCTATCTCAGCCCTTTCTAACCAACTACTTCTATGCTCAGAAGGTGCTTTCCGCGGTGTTGTTGATTGCTGGTTGCGGCTTTTAGGGTACACTGTATTGCAAGCGAAGCCATTCTAATCGTACGGCATATATTGGGTTTCCGGAATAGTCGCTGGAACGTATTAAATTTTACAAGAATACGAAAAGTTAAAGCATTGCAATGGATAAAAAATGGAATTCATCAAAAAACATCAAATAACTTTCAAAAAGTCCTGTACAGCCATCATATGATGTTTTATTATTTTTCATGATCTAAATATTACATACCTTGATACTATTTGTATGATTATTTCTTTACGAATTCGTTTATAGTTTTTGCGTTCATGGTAAATCAGAAATGAGAAAGCAAACAACAAAGATTTCCGTTAATCGAAGGAGTCACCTGTTACATTAGTCGTACTTGAATGAAGAAGAGCTGAAATAGATAAGACGAAGCTTACGCGACAGAATATCGCCTATTTACATGAAGCAGTCCTCTTTTGTCAAAAAATGCCCTATGAATTGGCTGACGTTCCCTAAAACGCTCGATGGCCCAAGTACTATTATTATCTTCTACAAAACCTAAGTCATGGTTGAAGTGTCCGATAAAAAAATTTTAATCCGTACCCTCATAATATTGTCTTTATGTGCTATTGCATACACTTAACTTTTTTTGAATATCTTGTCATTTAATGGTCAAATGCAAGAGAAACGCCTAGCCCTAAAATCCCTCAAACAGAGCCGAAATTCAGAATGTTGTCTCGTTATCCACTCGCATTGTTTTCTGTTGGAGGGGAGTTAAAATTAGACGCACAAGAAAGCTACTAAAATTTTTATTTCTGCATTATTATAATGATGCAAGCGAGAATGACAAATTTTCAACCATAGAACTAATTTCCCCCATTATTTTATTTTTTTTGAGCGCCTAGACGTATTTCAGTAGGAAAACCTAAGAAAAAACAATATTTATGCTGTGAATGGATATTTATAGAGTCTTCACTAATCTCTAATGTGAAGAACGTTGACTCGATTTACTTGTGGCGAGGGTGTGGCTTGGTTGTTTTTTCCTACATTTATTCTAAATTACCATTTTTATGTTTCCGTCGAATTTCACGCTTCTGCCTTATCCACAAATTCATTCCGCTAGGGCGCGATGCACTCCCTTCAAGCTCTTACCCTGCCATGCCATTCTGGCTGCAATATTTTCATATTTCACTTCCCCTTGTCTTTCCCCATGTGCTCGTGCACTTGTGTGCCTACCCCAATTTCCATCGCTTTCCAATCCCCTCCCTGCCGTCGTCTTCCGTTATGGTCCCCTTCCTTCCCAACCACGCCTTTCGCGCTAGGTAATGATGTTCTCCATTTACATCTCCTCTCCACTCCCCCCTCACGTCACCCCGTAGTACATGCGTCTCCGGGAGAGGAATGCTTCACGCCCCTCCCCCCTCTTTCCTTCTCCACGATTAGTTTTGAAGCGGTATTAAGGGTCGCCGAGATTTACGCTCCTCGGGTTCGTAGGGCTCTAGGGTGCTTATTTATCCCGAGATATTGTTATTCCCTTCAGCTCTCCGTCTTCCACATTGGCGCCCTTGCCGGCTTGCTGCCTGAACAATGTTCGTGTTTGGCGTACAGTGGTTTCCCCACATTTTCGGAGCTTGCCGGGATGGTCTTATTATCCGCGACCCTAAGCCACAGTGAGATTTCAGTTGTAGCAGTAGTTATTAGGGGGAGATGACTGATTTCTGAGGTCGTTTGCCTCGCTATGAGTAGGTAGATAATTTGGTGGAGGGAGGGGTTTTTATGGAGCAGAGAGAAACTCGGCGAAAAAGGAAAGTTCGAAGAGGAAGTTTGGGATCGGATTAGCGTACTATTCAAAGGAAAATGCTAAGGGTTCTAATTTGACATCCCAGTGAAACATCAAGTAGGGATGGAGATAACGACTTCGGCTGTAGCAAGACAGAGTCCTTGTCTGCAAATTCGGAGGTCACGGGTTCGAAGTAAACCTCAATGGATTTTTCTTCAAATGGTCGTGGTTGTGTTTGTACCTGTTGCTTGTTAAAATATACCTCATATAAATATGTATGTATATATATATATACATATATTAAATATATATATATATATATATATATATATATATATATATATATATATATATATATATATATATATATAATATTCTTTTTAAATACAGGGTACGGCATCATAACTTCTTTTTTAAAGGGGCTTTACTTTTGAAAAAAGGAAGTTATGTTACCGCATCCTGTAGAATGTTTGTAATGAGAGTTCTCTGATTTATTATGCCTGCAAATACAGGTACGTGCCTGTATTTCTACAGGCCGTGCCTGTAGAATCAGACGTAAGCCTGCGCGTAAGCCTTTTCCGTTACAATGACGTCGTGTTCATACTTGTTGATTATTTTCAATTATTGATGATCCACATTCACTTTATACTATATTAATTTATTTCCGCCAGGTGAAAATGCGCTTGACGAGGAAATTGGTACGCTTTGTTTAATCCTGAAGTCATCTCACACTGGGTCGCAGTCTGTAGTATGGATTCCAGTTGGGTTTTTTAGTTTCTCATAGATCGGTAAGGGATGGCGGTAAATTCAAGCGGTAAGCCATTGGATAAAATTAAATGAACCACACCTGATCAAAATAACACCGACTAAGATTGATAAATTCCTGGAATCGCTGGCAACGTATTTGAGTCCGAAAAGCAATTTCGGGAGACTAATGCGCCTAGGTTATCAATTTCGCGTGGTTAAAATTAAGGGGCTATTTAAAAATTCCAAGATTTCGAGTTTATGTGATTATCTTGAATGTTTATTGAAATTGTGGTATCTTCCACATCGAGCTTAACCTTGGTGCATGTTTTAGCTTCAAAAGAATGGTAAAATGGCAGCAATCATTAGAGTTGAACCATCACTTTACCAGTCATTAATTTAAGGGGAAGCATAGATGTTGCTTAAGTATAGTGGTTAACATTCATTTATTAGAGTTCATAAAGCTATCAAATGAAATACATTATAGTTATTTCAAAGGCTCATGATAATTAATTATGATTCATACTTGTACAATTAACAGTAGTATCTGTATTTACCATCAAGTGCTTAGCGAATTTCTCTGTGTTTCTAAACTGTAGTTTCCTGTCATTTAGAAACCATTCTATTCTGTAGTTTCCTGCAAAATTATGATGGTAAAATTTTCATTATGTGTTATTAAATATTGAATGATTGCCAAATTTGAGATTTTCACCGGAAGCATATATCTGACATCCTCAGATATGTAATCTTAGCATTTATACGATGTGTATTGGTAGCGATTAACGTTTTCGGAGAAAAATGTTTTCTCTTAAATTTATATTATTAACTCAATGTTAAATAACCCATGCAACCTACTTGGGAATGTTTTGGGAAACTATAAAAAAGTGGATTGTTTTCATTTTCACTGAAACGGTGGACTCAACTTTACGGATTTTATTGAAATTACGTAATGCTTTTGAATTTGGGAGTGCGTTTGCTCCCTTCATTTAAAAATCCTTAGTCTTAATATGTAATGATATTGTGAGCTGTACAAAAAACAGTGAATAATTATTTATGTATTGATGGTTTTATTATTTACAATCGACAGACAGATTGCGTGTTCATACCTCCCGAGTGTATACTTCCTTTAAGGCATAGTTGTTGGTCATATAACGTTCGGACGAGAGAGTTCTTCCAGATTGAGGTCAATCTGAGGTATGACTGCATGAGCATGTAGCTATAAATAAAGCCAGGTAACGTTGTGGAAAAGCAATGGAAATTCTGACCTTAGGCGTCGTGTATTAATTAGAATGGTTGCGGCAATCATTTTCTTGTCTTTTCGTCCTTACGTATGTTGTTGCGACATTATTTTCTTTCTACTCCACTTGGTCTTATGAACAGCCCTGACTTAAACCGTTACAGTCTTTTGATTACGAGACCATCAAAGGAAAATGTTGGAGTTGTTTTTTCCATTACCGGTATTGCTCTTTAAATGTATGGAATGAATGACATTCCCTCTAACGCTTTCAGCTTCTCATCGATTTCATTTACCGTGTAGTAACTGTAGGACTAGGCATTCATTTTGCAATGTGAATTTGTTTCTACTCTTATTAAAACAGCGCATCAGCGTTAGTTATATTTTTTTCCTTCCTATTAAGTGAGCACACTCCATCCATGGATGATAACATGCATGCGGATGTTTTATTGACCATGCGAAAACTTCTAGCGATCTTTTTGCTTCCGGAATTCTCATTGGTCAATTTTGGCTTGCCATTAGATATCCCAATGGTCGAACCAACTCAGTTCGTGCAAAATCCTGTATGCTCTTGAGAGGGGAAGTTTCTCTTGTTTATTTAAAAGCGTTTCTTTGCTAATTCGTTCCAGCTGTTTGAGTGTCATTTTATGAAGTTTTACATTTTTGCAGGAACGAAATGAGCGTATCAGATCCGATCGCATCCTTTATGTGTGTCATCAGAAATTTTGACTTTAAAATTATCCTATGTAACTTGTGGCCTTCTGCCTCGAGTGTATGCTAATTTGGATATGGATACATGTTGCGGGTGCTTTACAATACGTGCAGCACAAATTGAGTGTTCAGCAGGCAACATAAGGCAGAGTTATCAAAAATCGAGTATTTTTCTATTTCGAAAAGCTCTGAAAGGATTAGGAGAAACTAATAATGTATGTTTGCTCATTATGTGAATTTCAAAATATATCGAGTCAATTCAGGAGCGTTACTGAATCCCCTGACTACGTTTTGGAGAAATTATGATTTTTCTCTCTTTTTTCCCCACTTGACCCGCTGCGATTATTTTACCTGGCTGTAGAAAATCATTTTATCTCCTCTCCGTTGCATTTTTATATTTTGGCTGCTTGTAACTTTTTTCCAGTAAAATATCAACCAACAGGTTTCTTCGTGATGTAAGTTACATTGGAAAGACTTTAGCTGGTTGCTTGTCAAAATGTCAAATTTTGAGGGGATGCGGAAATTGCGCAATTATGATGTGTAATTGATTTCATAGGCCGGAAAAGAGAGTGTTTCGTGTGATTGGCATCGAACTACAGTCGCAATGAAATTCATAGCGGCACTCGGAGCAATAAAAATTTATCCACTCCCGTCCCTTCACTCATTGAATCGTGCTTCCTTAGAAAATTTCAGGGAGGAATTTTAGAATTGTTCAACTGTTTCGTCTGAAAGATTTTAAATGTATTTCTTTTTTTACAGGTGAGTGCATTACGGAGGTCAAACTACTTTCCTGTCTGAGGAGTTGATTCTTAGTTTAAATATTTCGGCTTCCATTAATGTAAGTACACGAACATTATTTAACCCTCATTTTTGGATGTTAGGTGATAGTCTTTCTTCGGACATAAGCTTGACGTTAACTCCGATATTTTGGTGCTGGGAAACCTGAGCTATTGAAATCTCGGGACAATTTTGATCCATGAAAACAAAACTGTTAATTTTTACTGTGATTGGCGAAGAAATGAAATAGACATTTCGACTCGCGAATTTTAGTTTTATTTTATAGAATATTTAAGTTCTGACCGTTTGACAACCCGCATCTTCTTCTGATCGAGATAGTTGTGGAGCCCAATCTAATCGAATTATTTCAATAACATATAGGTTCTACAGCGTGACGAAAGTAGAGTTTCTAGCATAGGGAACTAGTCCCTTTATTTCCGTCGTACCTTTTTTTAGGTCAACTTTGTATGAAAAATCATTTTTCTGCCCATAAAGGGTTCTATTGTGTTAGTGTATATTTCTGAAAAGCCTTCAACGAATGCACGCCTTTTTGTGGGTTCGGAAACACAAATTGATTTAACTGTGACATCTCACATCATTTTTCGGCAACCTTTAATTTCGGAATTACATATCAATGAAGGAATCAGGACGTTGGGATTGTAATGAGAATTTAATATTTTTTTTCTTTTTGGGATTAAAAACCTTTTATCTTCATTTTGAAATTATAATCGACTTTAAACCCGATATAGGTTGAGGACGTAAGCCAATTCAGTTAAAAAAAATCGATTTTCTGATTGATGTATGAAACATCTATTACAAAAGGAAATATCAACTGTGATAATGCATTTACACGCATTTACTCTACGAAATGGGAATAAGGATGAAAGCAAATGAAATCACTAATCGAGAAAATCACGTGAAAAGAGTTCTTTGTTCAACCCTACTGTGGGAGGATTATGATATCAATTTACATTTCTAAGTTTTGTGTTTTAAACTTTCTAATGATTCGGAGCAATCTTGTGATGATGAACCATTGGGAACTCCGGTTTTTAGCCATTTGCTAGCTTCTATAAAATTCGCATTACTTGCGATATTAACAGTGTACCAATCGATTTTCATTACGAGAGTGATTCAGTACATGTACGCATTTTATTTCGAGAATGGGTCTCTCCCTCCAGTTTTTGGTTGGGCACGTATTTGATGAGTATTGTGTGCGTGTAATCAAAGTCATTAATCTTACTATTATTTTTGATATTTCAATTCATATTTCAATCTTTTTTCAAAATTAGTCCGCTCTAAATTTCTCCGAAAGATTTGCAATATGAAAGCATTGATTCGGAATGGGTCATAATTTGAATTGGAATGGAAATTATTTGCTTTGAGGCATTGCGCGTTTGCTGTTATCACGGGTGTTTAAATTTAAAACAATTCTATATGCTGCAATTAAGTCTTATAAAAATATTGAAGCTTTATATCAGTTTCAATTTTCACTTTTTTATTTAATTGTTAAAACAAATAAGTTTGATTTATTTAAGACACAACAAAGGATAGAATGTAGCAGAGTAAAAGCACTGAGGAAAAATTTTGGATTATAATTAAAATGCATATTTTCTGAATTTTAGCGCCTCTATAAGAGAGATTTTGGTCACTTTCATACGTTTAATACGAATTCTGTCAAGAAAGTAACTTAAGTTCCGGCCTAGTGTGGCAGTGGGTAGGGCTAGAGCCACCATCTTGGTGTCTAAACGTCCTTACACTCAGTATGTATCCTGCTGTGGTAGTTTTCAGACTGTGGTTCTTCTACTTCGCTTTACACCAACCTGCAATTCTGCGTCACTGTCAAAGTGCTCTGTTGCAAGTTGCCCTTGTGAGAAATCCGCAATTTTATTTATTAATTTAAGATCAATCCGAAAACATCATTTTGCCCTTTACATCGGACTTTTTAACAATGAGATAACACTATAAACAATCAAAAATACCCAAGCCCTAACTGGAGAAAAATGCACCTAGGCGGGAATCGAACCTGCGGCCTCTGGGTTGGCAGGACGTTACCCTGCCGCCACCATGGCCGGCGAAATATCAATCGTAAATCGGCGATTTTTACGAATTTTTCCGTTGATTTTTACCGTGAGTTCATCTGTCAGCAGGCTAGGCCGACTACTGCGATCTTCGTCGTGAACATTGGTGGGGCGATTCTTAAATCGAATGCATCACTGCCCCCTACGTCATTATTCCGTGTCCGTACACTTCATTAAGTTGACTTTCAATTGGCTTGTGGTTTTTTTCCCAGTAAAAATCTAATCACAGATCATACTTCACAACTCTCGGGATTTTCTATTGGAGCGCACATTTTAACAGTTCGCAGTGAGCAAAGTAGAAGAACCACAGTCTGCACGTTATTACAGCAGTATGCATCCTAAGTACGAGTATAGGGACGTTTAGACACCAAGATAATGGCTTTGTACCTATTGCCGCTTTAGTCCGAAACGTAAGTTACTTTCTAGTTAGCCCTCGTAATTACCGATATGAAATACATTGAAAGCCGACATAAAGGTTAAAGTTACGTTTATTTATTGCTACTAAGTGTGCATGTAACATATAAGGACTAGAAAAGGCACCGTAATGATCTTTTTGGGGCATCTGAATGTTTTGCAAGTAATTGGGGCTTAGAATAGTCTCAGTTTTGTGATTGTCGAAGTGGTCATGAACCCAGATCTTTTGATTAATATACAATTTATGCAGATTATAAAACATTTTGAAATGTTGAAATTTATCAAGAAATGTCTTAAAATTCGAAGGTATGGTATGCAGGTGTAATTATTTTTCCTCTAATGTTAGGAAATCATGTTAAAACAATCCACAAAAGTCTTATCTTATTCAGTTTTTCTAAAGCATAACTCGTTTTTTGATGCAATGATTTTACCATCGAACACGTATGTGATCGTGTGAATTTTGGATGCCTAGTCTAAATTTTAAGCGCTCATCGAATGTTGGGGATTTCCTTCATTGTGCCTTTTTTTAACTTAAATATTGCATTTTTAGTCTTTGCCTTTTTTGTATGATGGTATCTGATTCAAGAATATTCCTTATCTGCAAAGTTTAGAGGGTCAAGGTTCGGTAGGATTCAGGAGGGTAAACGTGAAGAAGTCGGATGTAACGTCTGGATGAGTGGAATAGAATAGGTGCCCGTTTATTTACTGCTTTTGAGTGTAAACAAAAAATAGGCACGGAAATATTAATGTAGTGTTAAAAATCTACAAAGAATGGGAGCAGCAAAATGGACGGAATGGAAAAAAAAGCCAGGCAATACTAGGCACGTAGGAGAGGAGAGAGGGTTGTTAGAGGAGTTACAATGTAGGCAAGGAAACTGATTGCCGGTCGTTTTGATTGGCGATGGAATGCAGAGACTAACATTAGCGTGCGATAGAGGGGAGAGCGTTAGACAGGTTAGGTAGGGTGTGGATAAGAATAAGCATATTGAACGAGATGAAGTGAGGCAGGAAGTATGCCGTATGAAGTATACAGAAGGATTTGTTCTAGTGTGGGATTTTAGGATTTGTCTAGCTAGGTGAGGCTAATTAATATAGTGGCTTTTATTTTTGTTCATCCGGAACCTAAGCAAACCAAATAATAATAATACCTATGAAGGTATTCTTGTGATTAGATTAATATTGGTTAATTTTCTGATTAAAAACTTTTCTCAATGTGCAGTTCTTAGCATTGTATTCCTTTTGGCTTTTATCTCGCTAGTGTTCCAGTTTCCCTTGCTGAAAAAAGTCTCCCGCTTTATTCAGAGCTTTTTTCCCTATTTTTAATGAACCTTATTTACAACCTTTCGGATTATAATCCTTATCCGCTGCACATAATATTATTCCATTTATTTATCCGTTATTTTATGTTTTGTAAATATGGATCACACTATAGGACCCACTGTTACTACTGTCCACATTGTTGGGCTGCCACCCTTACATTCATCTTCATGTGCTCCGCTTTGACCTTTAAGTTCAATGCGCAACACTGGGAACTTTTCTTGTCGTGTCAGAGTCCTCGCCAAAAACTTCCGTCCTAGCTTTCTCCGTGGGTCGCGCAAGGGGTTTTTCCCGAGATGCGTGGATCGACTACGGCCCTCCATGGACCTAACTGCTTTACCCATTTTTTCTCCTCCCGTCTTCTTACGCCGCCCTCCCCCTTAACCGGTCACTTCTGTCTTCTTTCCTAACTCCTTTCCCACTTTCCTGACTCTTGCATCCCCATCCTTTTACGGGCTCCTTTCTTTTCTCGACATTTATTTTACCCGCTTTTCTTTTCACTTTCCATTAAGTTGGAATCTTTCGAAATCTAATTTTCGGCTTTTCTTTTCCTCGTATTTTACTTACTCCATGTGTTGTGTATTTTTGGGGTAAATGCATGAAGGCGGATATTTTAATTGAGAAAAGGTAGAGGGAGCACTTTCTCTGTAAAGCAGTAGAACTCGTCCGGAAATGTGGGCAGAACTCGTGGAAAAATAATATGTAAGCTCATATTCGTTTTGAAAGGTTGTTTTGGTCAAAAACCTAGGAGGACGTTCTGTTTACCCTCTTTTTGTTATATTCTTAGGTATATTAGTTTGGGGTGACGTTGAAGGTTTTATGTCAGTTTCCAAACCACTGTTGCATTGAAAGAATCGTCACTCTTAGCAGCGGAAATTGGAATGATGTAGGATTTTGACTGATGTGGAAGATTAAGATTTACGTACAATACAAAAAATATTATTGTGCAATTGTGAAATTTATTGCTAGATTAAAATGATTTTCTCGGAGTTAAAATATTGCGAGCATATTCTCCTCATTAGAGGTCTCGTGATTGAGCTCAGAAAGGAGAATCTCAGGATTTATTTAACTATTGTCGGGAATATAATACAATTTATATTCACTAATATCACACAATACAATATTGTAGAAACCAGTTTTGAAAAAGTGAATGCAAAAATTAACCCAGTTAAGTTACGTCTAGTTCTCACAAGAATGAAGTCAGATTAAAAGTTACATTTTAATATTTTTCAAGAGATTAAGGTTAAGTCAATGAAAATACGTATTAACTTAGTTAACTTATAGCTAGATTGAAATACAATCAATCTTTCATGAACTTCCCACAGAATTTGGAATATTATTTTCCCTTACGGTCCATTTCTCCCGGAGATAATATGATTAGTGAGGATCTTCCTTGAAGACCTCCACTTTTTGAGACATTTCCCCTGTATGTATGTACTTACTCTTGTTATTTTATAAAAAAATTTCTTGCCTACATAGCTGTCAATGATCGAATGGAAATTAGCGTTTGGAAGTTTAGTTAGAATGTATTCCTTTACTTCATTGTCATTCATATTGGTTACCATTCATAATTCACCTTAATGAACTAACTCCTTGAGTTTTGTTTAGGAGGTTTTTAGCACATTATTTTGATCGTTTATTCCAAAACCTGATGGTTACGTCAGACAAGAACGGAGACGTGGCGATCAGACAAGGAATATATTGGGGTGCGTGCTAACTTATGCTAAAGATGATAAGATAATGTCTTTCTTTCTTAATGGTGCCTGCTACTCCGCTAATTTTGTCCCGATAGACCGGTCGACAACAGAGCTGTTTTGATGTCAAGGGATTGAGGAAATTTTATTTAATCGTACGAGGAATGGCAATTCGAATCATCTTCTAATAAAAGCTCCATGGTGAACTTTTTTCAAGGAAAGCGGAAATATTTTTATAAAATATATATATATATATAATTGTTTATGAAAATTTTACCTATGAATATATTATGAGAAGATGTACGACAAATATTGAGATGTAACTATGGAGTAGGATGGAAAAAAATCTGACGGATATAGAGTAAGACAAAGGAATTTTCATACTGAATGTAGTTAAAGAGAAAGTTGATGGAAAGGATGATCTAATGAGGCCAAAGAAAATGGCTGGAAGAGGTAGTGATAAGGGGTGCCAGGTTGAATTCCCTAACAGAAAGGACAGTTTTGCAAATTCTGGAAAAATGGAGAAGGTAAATAGTTAAGAGTGGTCATTTTGGAATGGCCATCATAGTATGGACCTTATAGGAATCGTAAATTGTGAGAAGCTGAAGAAGGCTAACTGCTGAAACAACTGTTTCCATGCGTTAATGAATTGTTTTTCAAAGGTGGAGAGATTGTGAAAACAGCTTCAGGATACGTCCCAAAGCGTACCCTCCTTATCACTGCAGATTACCTTCCGCAATAAAATTTGCATAATCTCTCTTTCTGCGCGACTGTGTATACTTACGCATGACGTTGTCGGTGTTAAGATGGAGATAAGGGGGGATCTGTTCCATTTCTTCTAAGCATATCGTAATTTTTTTCATCCCCTATATTTTCCGCTTCTTTCTGTGCACTAGAAGAGGGAGAGAGTACGGAGGGAAGGAAACTTGAATAGTTCAGTTGAATAATCTGGAGGACCGTGGTCGAGAAGCAAGAGGGATGCGACTGAACGGGATCGATCTCCTTCTCTGTCCTCCTTCAGACGGTCTTTCAACTTCTCCCTACCTTTCACATGCATCTCGCCAGCCTCGAATATTTTTTACGTTTTTTTTTCCGAAGGCCGTGGGAATAATCAAAACGGGACGACGGGCCGAAAGATTTTCCCGGTCTTACTTAGTTTTAATTGGTGTCGCACGTTGCATTCGAACTCAGAGTATTTTTTCCAAAACTGTTTGTAGTACGTATATATATATATATATATATATTCCCCCGGTCGTTCCCATATCACTGTGTCCTTATTTGTTGAGTCAACGTTTGGTGACATTTTCAGAAACCTCTGAAAATTTTTCCAGAGCCCTCATCCAGAAAAGATCCGTTTCAGTGTCTCCCTCGGGACTCAGGTGAAGAGATTTCTCACCCTCTTGGTTCGTACAGCATGTCTCTTATTTTTTTTCATAAACCTGGGAGGAACCATGAAAAGCGTCGTTGAAGAAGACAGAAAAGAAGGCTCGAGGCATCCACCGCATCTAAACTTTGGTTATGAACGAATTTAGAAGATACAAAATCTCTGCATAGTTTATTTATTTATTCAGTATAAGTCCGAAAACAGCGCATTCTGGCCTTTACATCGAACTATTAACAACGATAACAATGATCACATTTACAAACACCCAAGCCCTAGGTGGAGGAAAACTCACCCAGGCGGGAATCGATCCCGCGACCCTTGGAATGGCAGACGAGGACGTTACCCCGCCGCCACCGGGGTCGGCGTAAAATTTTTACGTTATTTTTAAGTTAAATCTCGGCCAGTTGTTATTGGTGTTGAAAACTTCCGCCATCTTTGCCATGCTAACCGTAAGGCTAGTCCAAAGCATTCTTGCCTTATTCAGGCTGTGGAAATGTCAAGGGAGACTTACTTGACCAGTAAGTACAATGTGAGCTGTTATATTTCAGACGAGTTTAAAAAATGAAACTAATTGATGAATTATGATACTCGGAGGTAGAAAGGGTCTAAGATCAATGATAATGACACCCATCCATCCTCACTTTAATTATTATGGGCAAGCCTGTGGACCCTTCAATTGGTGAGCTTTTATTGCCGTAAAACGCAAAAAACTCGAGATCCACTTGGATAAGTGGAATGGGAGATGCGAATGTCCGAGCTCGAGTGACATGAGAAGATGGGGGAAGGATGTCGGGGGAGGGTCTGGAACGGCCAAAATTTGCGTCAAGTGGTTAATGGGCCTCTTCTTTTGAAGAAAAGCTCGAGGCTTCTTCTAAAAATTAGACTCATCAGATGACAAACCTTGGGCACTATTGTGAATAAACCGACTTCGTGCATACTCCTGTAGTAATGCGCGCCTCTATTATCGTTTGTGGTACGTTTTCCAATTGGAGAGGTCGTCTAGTTTTTCCATAAGCGATGTGGAAAGCGGGATGGATGGCACTTCTAAGGTGGATTGATGATTATGAATGTAGCACAAGAAATTGACGGTTATCGACATATCAGCGAGTCATTGGTTGCCTTGTACCGAAGTATTTTTTGGCAGTTTTGCTTTGGTGTTACTTAGGCACAAATTACATTTTATGACTTGAAAATAATGTTATATTCAATTTCAATGGTCGACAAAGATTTTTACTTTATTTTTTATCATCCCTTGGTTTCTCATGAAACTATGATTTATCTATGGCGCAAGTAGTGATCTGACTTTTTAAATGCTCCTATTAAAATATTACTGTGGTCTTATGCCTGAGATTGAATCGTGTTGTAAACTCATCCTAGAACAGCTGACGTTAACATGACATCAGCAGAAGCTTCGATGTGGGATTCAAACTGTGGGGAAAATTAGGGAGCGCAGTACACCTCGATCCAATCCATTGTTCGTATCTCTTCAATGGGCCTCATTCAGCATTTGAAGAGATTTTGTTTGATCCTGACTTCTTTGAGCTGGCAAAAATGCTTGCAATCAATGAGCACCTCTTCGAATAATATATGGAATGGAATGTTATTAATTCACTGAGATTGGAAAAATCATTTATTTTCATGAATCTCATTTTCTAAAACTTTTACCATTCACGCGAAGGATTTTAAGCAGCGTATCCGAAGGAGTTCATTTGGGATGAATTGGTTGAGTGGGCGGCAAAGGCTATCCGATTATTCGGTGCATCATTTTACGTTTGGCTGGTTGATCGTCTTACCCATTGTTCCTGGTCTTTGGGATCTGCTGTCATATTCGAATGCGGATACCATTCCCCTTCGAAATGCGAGACTTTGTCGCAGGGAGCCTCGAGCTTTCTCTTGGTTTTCCGCCGAAGTGATCTTGCAATCTAGCTCAGATTAAATCGAATGTAAATAAGATCGAAAAGCACTCTCGCATGAAATGCAACTTTGTGAGAATCTTGCGGCCTAGTTTATCATACCCCTAATTTGGGATTCTCCCCCGTTTTTGAGCCTCCTCCCCCTTTGATGCCGTGGCCACCGATTCCCCTAACAATGCAAGGGGATATCGGTTGGAGATGCCGACGAGGACGGAAATGTTTGATCTTTTCAGTCTTCCGGGAGCACGCGCGTATTCAAAGCGACTTCTCCGTCCGCTCGAGTGGATCGGAACTCTTAAACGGCTTGCTGTCTGGGTCCATATTGATCACATCCTTCTTTGATTTTCTGATACTCCCATAGGTCTCTTCCCCCATGGATTAAACGGCCGACCTTAAAGCACCCACGCCTCTTGCTTTGAGTTTTGGGCAAATGATTTTTATTTTTCTTCCGGAGAACTGGTGTCAACGTTACGGGGGGGCAGCATACTCAGGCCCGATACTTAAAGTAGAGGGTACAATTTTTGTGGCTCTCATGTAGGTCGAACATTCGTAAAGTCTCTGCTACAAGCATGCTCGAATGGTCTTTGGAAAAAAAATTAGCCTGAGATTCCGATGAAAATAAATTTGGCTGATGATCTTTGAAAAGAATAAATTACTGTGCGCTACTGGAGGAAAGATATTCAGGAGAGTCTATTGTAGTTAGATCGAAAGGATTGAAATTAGAGTGTGGGGGTAAAGGGTATCCGTAAATTTATCGTACCTAGAGCCATGATTGGTCGCAGGCATTGGGAAGATATATTCATCTTAGAAAACGCCTAGAAAAATAACTGTCGCACAGAACACTTCACCTTTTTGATTCCCATTTCTTGCTAACTCTTAGTATTTATTAATGTCACGTTTTCCCTTTACTTTTTTCCAAACTGTATATGAAATGCAGTTTCTGCTGTTGAATTTTTACTTCCAAAATGCCTTCAGTCTTCCCTGAAAGTGTGTTCAATGACTTTATATTATGCCTCCCTCTTTTATGTGGTTTCCGCTGGCTTCTCCCTTCCTGCTCTTCGAAAATTTTCTCTTTAGTCTTTCCTCTGCGCAAAATTTCCATTTCCTCGATCCTTCTATTTGATCTTCATCATTACCCTTGAGCTTCTCTTTCCATAAAGTACGATGAGCACCCAAGAGTACCGCTTAGCAAGCTCATGCAATTTTAATACACTTGAAATGGACCGTTAAGAATGCTTTTTATATTTTATTTTATATTTATCTTTGCTTAAACTTCCATTTAGTGCTCCGGTATTTTTTTATATAGTCAGCAAAGAATATAGTTTTTTGGTTGGAATCGTGAAAAGTTGAAAGATACCACAAGCCAGTGCAATCTGTGGCCAAAGATCAATAGTAATTGTAAAATAATATGGATTTCCTTACTGTATCTCGTAAATTTGAGAAATCCCCGGAACTAATTTTGTGCTCCATTATATTCAAATTTGCTTTATGCCTAATAGCAGTATCTTTTGAAGGCACATTATTAGAATCTAGTTGAGATGTATTGTGATTTGACATGCTACCGTTTACGCTTGATATCTTCGACCTACAACAGATAAAACACTTCTCTTTGAAAAGGTTCTGCATTATAAGAAGAGGATTTGGTCGAGATAAAGTTTCCTTGACGTAGCGCGTTTGTAGAAAGGTCTGTATTGGACGTCTGACGAGCCATATTATTCTAAGAATGTAATCTTGGGCATGTTGTAAGGAAACTGTGTACGGCCAGTGAAGTTGCTCGGTTGAATAGTGTCATTAATGTATTTGGCCGGAGTTCAAAGTTGAATCCTAATTGTGCGTTTGCATTTTCTTTAATAAAAAAGGTAGGGAGGTATGATTTTGTAAAAATCTACCGGATCAATGTCATTTGACCTATCAGGTTCCAGAGAACAAAGGAGAAATGAGAGTGTTCTGAAGGACGTTAAGAATGAGGCGTCAAGGATTAAGAGTGCTGGAAGGCGAAAGGCACTTCCATGATGGTCGATCGTGGGCAGAAATTTCAAGGTTAGTGGAGGTAGAGAAGAACAGCTCTAGCCGGGAGCATAGCTTGTTAGTTGATATGATAGGAAATGTGCGATTGAGGAAGGAGAATTACCTCGTTATGATTGGCCATGCCTGTTCGTCATAGGGTTGGTTCATTGCGACGGGTCTTCATCTGTGACTGCATGGAGGACATGAAGGACCTTCGAATGGAGAGGTGAACGGGAAAAACGTTATTTTTATGATCTTATAAAGAGTATTTTCTCTCTTAATTTTATTGAAAATGAAAGATTACGGTCTTTACGTGAGTGATTGGCTCTGAGTACCAACTTTTCATAATTTGACTAATTTTTTCAATCATTAAAATAACTTTTTATTTTTATCTGTGAGTGTTATGTTACCCTATCCATTTGAATGCACGCAACACAGTACCGCATCATCATTAATATTAAGGAATTACTGTTTGATAAAAGCTCAGTCTAATGATTATAAAAAAACCTTTATCTGTTGTTAAACGGATTAGATAATAATTGGCTACTTAAGACATTTTCGTCTCACTCTTAAAGTTTAATATAAAAATGTAAAAAAACTCATAACCTTAGAAAATTTAAAGCTTAACCTATACCGCTCTTAGTTCGTGAAATTTACTGCCTTTATTCATTTAATTTAAAATTAATTATTCTCTCCCTTTATCTTTTCCACATGTTGAGCGATTTCCCTTCTAACCCATCCATCAGGGTACGAGTACATCTCGATATCTTAACAAGATATTGAGATGTAGTAGTGCCTTTGTCTCCATCATTCTATTTTACCCTGCCATAACTAAATTTGCGTATTTACTTTATACACGTCCAAGTCACTTTCTGCAGATTTTTCCAGACGCCTAAAGACACTGTCGCGGACTGCACGTACGTGTGTGTATATCTGCCGAACAAGAACTATTGCCTTCTGTGGGGTAACATTAAAATGTAATAAGTAATGCTGATGTATCGAAATTTCATTTAGTATACTTTGGTGGTTTTTATTACTATTTGTTCACTATCCAGATAAAATGAGGCGTTATAATAATATTAAATTAATAATTCATGGAAAATAAACATGCTGCGGTTTAACGACGACATACAGGGTTCGTCCGGAAAATAAGTGTACTGATTTTTTACCGCCGCTCCAGGCGCGCCCAGCACCGCTCTGACGGGCTGCGATTGGAAGGGGGTATGTTGGCAAGCGACGCTGAAAAAGGCAGTCGGCTCTGAGCTGTGGTGTAGTGAGGAGCTCTGTTAACGCGAACCTCCACGCTCGACCCACGTCACGGAACGCGATGCCGAAGTTTTTGGAGCAGCGTTACTCCATCAAATTTGCGGTAAAGCTTGGGAAATCGTCTACCGAAACTGTCGGTATGATTAACCAGGCTTACGGGGAGTCAGCCATGTCCAGAAACATGATCTTTCGGTGGCACAAGATGTTCGTGGAGGGCAGAGAAGAGGTCGACGACGAACCACGGCCTGGACGCCCATCAACGACACTCACCGACGAAAATGTGCGAAAAGTTCGCGATGTACTGAACTCTGATCGTCGTCTTAGTGTTCGGATGATAGCAGAGCAGTGTAATGTGCCAAAAACAATAGTGCACGAGATTATTAGGGAGCAATTACAGATCGTGGCAACGCTGCCGCACCCGCCCTACAGCCCGGACTTGGCACCACCAGACTTCTTTCTGTTCCCGAAGATAAAGAGGAGTTTGAAAGGAACGCGATACGGGACTTTGGACGCCGTCAAAGAGGCCGTGACGACGTGTCTTCGAGAGGTTCCCGATGATGCCTTCGCGGGAGCGTTCCAGGAATGGGAACGCCGCTGGAACCAGTTTATCGACTCACAAGGGTCCTATTTTGAGGAATATTAGCTTAAGATATGTAAAAGTGTAATAAATTTTTTCTCCTGAGCTCAGTGCACTTATTTTCCGGACGAACCCTGTAGCTGTACTTGCAGAAATGAAAGAAATCTTGGTAAGGATCCTACACAATATTGAGAAGGGAATCATAAAGAATCTTACAATAAACAAAAATAAAACTGGGTAATGGTCCTCAGTTCAAGTAGATAAAATAATTTTTCGAATTAGACTATTTAGATACAAGTTTGTAATTCGTTGAGGAGGTCTGCATTTTGGCAGTAAGATAACTAGTGATGAAATGAGAACGAGGGGAAGAGTTAGCAGAATGGGATTGACGAAGGATTTTTATAAGAAAAGCAGCTAACAGCGGCAAATAGTATTGGCTAGGCATGAAGAAACGATTTGTATAAACTTAGGTCAAAACGCTTACGCGCATATGAAGTATACTTTTCGTTGGTACGTGGCATGGTTGGTACGGACAGCAGGGAAGAGTCCATTAGAAACGATGGAAATAAGTTGATGAAACACTGAAGAGCGATGAAAATAAAATAAATTTACAATGGCCGCAAATGAAGTACTTCGAGGTCTGGGTGAAGAGAGAAGGCCATACGAGAGAGGACACACTTATTAGAGGAAACTAATTGGACACATCCTGCGGCAAGATAATTTACTGAATGCGATAATTGAAGGAAAAATGGAGGGTTGGAATTATAAAAGGGAGGTCAAGGATGAATTACGAGAAGCGGTTGATGGAAGATGTCAACGCAAGGAGATATAAGGGAATGAAGGGATTGACGAGGAAAAGGATAGCTTGGACAGCTGCTCCAAACGAATCCTTGGGTTAATTGTCCGAGATGATGATTATACCCTTTGTAATATAAGGAGATTTTGGACAGAAAAATTTTTATGAACGATTCTCGTAGCAGGCGTTGTTTTACGCGTTCCATGGAAATATTTCGCATACTTAGTGGAATTATGAAACTCTTCGCAATAGGAGAGACAGTAATTTTAATACTGTATGCTCAATTATTAAACTTTCTTCATTATGTATATCTTTCAAATATCGGAATCTCTCAACTTAAACTGTAATTAATCTTATGTCCAAATATTCCGAATAATAATTATTGTGCATGATTAGCACTAACGATAATTTCATGCCATGGAGACGTGGGTGAAAGGATTTCATTCTTAAATTGAAAAATATTAAAAATATTTGCATAAGATTGATTTCAACTGAAAAAGTTCATCTAAATCAGGATTTGAAAGAAAGCCTTTTGAATGTTGGGCGATTATATATTAAGTCGTCGCTCAGGGTTCTTGGGTCAAGACAATGCGCGGTGGATCAAGAAACTTGATGTTAACATTGTGCTTTGCGATAAATCAACGATAGATTGCTGACCGAGTATCGGTATCCAAAAGGGTCACTTGCCACCGAAGTTAGCAAAGACAAGCAACACGTTCTCCACCCGATTGGCTCCTTAAATCCTGATAATAACTACTCCCATCATGTCATTCAGTATGCCTATTCTCTCACTTCCTCATTCCTGTTTACCTTACGCTCTCCCTTCTCTAGCAGTTTACATGATCCCTCTTTTTCTCATTTCCGCTTTATTTCTTTTTATTTAAAATTTTTTCAAACGTTTTTGTCCCTTTTCCCGACCTAAGAGGTGCGTTCAAGATCTTTCAATTTTGCTGACAAACTACTGACATAAGTAAGCTGAAACTTCCGTTTCTTCTGAAAAAATTCTCTCTTTAGGCTTCTATATTTTTCACGAGGTTCCATGGCTGCTGAGAACGCTTCTATAGGGATCCCTTTTTCCCACTGGAAAATCGGTAATGGTTCTTGGCCAGGTTCCTTTGGTTCGTTGTCAAACGAGATCGGGCTTCTTTGAAGTGTCGAACCTAATAACGAAAAGTGTTTACATCTATAACACCATCCTCGTATGTCTCACTGAATTTTTGATAAATTTTGATTGGCGTTAAAACACGCAACCGGAGAAAACGAAAGATCATGCTGTTCTTGTACAGAAAAACGTTATGGTAAGTATTGAAAACGATTTCATTTCTAGTTGAGGCTAGACGAACCCTGTGTATTGTACGATGCATTCGCGTATGGTTTTTACATATGACAAATATCCGCGTGTTTCAAGCTTAACCACATGTACATCCAGTACCGAGAAAAAAATTGAGTGACCTTCGAGCTCGAACGCAACTCTTAATGATCAAATATTTCATATTTACCGTTGGAACCAATTTTTTCCATCAAAATAACTACCAATAGCTCTGAAGCTTCTCATATATACTCATTATTTTTCTCCATAGTAGTATTTTCTTACTATGTATCACTATAATCCATGATAGATTCCTGACCGTGGTGTTAGCTGTTATTGCTCGTTTTGGCAAAGGCCAACGAAAACGACGAACCAATGTTAAAACCAATATTAAATGTTTATTAATTTAGTGAAATCTTGAAGAGAAACAAATATCCTATAGTTAATTACATAAAAGTATGGTCTGCATTCGAAATTAATGAGGTAATACTGCTTCTCAAGTTTAATTTCTACCTATTATCGGCGTGTCCGTGCAGCCATATTATATTGAATGCATCTAAAATGATTTTAATACGCTCTGACGGGTTAGCGCCATTTCCAGTACGTAAGTATTCAATTTGAAAGATAGTCAATTAAAATGTTCTCTCTTAAAGTGATTAACCATCGCAGGTAGCATAGCTCATTTAAGCTAGTCAACTGAAGCTGTTCAAATATCGTTCGAGAAAACCCTACGACCCTTGCAGCACGGAGGTTATCGTCGACGTTAGTGCCTCAAAAAAATTTCGAATTCTCTTCCTTGGCCTCTTTTCGCTCTGAGTGGCTCCAGCTGTCCAAAAAAAAGAAGTATCGGGGCTCCTCATGGAAGCTGATGAATAAATCGATACCTCGAGAGCGGATGGGAGGGATGGCTGCTCTCCTCGGCTCAGCCTCGATATTTGACTCCTGCCATCGTCACGGGGATGAGAACATGACGGGGTGGAGCTTCAGTAATTGACCCATGGAGAGCGTTTCCGTCTGCTTCCCCCGAAAATTTCGTCCTATCCATGCAAATTACCTCCATGGCGGCGGCCATCTCCTTTTCATTGGACACCGTTCTCTCTCAGGACTGAAACAATTCGTTCGCCTTTCGTTTTCATCGGAGTGAACACATCGCGGTGCAAATTCGACTCTCCGCAATGGGACCGTGGTCTCCCCATACGCGGTGTTGATTCCCAAATGTTACGTCGTGCCTCTGTCATCGGGGCTAAAATTTTTGCCAGGTGAGGTGTTACGGAATTAAAAAAAAAATAGAAAACCGGAAAGATGAATTTAAAGTTCGATTTTTTTCGTGTCAATTTACAATTCATGCTGTTTTTTATTATATATTGTCACTGCGCGAGTGATTTAAATAAATTTTCGGTGCGATGGGTTTAAAAAATTTTTCGTGAAAATTTTTGGTGTGAAAACTTTAAAGTGTAGTTCGTGAAAATTTGTTCTGGAAATTCCGTTGTAATAATTTAATTTAATTAATATTAATAATAAAAATTTAATAAATAAATAATAATTTAATAATAAAAGTTGCAATAATTTATTCCTTAAAGTTTCAAGGTTTTTCCCAACTTTACTTAGGGGTATGTGCATTGAAAGGTTTTTAAGGCAAATGGCTACGTCAATGAAATACGTTTTGGAAACTCCTGCTTCGTAGTTCGCGTCTATGTGAGATTTTAGTAATAATTAGCCTACCGACTAGCTCCACCAGGTACTTTATGCACTTAATAGCATTCAGGTTATTATTTTGGGCAACGTGCTCTCATTCCAACATGGTGGTGAGTATTCGAATCCCACAGCTAGATTTTTACGCGTTGGCATTTCTTGTGTGGTATTTGCGGTGCCATTCAAGGTAACTTGTATGATACCGTATATTACGTTTGAACTCACTAAATTTACTCTTGTATTACGACCCAAATTATTGGGTGGGCAAAATAGCTTGCCGTAAACCTTAAAGTGGCAAGGTTGTCTCCCGTCTAAGCATGGATGTTGTTGTCGGCCCATTTCCTTAGAAACCCATTGACCTCTCTCTGTATTTATTTGTTCCGGCTTATTGCATCTAGTACTCTTAAAGCGGGTTTTCCGACATAATGCCCTCGGATTAGGGCGTGGCTTGCCGCAGGCTTCCGTCCTAAGGTGATTCTTTTACTGCTAAGGACTGAAATAGTGTTCTAACCTTTTACACAGTTCCTAATTGGAGGTTTGCAATGCTCCGTGTGTTTAAGTGCTGGTAATTGGCAAATAAATAACCGCTTTACCCAACTCAAAGTTGGAGTTTGATAGGTGAGTCTAGGACAGGCTTGGACTAGAGAAACGTGGAAAAGAGCCCCACGGCGTACGAAATTCACACGCTCAGCCCTGGAAGGGCAGCTCCTTTCACTGTTTTGCTTGTCTTTTTTGGGAAGTCCAGGTACCCAGTAAATCAAACCGCTGTGTTTAGCTGGGAATGTCCTCAGGCAGCACCGCGAGTTGGACTCTTATTCTCAGTCAGGTAAATGCTGCACATTTTAAGCTACGACGTGCAGGTTGTATAAAGAATAGCACTTTTATTGACATCATTTGTAGTTTCCTTGAAAATAATTCTAATGCTTAAGTTTTAGCCTCTCAGCGAAAACTTTGAAAGGCAAAAATATATCGGAAATTCCTCCAAATTTATTTTTCTATTTATTTTATATTTTTGATGAAATATCTAGTTTTTTTAAAGCAATTAAATGAGATAAAATCAAGTTTTTATGTTTTTTGTTGTAATTATTTATGCATACTCAATTTAAACGGAAATTAGAAATTCATTATTTAATTAACAGATGAAAGGTAAATTCACTTGAATGGATTCAAATAGTTCAAATAATGGCATAGTAGCTCGAAGTGGAATTATTTTTTTTGAGACTAGTTGTGAGGAATCTAGTGCCTTTCTTAGATTTCAAAAACATTTTTCAATTAATATGATAGCTAAATGATTAAAAACTCAAGATAATTCCTGTATATAGCAGATATTGATCTACTTTCACCATAATTTTGTCATTGATAACGTTTTTCAGCGTTATTTTACTACTACTGTGATATTTATTTTTTTACCATTTTTTTATCTATTTGAGAATTAATCCTAGTTAATGCTGATAATTAAACAGACTTTACGTGAATACTCTCTGAATCTGATTACGTTTAGTATTCTATTCGTTTATCTTTCAGTTTCGCTGTCGAGGGTTTTTTTTAATTCTGAGAAATAAACGTTATGTGAAAATGCTCAAAATTTCGGCATAAAAAGTGTTCTTTCAATGAATATCCGGCATGGATTACATTTAAGAAAGACCACAAAATTCCTTTTCACATATAGCTAATTTTTCTCACCGGCTCAGAGGACGTTGGACATGTAACGGACCGCTCCCATAAAAATTAGGTATCCCGTCATGAAGTATTATACGCGTACCTTCATTGTCTATTGCTGTTTCCTTTTATTCATTCTTGGTCTCACTCTTCTTTATTTTGGAAAGTTTTTGTTGCCATGTGGTAGCTTGGCCGGGAGATCAGTCGGCATCTGACCGAAGGAAAGCGGATTCAAAGCCAGGTATTTTGTCCCTTGGGTTCAATCTGGCTGAATAATCCTAAGGTTTCAGTTTTTTTTGGGAGAAATTCCACGGTAACATCCAGCCCCTGAATGAGTGGTATTACATGCCGCAGATCAAGGATGTTGATCTTAAGCAGCTATGGGAGCTGCTTGCAATTTGTAAGCCATCCGGAGATCTTCCTTATAAATCGAGAGGGTAGGGGTGAGGGAAGTGTATGCCTAGAGATCAGATCCAGTAGCTAAGGCAAGTGAGATACTATATATCTAAAACGACGCCGTGACAACATTGCGAGTACGCACACCGTTGGACTTGAGGCGCGAGGTGATCACTGCTCTCTACTATCAAGCCGAAATTCCCAATGACTTTTGTGCTTGGCCGTGAATGTTGGGTTAGCTATTTTTCTTTGACGATTCTATTTGATCTAAATGTATACCTACTTGCATATCAACCGCTTCTCCATGCGTCAAAATATTTATAAGGCAATATTTATTTTGCATTAGTCCGAAAACAGCACTTCGACCTTTTCATCGGACTTTGGACATTGGTATAATAATTTGACAATTAAATTCACCCAAGCCCTGGATGGAGGTAAAATCACCTAGGTGGGAATCGAAACCGCGACCTCAAGGTTGGCAGACGAGGACGGTACCCCGCCGCCACCGGGGCCGGCGCCGAATATTCTCTTATCTCTATGTGTTTTCATGTCAATTTACCCCTATGTGTTATAATTTGATATCTTATGCATTTTAGTATATTCGAACATCATCTCACCCTTGTAGACTTCGTCGCCAAGTGATTTATATAAATGAATCGACGCAGCGACTGCATTAGCAGACAACTTGCCTCCCTAAAACCGGAAATACCATGAAACTGATTCACCCGAAATCTCTACCCCTCAGACTATTAGCAGCAAGCGTGCTTACTTTCTGAATGAGTAGACGGGAAAACCATGTATTCCCAAAATACCAGAATCAGTCATAGAAGAGTAGGAATGTTTTTTGCCATAAAGCATTTCATGGAATCTCGCTTTCAGAGAAATAGCTAAAGTAAATACGATGAAGAGACACGGAAAAATTAATTATGCTCATACGCTCTATAAAGAGATAAAGAGTTAGAGCTTTTGAAAACAATTTACCGTGGAAAAAAACATATTTTATGCTTTCATCGTACCTTCACCGCAAGACGCATTCGTTTTTTTTCCTCCGGAATCTCAATTGAATTGAATAAAATAAACCAGTTGAGCGCATGGTGGAAATTTGATTAATATGATTCGGAAACGTCGAGGGAACGTTTCTCCCAAGTCTGGCTACCAAATAAATAAGGGGGCGCCGCAGATAAATCAACACCATCATCATTAGTTAGATAAAAAACCGTTTAGCATATATCTCGGCAGATCGGGAACAAAAAGGCGAGTCCGTATTTTTCCGTCCTGGAAAAGGACTTCTATACGCGTAACAGGTCACGCATTCGAGTACCGCCCGGGGCAAAAAAAAGTTCTGGCTTGGGGAGGGATCTCAACCTTCCTATCACCTTAATCTTCTGATCTCCCCTTCGAAGTCCATTTACGCTTCGGAACACCGATCTGTTCCCTCAACCCCTTTCCCTCCTCCCCCATGCCCACTCCCCTACCCATCCCGGGCGTTCGCCCCCAGCCACCCACCTACCCGCCTCCTGACGACCCTGCTTCCGACGGGGGAGGGTTGAGTTGGTGTGGTGGTGGGGAGGAAAAAAAAAGTTTACTCCTAGGGTAAAACAAAACACCGCACGGCCTCGTTCCAAAATCCTCACACCCTTGGCCGTAAGGGACCCTCTTCTCAATGGCGACGGGTGAGAGAGGGAGAAAAAAGAGAAATAGGAGGCGCCAGCCGGCGGGACGTGAGGGATGGGGGATGGGTTGGAAGGGGATCGGGAGGGAAGGGAGAGGAGGAGAGGCGGAGGAAGTCGTCACACGCTCTCTCACGCGAACACATTTCGCTCCTCTCAGACGGTCGGGCAGCGCGGACGCCGCCGGTGCGATCAAAGCTGGAGGGACAGTGGGAGCGGGGAGGAAAAAGAGGGAAAGAGAGGGAAAAACGAGAGGAACCGGGCGGAAACCGAAAAATGATAACGGCCCGGAAATAAAAGAAGGATGGGAGGGGGATGGTGTGCGGGTGGAGGTAGGTGGTTCGCAATATCAATATCGGAGAAGTGCAGACAGGAGGTGAGGAGAGGCAATAATGAAAAAAAAGGGAGTCCGCCCGTTCGAGAAAGATGAGAACGGGAAGGAGGATTGGCGAAGGGCGTAGTCGGCTACCAATGTGGGAGCGGCCGAATGCTGAATTAGTAAAGGGTATTTTTCGCCATTGGTTTTACTTTTTCCGTGCGTAGTATCAAGGAAAGTATTACGACCATGAAAAATTTATAGACTTTAGGGATTTTCATTACACGTTCTCGAGTTCCTCTTACACGTTTTGACCATTTTCTCAATGATATCTGTTCGTGTGTGTGTGTGTTTGATTGAAATTTCACGGACAGGATGATTCTAGACTACCGGCCTCCGGGCCTCGAATTGCAAATTTTAAGATTTTCTTTTAAATTTGGCCATTTGATTAGGTTTTGAGCAAACTAGACCCACTTGAAATGACATTTGACGTATTTGATTTGACATATTTGATTTTTTTCATGTTATCGGTCGAAATAAAATTTTTTAATTTAATTGAAATTAAACATTACAGACTCAAAAGTGTTTACGTAACTTTTGCATGAAAACATTTATTTCTTTCATTATCATTCACAAATTATTTGAATTCTCTCCGCCTTTGATATAATTTAAAATAAAAAAATGTGAAATTCAGAAGGTCATTTGGAAAACTAAATTCCTGCGTAGCTCTGTGTTTAAAAAAATATGAACAAATGCATTTGGAAATGTGGATGAACACATAGAGATAAGAGATGTATGTATTATGCCATTATCCTGTATGCCATTATTTTCACCGTTGGCTATGACAGTATCGGTTTTGCGTTTTAACAAATCGGATCTAATTTGATCCCCTTAGATTATACAATTACTGTTAACTCCAAATCATTCCGGAGGACATAGGAATGAAATTTCTCGTAAAATCGAAATATTATTCAAACCTCTTATGATAAAAAGCTTTTATTGGCAATACGTTCGTATTGAGAACTCCGGTCTTTGGTTTCGCGACAAACCGCATCGAAATTTTCGATATACATCCCAGAGGTCGAACAACCTGAATTTCCACTATGTTGCTGTCTGAAGTTTAGCCCCAGACTTGCATTAGAAGCTAGACACATGAAATGTTTTAAAATTTTTCCCACGTACGCATAGAAATATGACTGAAAAAATATTTCTGCTGAAATAATTATGGGGAAACTTTTGGCTTAATTTTTGAAAAAGGAAACAAACTTGGTTTCCAAACTACGTACTTGGTTTCTCTCTTGACTGGGCAAATGGACAGGTGATGCATAAATTATGCAGAATATCCGGCGAACGAGATACGAGCAAATATACTCTGGTGGTGGCAAAGATATACTTATATTTGAGAGCATAATTTACTTTAACTGTTGTCATTCAGTCGGGCAAATCTGGAACAATTTTGGAAATACTAAATTTCTCAAAACAACCTGAGGGAAATGAGGAAAATGTCCTAATTTTTTTGGAAGCGTTGAAAGTTTGATACGCGAGTCATGAATGCGATATTGGAATCGGGGACTGTCCGCAGAAACGATGCTCCTTTCAGTTTTAAGATCAGTTTGTGTTTTCTGTGGGCCATCGCGGGTGAATGCACTCTCATCAGCCAAAACTATAGTATCAGGGGGACCTGACTGACACCGGTGGCACGCAAAACGATGAATGATGACCTTAAAAAATATCAAATTATATTTCAGAAACTAGGGAGAAAAATCAGGAAAATATCAGAAATGGGAATCCATAAAATGGGTGGTCTTCTGATTTACTGTCGTGATAAATTTTGTGGGTTGAATTTAAGGACTTTGGTTGAATTAAAAGGCCAACTCACACGAGATAGTATATCATTTCACACGGCCAGGAGCCTCTTAGGAGAATGTAAATACCGTGGCAATGAGGTTCATTCATGTTGTAAACTCAAAAAGTGATGGGAAACAAACTTTTGATTCCCTGTGTTTTTTTATTACGAGGATGAATCTGAGTTTTTGTTCATTCACTTTTAAAGGGAGATTGTCGGAGTAAAAGTTTTATGTTTGCTCAAAGATTAGCCTTTGACTTTTTTTGGGGGGACCGTAATATACCCCCGTGAACCAACCCTACCCGCACCACTGGGTAGAACGAATGGGATCTTTACCGTGCTGCCGCGTGCACCCCAGGCGGTTACTCTTTTACGGTCACGGGGATTTTCGGGGGCGCCAAACTTTTGCTTCCGCAGATTTTTTCCGAGTCGAAAAATGAGTTACCTGCGCACACATCAGGACTTTGATTGAACGTGAAGGTTGCCTTGAGGATCGAGTGCTCCGAAACCTCTCCCACTTCATCTCACTATGCCACACAGGGCGACAAAACCACCCACCCACGAGCTCCCACACATTCTAATCAGTCCGTTTCCTTCTCGCATACCTCCCGACTCCGACCCCTTCTCCCAAACACACCCTATCATCCCCTCTCAGATTCCTACCTACTCCACGCTCTTGAAAGAGATATATCGGTGAAAGGGAGCCGCTGGAGCAGGAACCCATTTCGCGGTCATCAACAGGCGGCCTCTCGCGTTTCAACACCTCTCTCCGCGGATCATATGGCAGCAGAATAACCGCGGACTCCACTCTATCGACATACCACTTCCCTCTCGCCTACGGCCACTGTGACTGTAAAAAAAATGCTCGGCACAATTTTTTTTATTTCTGGGAATCCGTCGGAAGGTAAATGGGAAAAGTTATCTCTTTGTTTTTGGCTGTGATCTCCGTATCCGTGCGTGCATTCGTACGTTTTTCGGACATGGAAGCCTGCACGCGTTCCTTTAGTGTTTCTTCTCCTTTTTTTGAAACATTTTTTATTCTTTTTCGTTCTGCCGGCCTGTCTTTTTTGGGTGGCTTCATCCCATATTCATGGAAAACGGAGGAGTACCAACACACGCAACGCGAGGAGGGCGGAATAAAAAAAAATATCTCTCACTCGAGAACTCGGAGCGGAACGCGCTGGCTGCGTTAGCATACATATTAATGATCTCATCCACCACTCATCCTACGTCACCCCCCATTTTATCTTCAGCCTTCATTCTCGTTAGCATTGGTCAGGCGAATCACTTTCTGTTTCCCTTGTTCCCTAGAAATGGTCGGGGAATGGGATGGTCTCCACGGAAGTGTACTTTCCTCTCTTTCCTCATTTCATTTCGTCCTTCCGGACTACGTACCACTCTCGCCCTCTGTCTCGCTACACAGGAGAGGAAAGCAAGCTTTTCTTTATTATTATTGTTTTATATTTTATTTTTTTTAATGTTTCTGTTTAATACCATTAATGCGCAAGGCCATTTATGGTTCTCATGCGAATTTAGTAACCGGGGAGGAGTCCGAGAATATCCCTTGCGCGAGTTCGATTTCGAAGGGTCTTTTTATTTTTTTATTTTTAGCTCCCGAAAAGAGGGCCGGTTGGATAAGTGAAAAGGCCGTAAAAATGAATTTTGTCCGAACTATACGATATTGCACTTAAAATAATCCGTCGGACTTTTCGCCGGAGAGCCAGATTCTTATGGGAGAACGTAAACATAAAAATCGGAAATAGCCTTGGAGGTGAAGCGAAGCAAATCATTCCTGGGAATCCAGGGTGGTAAAACTGGGATTCATTTCGAGAGGGTATTCATTACACTATGCACCTACTTGTGTTATATTACTTAGCTGCATGACTATTACGTTAATTATTGCAGTATTTCCTAACGCTAAAATTCATATTGGAGCGGGGCAAAAAAATCATGTTGCAGTACGTTTTCCTGCCGTAACTGTTCTTTACGGGTTAAGAGATTTTTATTTTATCTCTTTAGTAGCATCACAGGTAATTTACTACTAAAGTTTTATGTTGAGAGACTACCGAAATAAAGATTGCATTCTGGTCTCAATTCAGGAGTAACTTCATTATGGAGCAATTTTTGTAAACCAATTAAAAATTTTTAGAAAACTGGCTATTAAACGTGTAACTATTTAAGTTGATTTTAAAAATGTTTGTACAGAGACGAAGCTTTCTGAATTGTTACCAGGCTCACTTAAGTGGCGGTGAAATCCAATGGTAATTGATGTCAGAACGTTATACTGTTTTGATGAAGCGATACCAAACTTATGACTTCATTCTGTTAAGAATGGGGCACTAATATACAAAATCAAACTTTCAGTGTCGTTACTTCTGCGACTCGGTTAAATTAAATTGCATCATAATTACCCAGGAGGTTTCCTCACAGTCAGGAAGGAGCCGTAGTATTTTATTGTTTATGTATATTCGCGCTATACGAATAAATTGGTTTTGTACGCATTTAATCGTAATAAGAGCAATTTTTATTGAAGTCTTCGTCATCGATGAGTGTATCGATTGAAAATATTTTTGGGAGTTGGATTTTATGAGAATTATTTTGTTGATCTTAAGCATCTTCCCTGCGTTTTATGTTCCATATCCATTTACGTTTATGGGCACAAACGACATACTTCTTTTGGACTTTTAATCTACCTAGTGAAGGCTATATCATAACCTTTATGACTTTTAGTCGTAGTTATAATAAATTTTTCTCTTGCGAAACCTCTTTACTAGGGAAAATGTCTTTTCCCAGAATTAAATTAACATTTTATGACCTTAATTGAACTTTGACCCTGGATTATGGACCTTTAATTTTACCCTTGGGTCAATAGTATTAGGCCCGTCGTATTTTATTCATTCTTGTGTCAATAGACCTTGAACTCGCCTTTGCTGCCACGATATCATGCTCCTTCGGTATTTCCGGCGCATTGGTGGCGGAGAAGAATTCAGTCGTTTCATCCTACGAAACTCTTAGATTTTTAGAAATCACTGCAAATATGGGGGAGAAAAGACTTTTTTTTTACATTGCTGCCGTAAGGTGTCGTTTGCCTAATTCTGTTTCACTGAACATACGTTTCTGATCGAATGGATCCTTATAAAGTGGCACTTTTATTTTTCTTGGTATATCATATAACTGTGATGTGCTGTATCTATTTCATTTTCTTTCGTGATGGATAAAGGAAGATTACGTCATTGTTGTCTGATCAATTCAAATAGAAAATAAAATTGTGGCGCTAATAAATTTATGAATGTTAGGCAAACGAGGACAGGGAAGGAACAGGATAGGGATGTTGGACGGGATGAAGGGAGGAAGAAAGTACTCAGAGATGAAGAGGGACCTGATATAGAGTAGGATGCTGGATTTTGTGTTTTGTTAGGAGTCACAAAATGTTTTGTTTAGTAGCTTTGTCCATCCAAAAACCTACCTTAGCCGGTAGATTACCTAATAATAATAATAAATTTATGTTAAAACGTTTTATTGACGGAGAGAGTTTTATTCTGAAAAATATTCAGGCATATATTCACTGTTTTAGGCGAATATCTACTGTTCCAATGTAAATGTAACAAATCGTTCAGATCCAGCCATTGTTCAGTTTTGATTAGCGCGTGTAGTGACGTGACGTATTAATGTAAACTTCGAAATTCCAAAATTTATATTCTAATCTAGGGTCGCTACTTAATATGAAAATAAATGTTTCTGGGTCACTTTCATTCATCGGGAACAGAGACCGCCGTCATTAAAAAACCTGTTTGGTATGAATACCCACATGGCAGACAGTCAGGAAACGGATGCGTTGCCATGACTTGTAGGAATATCTATCAACATTTTGACGGCTGTTATAGATATATTTTTGGACGCAAATCGAGGGCACAAGGGGGAGAAAAATGATGTATTTACCGTCAGTATATGTTCAGGAATGGTAGTGCAGGAAAGCTAAAAAAAAAACAAAGATAGAATTTTAAAGTTCTTAGTGGTATTACAAAAATTTAATATTGCTCTAGCAGTATTCTTCTTCATTCACTTTCGAGTATTTAGATATTTTGCCCATCTTAAGCGACTTTACCGTTTTAGCACACGCTGCTCCCATGGGTCTATGTTAGGCCCACCATGTGAATTATTTTTTATTGCCTCACTTATTGATGGAGATAAAGAGAGAGCTTGTGTATGGATAATGAAGTAGGTGTTCAGGGTTGTGACGATATCAGGAGGTGCAATGAGAGGATCAACTAGGAGAACCTTAATCTCATATTATATACTCTCCTTCTGTTTGTTTCTGATTTCAGCATACAGGATTCAAATTACACTGTTGGAGATGCTAACCGGTCATATTAATATTAGCTTTTGAAATTCTAATGGGATTATAGATACGTATAAAAAAGCAACCATGCAAATATAATTTAAAGCAAATATAAGAAAATCGAGATGATCGCTTAACTCAAATAGGGGTAGTGGGTATGAATCAATTTTCAGGGTTTTGTACGCGTGTTGATGACGAAGATCATTCGGGTGAGAAGCATAAGGATTCTCATTTATTTTAAGATCGCGAAACCACTGAGAGTGATAACTTGCGTAATCTGCAAAGAGAAGATATTGGTATACTAGATTATTGGCCTTACTCTTGCAATTTCGCGGTATCTTTAGTTACACCTCGCTCCCTTACTTTCCTCTTAATGTATTTCTTGTTCTTCGTATTCTTCTGTTCCCATTTTCAAATTTCCTTTATGGCTTCACCTCGCCCCTCGGCCTCAGCGGCACCGAATGAAAGGATCCCCTTTCCAGAGCACCCGACACCCGCAGCTGTCACAAGCACCAGACAGATTTCCGAGGGCGGAAAGGTGTCGATTAAGGAGGGGTGGAGAGTTTTGGAGGGAGAGAAATGAGAGCAGGAGAAGTGAAAGGTAAAGAAAGAGAAAAGGGAGATTGGAAAAGGGATGGCTCTAAAAGTTGGTGGGTGAGAGACAGATCGAAGAGGAAGGGCGGAGCCAAGAGGGGGCTGAGGGGGGGATGCGGAAAAGAAAGAATTGGGAAAGGGTGGTGACGGAGCCGCTTAAACTTTCGGACGAATCTGCCGAAATAATATCTGGGCCCCCTTCATGTCTCGTAGATATAGATTGATTGCTTGCCGTCCCGATCTCTTTGGTCTCCGCTGGGATAGTAGCCCCGGAAAGACGTGCGAATTGCAAATAAGATTGTATTCGGGTTAGGAAGCTTGTTTGAAAGTTCATAGGGGAATGGATGTAAGTACGTGAGGTCTGTGACTCGTTCTACTTCTGAGCAAATACTTCGTTTCTTTAGGTGGGGTCGAGGTGTGAAACAAGACATAAAGTTTTATTTAAGATGCTCTCGTTATTTAAGTGATCCAACGTGGTGACCCTTTGGAGTGATTTTGATTTCAGCGATCAATAATTGATTAATGCTTCTTATACTTAATCCTCCTTAAATGTAATTCTGGTTCGAAAATTGTTTGTATCTAACGTAGGAAAAAGAGCAGAAATTCATAACCGGGTCGGCTATTAAATCGCTTCATGGAATACCTCAGATCCGAGATTTGGTGAATATAGATAAATATAATGGCAAATTATTATCAATAAATAATCGATGAAATAAGTGTCATTCTTGTGAGTAGGAGTATGGAGCAAAGTCTTCATCAGCATAGGCGCTCCTCTTGACTGTGATTCCGGTACCGGATCTTTTGGTGTTTCGGGACCGAATACGTGTGTATAATGATGTTTTTTTATTTCCATTAATGAATTTGTTTGTAGAAAATTAGAAAGATGATAATGCTAAACGTTACACTAGTCTGTTTATAGCATTACTTATCAACAGCATTACTTTGCTGCATCACAATTAATGAAATACGATTAAATTGAAGGCGCATTGTAACTCCTGTCTCTCGGTCAAGGCGGATGATTTTAACACTTTGAAATTCTCTGCATCTAAATTCATATTAGGGGATGACTGCCGCAGTTCTTTGAACCTGTGTTAAGGGAGCTTTGAGTTTGGAACGAAATAAATATTGTAGAAAATAAATATTAATAAAATAAATATTCAGTGGAATAAATATTTAATAGTGGTACAAATCATTGACAAAATATTTTATAAGTATTTGTCAAGAGCTTGTCCTAAAAATTATTATTGGCTTATTTATTTGAAACATATCTAATCAGGAACTAATAATCAATGGATATCTTTTTCTTATAATTTAGTGGTATAGCTACAATTGCCTAACATAATTAAGCCAAGGCGTCATTTTTTCCTTCATTACGAAGTAATTATTCGAACATTTTTAAACCTTATAGCCCGAGGCTATGTGGAAAACAGTGTAACAAAAGTTATGTCAAAAATTCAAATGGAATTACAGAAAATGTCAAACAAACTGTCAAAATTAGTTTTTAGAAACCCATAATATTTCCTCATATTTCAAGTAGTGTTTTTGGTGATGATACCGGAGAGAACTTTAGATAAAAGGTAAAGAGAAAGAAAGAGGCTTTTTAGACCGCATGAAGGCTCGTAGATAGGAAGAAGAGACAACGGAAATAATGTTGAGTAGGCAAGAGGAAAGAGGAACATATTATTTGCTAGGGGTTGGCCAAAAACTTTAAATTCATTAAACAGGATTCTTAAGAGTCAAACCAGTTTTTAAGAATTCAGTTCTAAGGAAGAATAAATAATGAAATATTTTAACTCTTGAGGACGTAACTTAAAATATTCTTTTCAGAAAGTTAAAGCCCTTTCTTTTTTAATGGGCAAGCCATTGTGTGTTTGTGGAAATCTTTAAATGAAAAAATACAAGCTACATGATTTTTAAGGTGTATAAAATACGTTTCAGAGGCCATCATAAACTTCAGAGGATGCTCACAATCACATATGAAAAGTTTTATAACGACTTAATTATGCCGGAAACTGATTTTTTTCCAAATGATCAATGGAGACTCACTAGTGAGGGTTTCCGACTTTTCCCCCAAGGTAATTATTAATGCGTGGCGCGTGGAGACCCCAGGTGTTCCTATTTCAATAGGAAATTCAATGTCGTTCTTTTCAGAGCGATTTCATTTAGTTACTTCGAATATATTCATTAAATATCTTTTCTTAAAAAGCCTTATTTCATTTAAACTCACTTGATATTACATACTACCTTGATCAAAACGTTCCCGGAATAACCACCGTGTGGCGCTCCCATCGTTCCGATTTGAGTTCTGTTTTTTTTGTTAAATTGGTACATCTGTTGTTGATATTCCCTTTAAATCTTAGTGTCATAACTTGACATTTGCAAAAGTTACGTAGCCAAGAGTACATCTATCTCTGTGTGTGTTGGCGTTTTTTTACAATTTCAGAAATGGATTTAAATTTGCAACAACGAACTTGTATTAATTTTTGCGTAAAAAACGGATTTAGTGGCGCACGGACGTTGGAAATGTTGGAAAAGTGTTTCGGCAACGATTCTCTAAAAAAAACGGTCGTTTACCAGTGGCACGAGCGGTTCAGAAGTGGTCGTGAGTCAATCGAAGATGATGAACGCAGTGGCAGACCATCGACATCGAAAGTCGGTGAAAAAATTGATAAATTAAAAGAAATGTTGGTCAATAACCGCAAATTAACCATCAGAGAAATAGCGGAGGACTTGAACATTGCCTATGGATCCGCCCAAGACATTGTGGTTAATGATTTGGGTTTCCGTCGTGTAGCAGCAAAGTTGGTTCCGAAAGACCTCAATTTCATGCAAAAAAGAGACCGTGTTGACGTCGCAAAAGACATGATTTGCGAGGCTGAATCCGATCCCACATTCATCAAAAGGATCATTACTGGAGACGAGACGTGGGTTTATGAGTACGACACGCAATCCAGACATCAGGCAAGTGAATGGCGTTCACCAAATGAGCCGAGACCAAAAAAACCACGTCGTTTTCAGTCAAAAAAGAAGGCAATGCTGACGGTTTTCATGGATTACAACGGTGTAGTGCATCATGAATTTTTGCCAGAAGGCCAGACAGTAAACAAAGAGTATTATTTGGGCGTTATGAGACGTTTGCGTGAAGCAATTCGCCGAAAGAGACCAGAAATGTGGGCAGAAAACTCGTGGATTTTGCACCATGATAACGCACCGTCGCACAGTGCTATCATTATTCGTAATTTTTTGACGAAAAATGCAACAAATACCATCCAACAGCCACCGAATTCACCTGATTTGGCTCCCTGTGACTTCTTTCTGTTCAATCGAGTTAAAAAACCATTACGGGGAACGCGTTTTAGCAGCCGAGAGGAAGTAATGGAAAAATCGCAGGAAGCACTGATGGACATACCGAAAACCGAATATAAAAAATGTTTCGAGGATTGGATCAAGCGCTGGCATAAGTGTGTTGCAGTCGATGGGGATTACTTTGAAGGGGACAATATAGATTTAGATGAATAAACTTGTATTTTTAATTTTCTGAATAAATTCCGGGAAATTTTTGATCAAGGTAGTATTTTAAATTGACATTCGCCAGCGTGGTTTACTTTTTCAAGACTGAGGCACGCCCTATGTCGCCCAATTTTCAGGATTGCGGAGTTGAACCACATCTTGAAGCCGCTTCTGGCATTTGCAACCGTGTAAAGAAATTTTTTTGAAACCTTGCATTGAATCATGTGCAGAGAAAATCCGCAACTTTGTTGAAATGTTTAATTTAAGAGCAAATATTGTCATTTCAGAATAAATATTTAGATTTATAATGATAAAATTAAACATATATATATATATTTATTAATAAAAATTCTTTTGGTGATGATAATTCCTCTTCGGCTTCCGCCTCCTGGCCCCGAAACGCCCGTGAGTTTCACAAAAGTTTTGATTTATTGATTTTAGTGACTGCCTAAATTAACTAATTTAAGTTATTACTAACTAATAGTATTAACCCTGAATTATATGAATAGATGGAAATAAATCGAGAAGTGGATCGAGTAGAGGAATAAGCGGTTGAAGCAGACGATCTTAGGCATCCAATTTCAACAGTCCCAATCGCGAACGAAAATCCGAAAGCATTCGTGACCTAAACGCTGAAATTTATCTACTTCTCAGTATTACTCGTCTTCTCTGGTTCATGATGAAGTCACCAACTTTCTTTTAATGGCTGTTGACCTATCATTTCCATCCGTACGTGGTCTTTGGTGACTTGCAGGGGTTGTAAGGTGTTGTAGATAGTCGGTAGGGGAACGAAGGGGGGAATGAGTGGGGGCGTGTCGAAGAGCAAGAGCGGGCCATATGCGAGGTTGGTGATCACTCTTTCGCCGGGCTCGGGTTTTTGAACTCCGGACGACTGTTTATCGGTTTCCACTGGCCATGTTTGCGAAAAGGGTGAGGATTTGCTGGTTTGTCCGAACCGACCCAGCCACCCCTTCAACCCTCCCTTCCCAACATCCCCACCACTCTAGGACCCTCCATTGTGCCGGACCCGTTTCATTCGGCACTGCGAAGAGAGCCCGATTTATATTTTTTTTATTCCAGCATCTTTTTCACTCGCTCGCTCGCGGAAATGACTGTGTATCTGGAAAATTCAAAGCGGCCGTTGTTGAGGGCCTCGTGTTTTGTGAGTCTGCCTTCGAATGTGAAATTGCTGCGCGTTTTACATAGTCCCTTTGTCGTCGCCCACTCGACGAACCAGGGCGCGAAGATAGCACGAGGAGATTTAGGCTGCCGCCCCTTTCATTTATTTGTCCCTCCTTCCAGGTTGAAATATTGTAGCGTTGGCTTAATGCTGGCAAGAGCGGGTGCTTCCTTTTTTTTGTCTTGCGTTCTCTTTCTCTCCGAGACATCCGATGAATTCCGCTTAGAATAAGATCATCTATGCTAATGAGGGTTAATAAAATGCTTAGCAAGATTGTATTTGCTCCGTAGGTTGCGCGAACTGGGCCAGATACGTGTTTATCACTTGGTCTGACGTCTGTCTGTAAGGTAAATAGCATTGTAAATAGGTACCTTCGATTCTCCATTCGGTAACCTTTTAGACAGCACTTGAAATGCCTTCATAAATGTTTTTAATTATGTCTCTGTTTTCTAATACGGTTTACTTTTTGGATATTAACCAAAGTGGAAAACTGGAGGTTTTGATGAAAGAAATTGACAATTAAATAATTTTAAATGAATGATAGGAGTTCTGAATTCATTTGGTGAACATGCGAGTTGTTCGTTTCTTTGAATTCATTTCTAGTTGTTTTTGGCGTTGGGTACAAGCGGTGGAATAAATATACTTTATTAGTGCAGTAAGATCATTTAACACTCAAAATGAATTTTACCGTCAAAATTGTACGAGGAAAGTAAGGGGAAGGTGTCCTAGTGGTGACTCCTCCCGGTCTAAAAAGCCAGTAAATTTATCGAAGTGCAGTCGATTGGAAAAAATACACTTCAGATTTATCCCCGAGGAATATTCAATGTACACGATGATGTTGGCAAACTGTTGTTAAAAGCATCGCTTCCTGGATTTAGCGGTTATTTTATTATTTATTTGTTTAGTATTTTTGGTATCTATGGTGTATATTTCTATTTTTATGCGTGTGTATGACACTGGCCTCTCTTGCTGAATCTGTTTTTCACCTCGGTTACTGTGAATGAACGTGTGTATAAGTGTATTTTTTTGTTTGTAATCAACGAAATAATAGCTTCTTTATACATTTCGTTGAAGAAATCCGTTATGATCCCTAGATATCAAAGCTATTCTTGAGTTTCACATTATTTGCTGGTACTTTGTAACTGTCACGCTCGAGTTCATCATTCTATTTGTATCACTTCCATCAACTTTCCAAAGAAAATAAAATAATGAAATATATGAAGTTGCGAACTGATTAATGGTGATAATTCACTTAGGTGACATATTAACCCATGTACCCCCGCGGGTTCCTCGGCTTCAACACCACGCTTAACCTTCGGTGGCACGCTGAAGGTGCATATGCCGCCGAAATATCTTTATGAGTAAGGAAGGACTTTTTTTCCTTAATTGTGTTCCCATTATGGTTTTTGAGTGTGTTTAATAATTGTAAATTTAAATCATAAATATTGCCAGTTTCCGAAGTTTTTATCGTTGTTGTGTGTTTATTTTTAGTCATGGTTATGGTTTTAAGGAATCTACTTTTTCTCGTCGATGCTGTTTTCTTGTTTGACCTCATGAATGAATCTCAGCCGCAAAAGCGAAATCTTCTTCCTTTCCTTGAAGTTGCATGTGTACTCTCAAGAGAGGAATAATCGTTTCTCATGCATTCGAAGTGAAGAACCCCGAAGCCTTTTACTCAGGTACCCTCTCAGATAGGTGCTGCTCCGCTGTGCCAATAAGTTAAAGAGATAAGTCTCGGGAATCAAACACTGCGTCGAGGGTAAATAACACACACGGCCGTGTCCCCGTAGAAGTTTGGATCTCGAGAGCAAGTAGGTCGGCGCGTCAGGGATTAAGTATTTGAGGCCCCCTTTCCGCTGGAAACTCCGCCATTTCGAATTTGAATCGAGCTCCAATGCTTCGTGGGCAGGGAATGGGAATAAAAAAAATGACGCGGAAAAAACTTCTCGGCTGATCCGTATTTGCGATATACGTTATCCCTAATGAGTTCCCTCCTTTGCGATTATTGAACTTGGCTTCGAAACTTAAACGAAAAGAAGGTTTCTTTTTTTCCATCCTCCTCTGGAGGGAGGAGAAGTTTTCGTGACTTCTATTCATCGGATACTTTTTTATAAGGGAAAAAATGTGGGGTTGGAGGATGAAGGGAGAGTTGGGAGGGAGAGAGACAGAAAGAGAGAGAGATCACCGTCTCCCAGCTTATTCTTGCCTGAGGACGTTTGACTTAGTAACCAAGTAAAAGCAGGCCCGCGTTCTTTCCGTGTGAGAGGAGTCGATGGGTTGACGTTACTGCGGCGGCTGTGTTGACTCTGGTTTGAATGACACGGTGGGGCGAATGTTTATCGATTAGCATTTCCCCGAGATCATGCATGTACGTTACGTGCCGTGAGGGGAATGGGAGCGAACGGAATGGAGGAAGGTGGAGAGTGTGTGGTTTGATTGAACGCGCTAGGGTCTCGCTCGTCGTCGTGATTTTGCGGGAATTCACGGCTCGGATTTACGTGCGAGAGGTAGATTCTCTTTTTAAAGGAATCCGCGTTGAATAAAAACGAAAAAAATAAAATGAAAAAGCATCCGAGTGCCGAGGAAATTGAAAAGCATTGGTAGGGACAGCCGAACCAAGAGCTCCCGCGTTAGTCCCTAATTCAAATGCGAGGAACTCGTTAATTCTCCTGCAGCTAATCCCGTTTCCGTCAATGCTTGTTGTGTTATGATGACCACGGACTAAAAGTACAGAAATATGGCCCCCTGCGATGCAGATTCATTCCGCACATTGACCTATTTCTCGGAGAAATAGCTGGAAAATTCGAAAAAAATACATATTCGGTAGGTATTAAGGCTAGAATGAAGTTCGGATTTTCAATTTTGGCAGCCTCGCCTATTGTCAGCATTATATTTTCTTATTTATTTTCACAGTTTACTCTTCTTCATTGCTGCATACTTTTTTCATGAATTGTGCTGGAATGTAAAATATTTTTTTGTTAATTTGGCAGAGATTAAATCCCGATTATTTGCTGCCATTGGCTCCAAGATTAATTTACACGCTATTATATTATTTATGACTATTTTTAAATAATTTATGAAAACAAGAATTTTCTTTGTGACATAAAAAATAACCTCATCTAAAAATTAGTAGCTATATAATTTTTAATTGAATTCATTCAGATTACATTTCTAGGAATGCATTAAATATCTCTGTAGGTTATCATTCCCTATTATACTAATCAACGAAGCTTTGGCCGCTTATGAGTTTTGCTGTTAACGTTGGCCTTGATCGCATACCCGGGTAATTTTTCTGCATCGTATATCTTCTATCTATCCTTATTTTATCTGTCATGTATGCTATCATGGGATGCGTTGTGATATTAAGTATGGCTTCATGATTTCAAGCCGAAGCGTTTGTCAATTCGCAAAACAACTATGTTTCGCAAATCGTAACTGATGCTGTTTTAAATGCAGATTATTCGTCCAAGTGTGGTGTAAATATCACGAAATAAATCCATTTAATATTTTTAAAGGCCAATTTCCGATGTTACGCTTGAAAAAAAAGTTTATCAAGCTTATTCAAAACGCGGAACGAAGCGTGCATACAAAAGGTACTACAGATGAGGTAATTGTATATTCTCAGTGAATTGTGTTCCTCATGGATTATGACATTTGTCAAAGAGATTTATGCATTTATTTAAATCTGGATCGCTGGTCGAGGTTGTAAAGAGTCGTCATTGTGGATGGCTGGTGTTGATGCCTTCATATTTAGGTTGACATAATCCCCATGAAACACCCGTTTATTTTGGCGTACATGCCTATATTTAGAATTGTCATTTTTCTATTATCATATCTTTTTCACGTTGAAAAACTTTATAGCAATGACGCAATTTAATGAGGGTGCACATGTCATTGTCTGAGTAATAATAGTCTGTTAGGGAAATTGAAATTTTAAGCGCTACTTAGTAATATTTTTGAAAATGTATATAAATTATTTGCTTTGATAATCCTCATTTTTGATTATATTCAAAGTCTAAAAGCCTAGTTTCGACATGAAAATTACCATGTAAGACGTAATTTGAGATAAAAAGTAATTTTTGAGTTTATTCCTTGAGGATGCACGTATTTTACAGTGCAACTATGTATAAACAGCGTTTACGGTTCTTTGCCCTTGGCTATTCTTACGTACTTCCATGTGATTATTTTTTTATAAGGCATAATAATTACTCCTTATTTTTACTTGAAAACATATGATGTGCTCCTTTATATTAGTGGTTACCAAACTTAAGTCCGCTATTCCAAATCGGCTCACGAAACTGTCCGAGATTTGCATAGGCAGGGGTACGTAATGCTAGGATCTCGTATGATATTTCATAAATTAAGCTCATTATTTTATAATTGTTATTATTATTATTAGTCTTGCGTTTAAGGTAGGTTTTGCCGGACGCAGACTAACCATGGCTACCACTCTAGTCTCATCCAACAAGGCACAACCTGGCACACTACAGATTGAAAAGATTATTGAAGAATAATCTTTTCTTCAATTCCTCGTACACTCTACCTACATTCAATACGCTCAAAATGCCTACTATTTTCCCCACCCCACGTCTTATACGTAAAATTCTCCCTTCTATCACATTCTTTAACATTCTATCACCAATGAAAACGCTATTCATATATTTTTCTTACGAACTTTGAATTTCTCCCAATAACTTTCTTTCCGTAACTACAATGCCGCGTACTTCTGGGTTTGTTGTTTATTTTACTTTTCCATTTTTCACCACCTTCAATTATCAAAATCCTCCAATCTATGACATCATCTTGCACCTACGACCAAGTTTCCGCGCCGTACAAAACCTACGCCCCATATCGAAGTTTTCGCTATTTTTTTTCCTTTCTTCCTTACCCAACCCTCCTTTCATCAACTCCTCCGTCATTGTAAAAGCTACTTTGCCAAACGCAATTCTTCTTCCCAATTAATTAACTAGATACCGCAAAAAAGTAAGATTCTGAAACTTTTAGTGTATTGCATGTTTGATAAAATTCTCTTGGATCGAATATTTTCAATTGATAGTCATGCTGAATCCTTCATCCGATGCGGTGATTCTGAGGAATGCGAGTATTATTCATTCCTTAGGCAGGGTTTTTGGGAATTCAAAGACGGACGAGGGACGAATGGATCCGCTTCAGGAAGGTTCTCTTAAAGGGGAACCTTTGATGAAGCAGTCCCACAAGCTGTATTGGTTTGGCAGGGTCACTTTACGGAATCGCTACCTACACAGGTTATATTTTTAGGTCTCTGAGTTATGGGGATAATTGTCTCAACGCTTCGAGTCGCCTACCGCACAGTTCGATTCCTGTTCCGTACTTCTCTCTTTCCGATTGATGCATGTTCGACCCTTTCGTGGGGCGATAGAAAGGGGTCGACCTTCGGTTGTTTTAGAACGGGGTCACCCAAGTTGTCGGCCAAAAATTTGTACCGCTTTGGCTTCCAATACAATCGGTCGCAATCTCATTGGCTGCTCCGTGACCTTCCTGTTGATTAATATCGATGGATGACGATATCTCTTTCCTCAACCCCTGTATTTTTCCTTACCTCTCCCCTTGGGGAGTATCCCGGGGGAGAAGGTAAGAAAGAATCAATTTAGGAAATAACGATGCAATAGGTGCCAAAAAATATTCGCGAGGGATAGGTTTCCTCCCACGTAGCCCGAGGGATGCAACAGGGTAAGGGGTCTCACTACACCTTTTCTTCAAGACGCTTTGAGTGTGTTCTGGGAAGGAGAGGGTTCGGTTTCGAAGGGATCGGGTGGTTTGGGGAACGAACATTAAGGGTTTTTTTGCGGTTGGGCGTGGTGAGGGGGCGTGAGGGTTACGGAGTTCGGGTCGAGGGGAGAGACCAAGGGCGAGATATCGGATTTTCCTCCGTTTGGAAGGGGTTTGGTCCACGGGGAGGGACGGTGGGATGAACGGGTCTAAGGCCGGAATGGGAGAGAGAATGGAAGCGCTGCTAAACGAAGGGATGTCGACGGGGAGAGATTGGGGAAATGATAAAAGAGAAGTGTGAAGGCTCGGAAGGCCGAAACTGAGTAAGAGGGGAAGGTAGGAATAAGATATCCTCGGCGAATGGAGTCACGAGGGAAGTGGAGTGGTTTCGTATTAATATTGCTGTCGTGCACTCCGGAGTTGGTTCGTGATGGACATCCCTTTAATCCAAGTAGCCGCCTCATCTTTCACCATGTTTTCCTTCTTAACAATTTCTTTATTTAAAATGTGAAAGTGTAACGGGTTCTCAGAGCAATAGTTATACAGCTGTGAGTTGTTAATATGAATATAAGTTTTTATTTGGTTGTCGTCAAGATATGATGTTATTTTCGAAGTGAAAAGTGAAGTTTTTGGGCATCTAACGATTCATTAATAGTGAAGCAAGGATTAGTTATGATACCCAGCAAAATATATTATATTTCCAGAGTTCTTGGAGATAGAGTAGGTATGGAGCGATGCTTCTTTTTTTCCAACGTTAGGTTGAACTGCACAGAATTCATTAAGCTCTCAAACTAATTATTATGACTCTTAACAACTTTTACCTCAGTAATGGAAGAAATTAAGTTGGGATATTTATTTAATTATAGTTTTAAATTAATGTCAAATGTACATTTGCCGGCAACTTCTAAGAACTCGGTTAAAATTCTCATTCGCAATCCGCAGCACAATTTTGTTTGGAAAAGTTACTACATGATGGTAAAAGTATAATGCGTGCCTGTATAATAGAATTAATTATTTAATCATATTTCCTTTCTTCGTAGATTTTTCATTTCATAACTTGTAAATCATTATCATTTCTGAGCTAAATGAGGACTTTTAGCTCTTGACTAAGAAAACTTGTGGAGAATAGAACAGGACGTAGTTTCCAGGTTAAAAAATATTCTGATCCTTGTGGCGCATGTTGCGTCACGACAAAAACCATACCCTCGCATTTTTCTTTCTGCGGACAGAAATATGCCGCGAGTTAATGCCATGAGGCTACCACCTTGGTCTCGCGTCTGGAGGTATTCTGGAGCTATTTCTTCCAATGGTACCTCTTTTTAGCACCTTAACCTCTTTCACCGCCGCACCACACATGGTCTTGTCCAATTGTGCTGAGGTATTAGTGTGTAATATTTTCGATTCTTCACAGTTTTGCATATTTGGATATCACATCACGTCCTCCTTTATCATCGCCGACGATGATTTAGTTTTAGAATTTGAGTTTAAGGCCATAAATAGTATCGAATACGAACACATTAATGAGTAATGGCGTAGAGGAAACTTACGTATGAAAAGCGACAATAGGCATGGAGTAGAAAACTTGTGGAAATAGAAGTCAGTCTTTATGAGTCCCGGAAGTTTTTAAGCTTTATTAAAGTAAATTGTAATAGTAAATGGTATTCATTCTACGTAAAGGGTATAATTTGTTGAAGAAAACATTGTTAATTTGGCACAAAATAAGAACTTTTGATACCAAAAAGGTGAAAATTTACACGTCCCCGACATTTAATTACATATGCATCCATTATAATTCGATTTTTATTCTTCGATGTTGTCTCCTTTATTATTACCTAATTGCTTATTCTCTTCGTCCTTTCTCTACCATTATTCTAGCATCAGATGACCACCGCTACTTATTCTGGGATTTGCCTCCTACATGGTTATGAACTCGAAAAGCGGTTTTAATATTAATTTAACCCTGAGAGAGGCATCTTTGAAGACAACAAAGGACCCAGCGTAGGCGGTTTAGGACCGCAAAGAGAAGGAGTCTGGAGGGGGACAAGCCACAGGTCCATTATCTATGAGCGAGCAGGCATCATTTTCACGAATGTATTTCGTCTAGTGAAAGGGATGTAAGAGCCTGCGTTTGTGTGTTTGTGAGGGACAGATGGAGGGAATTAGGGAGGAAGGCGTTGAGAGAAATAGTGGAGAGGTGTATAAAGGGAAACGACCGGAGTTGTGGACATTGGAGGATATGGGAATATTTATTTAGTTTTTTATGTGGAAAGGACGCGCTCGAATACTAGCCCATAGGAAGGGCCAATATGGATATCTCCGCGGAAATGGATAACCAATACCACCCAAGGGTTCCGATCGGGCTCCGAAGGGACGCTTGCCGAGGAGGTCACAAAGGGAAGCATGACCTTGTTGTTTAACTATTGCAAATTATTGTGAGATTCTTTGAAATAAATTATTTGGCGTTGATGCCATGCTCAGTTGACCGAGATCAAGATATGAGACTTGAGATGCGTTGGCGTACTGGTATGGTTCTGTTAGAAACGCCCTGTCTTCAGTTGGAAAATACGGAGTGGGAATCTCTCGAAACTTGATCAACATCAGCCTAGTGGAAGTTACTTGGTTAAATAAATGTATAAATAAATAAATATAAATATATATATATATGTGTGTGTACATAAAGGTATATATATATATATATATATATATATATAATGGGCTGACACAACATAACACAAATAGAAAAGAATAGACACATATAAAAGGACACTTACACGGTAAATTGCTTTTACATGACAATGACGCGACCTCATCCTTACTACCCCAATGCCCATCTATCGCATACAGACGACCCGCCAATCTCAAAAACCTTCTGAGATCCACCAACCCTTTGGCGCCCCCCCGTGACAAATTTCCCAATATTTCCCCAACTTGCAACCGCCCCCGATGTAAAACCTGTCCTCTTATTATGCCTACTCCCCTCTCCCTACATCCCCTCATAGCCCCCCCACCTCGTTCCCACGCTAATTGCCTCTCAAAAAATATTATTTATCTTTTATCATGCAAACACTGCACTTCCTTCTACATAGGTGAATGCATTACCCCCTTATCCATCCGAATGAATAATCACCGGTACTCCTGTAATTCTGCCTCACTCTCATCTCTTCCTATCCCTTCACACGCCAATTCCCACAACCTTTCATTCGACCAGTGTTTTTCCCTCAGCATCCTAGAATCCCTACCTGATTCAGCTACCAACATAGAGGTGAGAACTCGTGAATCCGCCTACATTCTATCCTTCCGTTCCTTTAAAATTCCCACCCTTAACCGCCATATTTAATTTCCCTCCCAGCATTCCCTCTACACCTCCCCTCCACACCTCCCCTCCACGCCCATAACTCTTTCCCCTCTCCTAATCCATAGCATATTTTCAGTCTCTCTTGAAGAAGGCCCCTGAGAGGGCCGAAAGCTCGAACAATTTACCGTGTAAGTGTCCTTTTATATGTGTCTAGTCTTTTCTATTTGTGTTATGTTGTGTCAGCCCATTATTGTGCCGCTCGTATGAGTTTTTCTGGACAATCGTTATATATATATATATATATATATATATATATATATATATATATATATATATATATATATATATATATATATATATATATATATAGGTATGTATATATCGCCGACCCCGGTGGCGGCGGGGTAACGTCCTCGTCTGCCATTGCAAGGGTCGCGGGTTCGATTCCCGCCTGGGTGAGTTTCGCTCCATCTAGGGCTTGGGTGTTTGTAAATGTGACCATTGTTATCGTTGTTAATAGTTCGATGTAAAGGCCAAAATGTGCTGTTTTCGGACTTATACTGAATAAATAAATAAATAAATGTGTATATATATATAGGTATGCATATATGTATATATATATACATATACGTATATATATATAGGTATGCATATATGTATATATATATATATAGGTATGTATATATGTATATGTAAACTGCTAAACAGTAAAATCCTCAAACCGTCAACCCAATACACTCCCCTCCCCAAACCAAACCGCCCAAAATGCCCTAATCTTATCACCACTTTCTTCCCCGGAACACACAAAATTAAACATCTAATCCGTGACCTCTTCCCAATTATCAATAACACTCAGTCCACATCACTTTTATTCCCACACTGTCCCTCTGTTTCGTTTAAACGCCCGTCGAACCTGCGAGACATCTTTAAGTCCACAAATCCAACTTCAAGCACCCCCGTCTCTCCCCCGCCCCTACCCGCACCATGCTACCGTCCACGCTGCAAATGCTGTCATCTTTTAAGACCCTCCCCCTCACTCAGTACCAACTCCCAACCACTCGCCACCTGTACCTAAAAAAATATTATATATCGCCTCTCCTGTAACTTCTGCCCTGCCTTCTACGTGGGCGAATGCACGACCGCACTTTCCCTCCGCATGAATAACCACCGATATTCCACCAAATCTCCCACCTTTCTTAATTATCCCATCCCTACTCACACCGCTTCCCACAACCAATCTTTTGACGACTGCTTCTCTGTTTCGGTGTTTGAAATCCTTCCCAAATCTGCGAGTATAATAGAGGTGAGAACCCGCGAGATGGCGCATATCTGGGTGGCCCAATCATTCAAACCGCCCGGGCTGAACCAAGCCCACTGAATGCATCAATTGGCTGCCTACATATCCCCCCCACCCCCTTGTTCATTTCCTATTGGTCCCTTTACCTCTCCTTCCCCCACCTCTCCCCCGCACATCCTCTCCGCTCTTCCCCGAGAACGCCATTCTGAAGACGACAGCCGTGCTGTCGAAACGTAAAATAACAAATTGTGAGTGTCCTTTCTTTGTGTCTCTATATTCTAAAAATCTACATCTGTGTTTTTATATATTTGTATATATATATATATATATATATATATATATATATATATATATATATATATATATATATACATACATACATACTTGTGTATACATAGTAGTATGTTTTGAGGGGAGGCGACCGACAGCGACAGCTAAGGTCATTCGCACCATAGGGGATGGACAAGAAAGGATGAAGGGTGGAGAGAAACCCGGCGTCGGCATTAGCCTACTCTTTGCGTAAGGCGTCCGCCAAGGGGTCCGTCCAAGGGGTCCGCAGTTTAACGTCCCATCTGACGGACGGCGTACTCACTCAATGTGCCCTCCACAAAGCACCTCAAGTAGGGATCGAGATATAATAAATTCTGAAAAATATTCAAGGATTTGAACCCGCGCCCTCAGGGTGGGAAGCCAGTACGTTAGCCCCCACACCATCTCGATCCCCCCTGTGTATACATATACACATATACATACAAAGATGCAATATATATATATATATATATATATATATTAGTGTGTGTGTATGTGTATATAGTATATGCATACACTCGGTTGATGCACTTTCTTTTTGATTCTTAAAGAGTTGTGAAATTCCGATGTCCTATTGTAAAAGCAGACATAAATATTAAGAGATGTTCTCCCTGCGATGAGTTTGGATATTGAAGATAGTTAATGATAGGTGTACAGTACTAAAAAAATATAATCCATTTAATAACGTCATAAAATATTGTATGAGTGTAAGGTCGGGTTATTTATTAGTCAGCGATGTCCATTTACTTCTAGTTTTATTTCTTGACTGTGCCAATGACTTCGGAAATGCAGTCTTAATGGCATCGTTAGAATGCGGGCAGGTCCTCTATGGCTTTCGATCAGACATTGATCAATACATTTCTAGACCTAGGGTCTAGAAGTGAATCAGCTTAAAATAAAATATGTAGCCAACCACCATATGTTTCCAAACTGATTCGAGGTTTAGCTCCACTCTTTCTTCGTTCCCTGAAACTTTGTCAAAGACTGTCTTTCGCCACCGTAGTAATTCCTACGAACTTCTTTGACTACATATTCAATAAGCAAAATGAATTGAGGACACGGAAATACGAAACCAGATAAGATTTCATTGTTAGTCCATACACCAAAAAAATTGTCCAGCTGTTCCAACTTATAAGTACAGTAGATGTGTTTTTACTAATGGTGAAAACTTGAATAAACAGTGGCATAAAAAGGTTTCTATCGATGGAAGTGAGAATGGTGCTATGCTGCGTGCCTTCAAGGGATCAAGGTATAAATGTGTCGTGCATCGCTAAAATATGTATATCAGTTTCAGTTACATATCGTTTGATACATATTTCAAGGATTTATATACTTATAGCTGTTTTTGATTTTGAAGTTGTAATTATTTCATTTGAGAGGCCAGGAAAATGGAAAGGGTGATCCTCAAACCCTCCCCCTAGCTTCTCGACTGCTTGAGCAAACTATTTTGGCGCGTGCAATGACAACGCACCTTATTTTCTAGTTTAGTTTTGTCATAACCGCGGGCTCCTCGTATGGGAGATGAACTAATGGGACATTTCATGTGGCGGATAATTTTTATGCATGCTCGTACACATAATCTGATTATTACAGGGTTCTATAATTGAGGAGGTGCATTCTTTTTTTTCTTCGTGGATTTCAAACGCTACTCTTCAATTCAGCGTTTTTTGATAAGTTAATGTGATTTAATATCATACTAACTTCGGGTTTGTAGTGACTGGGTATCGTTTCGCCAACTTTAAAGTTAGTTAATAAGTACCCAAATAAAACATAAACTCGCTCACGATGCGATCAATGAGTCGGAGTAGGAATTCATGCTTATTCACTTTCTGTAATCGGAGCCGGAGTATAAAAGCTCTTTTGTGATTCAGAAACCTTCCTCTCCAGCAAAATATGACCTTTGGGCTCATAACCGTACTGATCCCATCGTTTGTGAGACGCGTATAATGCGGACAGACTAGGTCAGGGACAAGTAATGCCGGCTTCCGATTGTTTAAGCGTTAGCTCTGATTATTCACGGTGACAAAGAAACTAAAATGCCAGCCAGCTCGCTTCGATTCTCATGAGTGCCATGGGAGCGCCTGGGAAAATCATCGAACATTGAAAACGTAATCAACGACCTCATTTTCATTTGAAGGCAGATAAACCTACGATGGTAAATGAAGCCTCATTTAAGGGTTGGAATGCATTATTTGTCGTTTTCGAGGTTCATTTGTGTGAGTATGGTTGACGGAGGCTAGAGAGATCTGGTTCAGAATAGTATGCCTATATGTGGAACGTTTTCTTAATTGGCTGACGCATTTTTTTATCTTTACACTGGAAGTTTTATCAAAATTATGAGTTTATCTTTGTCGCTGGTTCAGTGTGTTTCTGCGGTTCATAATTTCTTTTTTCTTATTGCAATGTAACTTGCGCGTTGGTATTCTTTTAGGGGATGGCCCATTACGAATCGTTATTATTCCTGGGAATCAAGGAAGCACGTTGATTTGACATCTTTCGGTGAAGCATTATGCTGAGGATATTTTAAAAATGTGGCAGTGCAGAGATTCTAATCTGATTATTTAGAAATTAAAGGGATACCAAAAAAATAGCATAAAATAATTTTTAAAATACACTGAAAAAATTGACTAAATTTGACTGAAATATTAAGAATACTATATAATAACACGGAAACTTTAAAAGAAAGGATATTTTTCTCTCGAATAGTAAATTGTTCAAATGGTTAAAAATATAAATTTAAGCCAAAAGAATCACTTGGAGATTCAAACCTTAAAAAACTTCGCCCACTGACGTCTTTTAAAATAAATTGAATGTGAAATTATGATGGCGGCGGTAGAAATAAATGATGGCTTCTGAGGATGATTAGGGCGAAGGAAGTGATATAGTGCTCTTGATTTTTCAATGCCGCGATGTATTTTTAGGAATATATATTTTAACATATTTTTTATCCATGCACGGTTTTTGTTGCAGTGAGCAATCCAATTTAAAAAGTCATTATCTTACATATCATATTTATCAAAATTGTTTGTAATATGTGTTAGAGATTGTTATAACTCAACCCCATACCAGTCGAGGAAATCATTGCGTCAAGATAATTATTTGGGTATACCATCTTTTCATATAAAAATTCAATTATTGCAAACTGCAGGAATGAACGGTCGTAAAAGAAAATAATTTGTTCTTCCACTTACATTTTATTATGGACGACCTAGGTTTCGACTTACAAAGTCATCATCAGGTGGTGATCACCTGATGATGACTTGGTAAGTCAAAACCTAGGCCGTGCATAATGAAATTTCTCTATTTCTTTATTTATCTATTTATACACTACAAGCCACCGCCAGGGTGTGTGTCAGGGCGTGAATATATACCAGAATAATTTTACCCGAACATGACCCTACCGCGGTCGAACAATGCTATTATGATCCCCTATCGTTCGTGGAAAAAATGGCATCTTAAATCTATCTGTTCTACACTTAATCTCTCTGACTTTATTAGCATGATCTCTCCTACCGTAGTACGATGGGGGTATTAATACATATTTAACATCAATACGAAAAGGGACCTCTTTCCAATTTATGCAAGGGCTTCATTCTGTAACTTGACCTTCGCTCCGTCAGTGATTCCCAGCCTAGCTGCTCAAATATTTTGGATACGCTACTGAGTTTATCGTAACAACGTTTTACAAATGTAGCTCTACGCTGCACGCGGTCCAATTTGGCATTAATCCAACTTATTGAGGATCCCATATACTTGCAGCATATTCTAAATGTGGCCTAACCAGCGACAGATATAATTTCTCTTTGACCTTTTCATTACATTTACCTTGTACTCTACTAATAAATAATTATATTTTGTTAGCTTGTCCACATATTCCTCGTATGTGTTTCACCTAGGAGAGATCGTGAGTGAGGGTAACGCCTAGGTATTTAATTGAGTCTATACGGTGTTCGGTGCTCCCAATACGGTAGGCGTTCGGGTGGATATTGCTCTTATTTCAAAAATATATCATTACGCAGTTTTTTAAGTTTACTTCTAGTTGCTAATTGTCGCACCAGCGTTGTATAGCATTAAGGTCATCTGACAAAGCTGCTGTATCCTCAGGATCATGGATGTCACGGTAAACCGCTGCATCTTCGGCAAATAAACGTATCTTAATAGTGACTACGGAGTCAATATCGTTAACGTAACGTAGGAATAAAAGAGGTCCGATGGCAATTCCCCTGGGAACACCTGAAGCAACTTCTACTGCATTTGAGCTAACTCCATCTATCACTACCATTCAAAAAGTCTTTAATCCAACCCCGGATATTTTATCTATGCCGTATCCTTCTATGATATGAATGATTGTAAAGTTGATTAACTAACTTTAATGGTAGTATGCCGATTCTTTTTTCCACGTGAAACGTAATGTTTTATTCTAGATATAAATCTTGGCGAATAACAACTCCAATGAATTTAATTCTTTATAAAAGTGTCACATCTATAATTTGGAATTTGTCACAGTCAGTGTTTACTCAGCCAATTTATTAAAGATATAAGTGCAAATACATCCAGTGGGGAAAACATAACTATTTAGAATTTCAACCAACATGAAAATATTAAGGATATTATCGATCCTGTCGGTTGCCCGTATTATGAGCAACGTAGTAGACAACGACATTCATCTGAGAAAGCACTGCAGCCAATTTTGCCCGTCTGGCAAAAATAGTTTTTCTCTTTTTAAAAGAAAAAGATTATTGGAATGAATTGAAATGCGGATGTTTCAAGGTCGCGTAAAATTATTAGCATGGTGCGCGACATTTTCCACTCGCAAGGGAGAAAAAAATCTTTATTTTCTCCCTTCTGGATAAGTGGCTAACTTACCTACGCGGGCGAGTATAAAATGAAGACGGACGGAAATGACGAACGCGGCAATATTCCCAATTAACGGAAGTGGTACGGATTATTCATTCCAACTCGCGGCTAGAGGACCTGAATAAATCCCGAGTTCGACCGGGATGAATGCCAACAAGAAATAAGGATGATTCATAAACTCCTTCAAAAATATATCCCTCCCCACCTTCCAAATCTAACCGTCCTCCGACGGCGTTGCATACCTATATTTTGAGCTCAATTAGCATGCTGAGGAGGAAACCAAGGATGAAGGAATTGAGCCACTATACCTCTCTCTCACTCACTACCTCTCTTTTCAAACTTATGCGGTACACACGTACCCGCCCGCTCACTCTGGGGACGAATTCCGATTTTAATTGCGGACTTTGTCGAAATGGAATTATCGGCTGAGAGGATAGGGAAAAGGTAGTCGAGCCCCGTGAGCATATCATCTCCCACATTCCTCTTCTTTCCCAGAGAGGATGATTAGATTTCTGCTCTTTCCTCTCCCTCCTCTCACCCTCTCCACCCTTTTCGCTGCTGATCCTTCCATCCTGTCTCTTCCCGGTCCGAATCAATCAATTAGGCCCTGCGAATAATACACTGCTCATTCTTTGTATCAGGAAAGAGAGGAACGGGGATGTGGAGTGAGTTATCAGAGGGACACGGTCTGGTGCGGGCGGACGGAGAGTGTGGGTGGGCGAGTGAAAGGGAGGATGGTAGAAGGGAAAAAAAGAGAGAGAGACAGAGAGTGGTTTATTGCCTTGGGACCATGTGTTCCCTCAAAATGAAGCAGAATAACGACAGCATTACGTCAGACGTTAGTGAGTCGCTCTCAGTAAATGAAAGAGGAAATGGCGCAAAAGAAGTTAACTTTCCCGCCGCGTTCCCCGTGGTTGGCTGGTGTAATAAAAAAAAGCTGCACCATAGGTCGTTGCTGCGAGTAGCGCCTCGAAAGCTGGCTTAACGTGATCTGTGCGCTCTCCCCTCTTAGATAGCAGCAACGAAACCGAAATTATTGAGGAGTTTCGGCATCTTAAGAAGCATCTCGAGCCAATTTGTTCGTCAAAGTGGCAGATGCCCCGCATACAGTTTCCAATTAGCCCCCGGTGGTTCTCATAGGCGAAGGGATAGGAATATATTTTCTTCTGTCAAGGTTTATGTGCGACTTCTTTATGATATTTCCTTGCTTTAGAGTATTCTATGTCAATGAGAATGATTTCCGTTTGCGCAAAATACCTAAATCAAAAGGCTGTTGGTTCTCCTTTCAGCGTGTCAGATTTGAAGATGTTGTACTGGGTGTTCTTAATTTATGTAGACCCAAAGAGGGAGATATTGGTTAAAAGAAGACTATTATAACATGTGTAATGCGTTTTTGTTTTTGCTTAGCGTCGGAGATATTTATAACATCAGGCCATTGTATTTTTGTACGCGGGGAAGAAACGGGCATTCGTTTACGAGACCTCTATTCAATTCGAGGAAAACTTATGACTGTATAAATCATCGTAGCATTCGACATTACAGGTGGTACGCTGCTATTTTTGAGCGGTGGCACCATTGATTATCCTTCATTAATATCGGACTTTTAAGCAATGTTTTCCACTTACAAGAGTTGTCAATAAAACCTCTTCACACCTTTCATCTGCTTTTTATATATCGTCTTAACTCGAGGAATGATGTCGGTTTGTGCATGAAGACAGCAATAAGCAAGCATGGTCGCGGGATTGTTTTTACGACGATCTGCTTATGCACAGGCTTTTATACTATATATGCTCACTATCTTGCCAACTACGCGAAATAGGACGTGTATGCTAAAATATTTCTCCGCTGTTTAGCTAATAAACTTGTCACTTCATCGATTTAATTATTAGTACCCTTCACAAAATAGGCGAAGCGTGTTTTCTCAGGTGGGAAAATTGAATGTTTAGAAAGTATTTTGCGTATAAACAATCCACAATGAATTAGCTGCCTTGCTGGAAGGGTGATTCTTTGCGTTAGGTATTAATTCGTAGAATTAAAACGTAGAAGTGGAGTAGGAAGAAGCGAAAGTGCATACCACCGTTGACCATACAAGGTTTTTTATTTCCAGAAGGAATAAAGTAATCACTCTTACAATACTTTTGTTGTTGCTCTGTATTTATATATTTTTATAAATTTCGTTATTTAACGACATAATGTTTTCTTGTAAGTTTCAGCCCATTATCACTATTTTAATCAAAAGTTTTACAGATTTAATACTAATTTATGATATAAACAATCGTATTTCGACACTTAAATTATTATTTTCATAATAAAATAATGAATATTATCATGGATGCCAAAATATTATACATAGTTCCCAGGCCGAACGTGCGCCAACACATGCCTATTCGATATGATTCAAAGGAGCTCGTGCGGCTCGCGTCTCACGAAACTAGATTTTTCAGTTATAGGTGGCAGAGCTAAATAATAAAGATATGGTTGGCTATATATCAATGATGTAACCATTAAACAATATTGTTTGCATTGATATTCTTTATTGGCGTTTTTTTAAACTCTGAGAAAGTCCTGGTGATGGCTGGGGTTAGGTAAGTGAGAAGACTGGAAAAATGATTTGAGTTAATTTAGTTAATACATACCTCTAGTCACGCTTATCAATCTTTTCGATCCGATCTTTTCAATCCGAGTCTATCAATCTTTCATTGTAATCTGTATCTGATTATTGCACATTGAAAAATCAGTTTTATATGTATGAAGTGATGCTAAATCAGCAAATGAAAACTTAATCAAAGTTATTATTAGATTCTTAGTGAGTAGGAAGACAAGTTTCAACATAAGAAAGGAGGGCGTAAATGAAAGCAGGTTGAAGGTGAAATTGGGTGGTAAATACGAAGACAAAGGGTATAGATGTATAAAAAAATGAGAAGAACATTGCGCCTTCGAAAGAGATATATGAGAAAGGAGAGGGAATTGATGACTAGGTCACTAATCATAAGCCGTTAAGAAAAGAATACTGAAGGTTTTTTATGTGGACCAGCTGTTGTAATACTATTAAACCTGGTTATTAAAGGGAGAGGATGAAGTAGAATGGAAGCTACTTATGGATTGTAGAGGAATATAGAAAGTTTTTGGGATGAATTTAAGGTAGAGAAAAAGTAGGTGAAGAGAATCGAGAGGCAATATGAAGTTGAAAGACTGATAAAGGGAAATCATTTTGGGATAAGCGAGTGAGAGGCAGGAAAATAATTAATATTTTAGACGGTATAAGGGAAAGTAGAAAGTATGTGAGGTTGAATAATGGTTTAATGAGTTGTAAGCAATTATTTCATAACAAGTAACATACCAACTCTTAATCACTGCTAAACGATGTATCACTGCTGAATGTATATTACCACTAGGCAAACTTCCAACTCAACACATTCCTGACTGAATAAATAAATGAAAAACTGCTCAGTTCCTAGGAACACCATGCGAAATAATGTAATATAATAGAGGGGTTGCTCAAAACCTCTGCTCGTTAAACTACAATGATTATAATAGTAAAGAAGTTCAAGATATAGCAATAAATAGATAAAAAAGTTGTATCTTTAATTTAAATTCGATTGATGAAGTGGGCTCTGTTAATTTTCCCAAAAATTCAGATGTATAGCCAAAATGCGATGGTTTCAAATGAAATTACGATTGATGATGTGGTTCGTTATCGGACAATAAGAAGATATTTCTAGTAAGTGCTAATATTACCTTGATATACCGAAATAACAATGCATGGAAGCGACGCATGGGCAGCAGTAACGTGAAGAATATAAAATATTTCAAATCCAGCTCCCCTAGTTGTGCTGGGTTATAAATCTACTTGCTCTTATATCAAAAGTAAAATAAAATAGTAACGAGGGAAAATAAATACTTTGAAAAAATAAATACTCTTGTCGAAAATTTCTTTTTGTCGCCAGCCAGGCGGATGTGGGAGTGTGCATCCCGTATTTTATGCCATAATGAGAAGGCTGATTGCGAGGGCAGTTAGCGCATACGAATTGTGACGGCAAAAAGAGATCACAGGGTGGGAGGTTAAAATCGAAAGAGATAGGAGGAAGAGTGGGATCTAGAGGGGGAAACCGAAAATGGTGTTTGGGTGGGGAAAATGGAGCGAGGACGAGTAAGGAGGATGGTCTGGATTTTAAGGGGGGGGGGAAGATGAGGGATCAATGAGTATGCGCGTCCGTGTTTTGGGGCGAAGGGAGGAAAAAAATGAAATTGCGAATTTCCGCCGAAAGATTTGCTTCCTCCCCCCAACCATCCCGCGATCCCCGCCAACCATTATCTCTCTCCCTTCCCCTTACTTCCTGACCAACCTCACTCCTCCTCCTTTCCCCCATCGCCTGCTCAACCGTCCGACTGAATGCTGGGTTTTCCATCGGAAGGAGGGGCAGGCAATGAGTTATTCCGCAGGGATGGGAAGGGAGGGCGGCGGGATCGTGTCTCAAGCCAGCCAACCAAAAAAACCCGACGCAGACGGCTAAAAGATTATTATAACGTCCCTTCAGCTCTCTTTTTCTCTCTCCCTCAACCTCTTTCCTGGGTGCCCCTCTCCCCGTTCTCTCAGTCTGGTATTCCTGGTGTAAGGTGAATAGATACAGGTTCACATTCAATCATCTCTCTCTGCGCGCGCGCGCAGCGCATACGCCACTCTCACATCGTTCAAGAAGTTACGATCGTAAAGTCTTGACTTGAATTTTGCCCTATCTCGTAGCGGCGAGCCTGAGTTTGTGCTGCATAAAAATTAATTTCATTCATAAAACTCTGGTGGCGTTAAAAAAGTGCTTTTGTTGTGGCTTTACCTATAAAAAGATTTAATCCTCATGGAAGGAAAGAGTTATCTTTCTCGTGGTAAGCCTTTCCTGTCCTAAGTATCTTTTATTATCTTAGAAAGTGTCACTTATTTTTGATTTCCAAATTAGCTTACCTCTGGAAATTGAAAACTCCCGCGATGGGCCATAGTTTAATAGGTGACATTTTGTAACAAATTCAATGGAATGATACTGTTGTTACTAGAAGGTTTTCAGAGTATCGTATCCATGAGTAATGCTGGAGATAACATTTATTATTATTCTAGTTACTGCGGAAATTCGATGTGAATTATCATCGCATTGTTTGCACTGACTCTGAGTGCAACTATCCATGCTTCCACGGCGGGTGAATAATTTGAATATATTTGGTCTCAAATCCCATTTAAACTGATATTAATTATTTTAGTTCGCTTTGATTATTTTTATTTGCTGGTAGATTATTCGCAAATCATGCTTTTTGGAAAAAACTTTTTGAAATTTCTCTTTCCATTTATCGTCCTGATACATTATAGATCATTTTTGCGCATAATCCTTTTTCAAATGAAGATTGCGATGCTTACCAGCATGTCATTCGTCTTAATGTATTTTTTAGCTGAGAGTATACTTCCTTTGAATTCTTCAAAATTGCGGTTTAGGCTTTTCTGCAACGAAACCCTCTGCACTGAAGGAACATAAAAAATTGTTGAATGCTATGTTTTAATATTTACGTTCGGTAGATGACCGCTGGAAAAGCATTTCACCCACTGATCGCTCATTTATTTCTTTTTGAGGCCATGACATTTCTTCTAGGGAAAATCATATATAATAAGGACTGTAATGATATTTCGGAATATGGAATTCTTGTACGATTTTCAATCGGGTGGTGATTTTTAGAGAAAAATCTTTGGATGTTCCTATGGCCTCGAAATGGTTTGGAGATAAGCGAATTTTATTGTTACTTTTAGGAAATATTTCTCTGCCAAGGTGATGTCTTTGTGATGATGAACGTCGAATAAACGCATGGGGACACCTCTTTCGTGCATCCACAGAAAGCCCGTTCAATTCTGGCGGCCGAAAGAAAAATATTCTGAGAAGTTTTTACTCCGACTTCCTTGAATTCACTCACTCTGGGAGTTTATTTTTCAATCGCCTCCCCATAAATCTTTAAGAGATAGGTCCTCAAATGACGTGAAACTCGTGGCGATGGTTATGCCCTTCGATAAAAATGAAGGAGAAACATCCCATTTTAAAGGCACCCTCTCCCCTCTCTCCCAAATCTCGTCTTCCTCACGTGGTGGTACTTAACCTACCTACTGAAGCCGTCTGACAGATGAACGAACGAACTTCTGTGTGCGTATGCTTAGTTTTATCAGACGAGAGGAGGCACGCAATGAAAGTTGCTTAAGGCAAATCAACCAAAGAAGCTGTATTAGCGTATTTAGTTACGATTCTGTCTTCCGTTTGCTGGTTATATGAGTCCCACTGCTGAGTTGCAATTGTAAATCTTTTCTAAAATTTCATCAATCTGTATTTTTTGTGAACGGGCATTCAAAAACGCGATTTGCGAAGTTTTAGAGAATCTTCCGAGCGAAATCGAGTGAAGATGTCGGCGCTTTTATTGTTTGGCTTTTCTCAAGATAACATTCAACAAAACGCTTGCAAATGCTTCAGTAAATATGTAAATATGATTTATTCATTTATTTTCATACTTTGGGTTTGGGTGTTTAATTTAATTTTTTATAATTTAACTTTTAATGAGTAAGTTGCTGATTTAAAGTATTTTTGGCTTGTTGCATTTTTATCGACCCATTCGGACCCCTTAATATTTTACAACCATCATAAATACTAGTTTTTTAGTTGTGAACTTGTCTTGTAATGTATTCGTATTTGTTGTTTGACTAATGATTAGCCCTTTTCATGTTTTAAAGCCTGTGGGAAATGAGCTTTCATTCACCCTTTTTTTAATCCTCATCATTTTCCGTAATCTTTTTTAGTTTAGCACAATTAAAGAACAAAGTAAACATTATAAATGACCCATGTCAGAATCGCGTGGATTGATAATGTTATTAGAATTAATCCCCCTCAAAAAATAACCTCCAGATATTGAGGCTATTTTTTAATGTATATCAATATAGGTTTGCTATTAATCAATGCTGTTTAATTTAACCAACACTTCACGATCAAATTAAATTAAAAAATTGGCAAGAAAATGTTTCACTTTAGGTTCAATCTTAGCTGAATACAAATATTGATGAATAACAAATCCATGTAAACATAGGTGATTGAGTAATGCTAAAAAAATGAAGATTTCAGCTTAAGGTATTGTATCTTAGAAATATTGCTTCTTTAAGGAATTAAAGTCTTTTGGAATTGGACAAAGCATTTCGGATGTGATAATCACAAGAATGCAGTTTAGTTGAGGAAGTTTGAAGCTATTAATGGGACGCTTCGAGCTGGTTCTTTGACGGAAGACTCTTCTGGTTATTACGGTTGGGTCGTAAAAATGTGGTCTTTTTAAAGGTTTCGTAATTTTCTTGTCGCCTCCAATGTCATTGTGAGTACCTTTTGTGGTCACTTTCGGCGGTCTTTCGCAATGGATTAGGGCTCGTTTCCACCTCTTTCTTCGCCTCGTTTTCCTTGATTGTTTGCCGGTCTCATCTGGCGGGCGGTGAAATTAAGGTGTGCTCTACGACGTAACAGTCAACGTGTAGTCTTGGCTTTGACTTCCGGAATTGCCAAGGGAATCGTGAGGTGAGACATACATGGGGTTATCCATTATCCAACCATTCCCTTTTTCATTTCGCATTGGTCCGCTTGGATACGTTTTTCGCTCTTGGCGGTTTCCCATTAAAACACCCAATGAATTATAATGACGGTTGGCCCGTTGTACCGAGTTTCGGCTGGATATATCATTCCTACAAAACATGAGCTTAAAATAGAAAGTACAAACACCATATACGTGGACATTCATATACTGGAGATTGCATACAAGCTTCCCTACCTGCTCGTGTATTCCTAATTTATGTTCAATATCTATTGGGTTGAATTCTATATGTATTCAACTATCATAATTACATTACTTGAAAGACGTACAATTGCATATGTATAGTAGTGAGCTGTATCTTGAGGTTATAATGGTGAATAATCAATCATATGTCACTTCATCCGATTATTGCAAATTTTGTACTACTAATACGCATACCACCACTCATTATACCTTTCGAAATAAAAAGGTAGAGCCCCGATAAGACTACGGAGAGTGTCCTAAAGACAGGGAGTTGATAGTGATCGCAATATATTTTGAATAATTTTATTAAGTTCCCTACTATAATTCACTAAACCCTTTGCCAGATTATTTACTCAAGCCATGTTTTCAGAATACTATTTTACTTTCTATTAGTCTTGATATCCGTTGTAGGGAGACTCCGCATATTTCACAATGGCAAGACCACGTTTGGGGAGATAAAATTCATTTGGTTCTATATCAATTGAGTATATTATATACGTGATTATGTCCAATGAGGGTAAAACAAGATATACTATGAAAGCAACATGCAGGCCAGAGTTGAGTAGAGATAAGCTATGTGGAATTAAAAGATTAGCCATAGTCTACGGGCTTAGGGGGTAGGTTTTTATGGACCCTGGCACTGCACACTACCGTAATTGCAGGCCTTAACTAACATGACACAAAAATCTACAAACCACATACTGTATATTACAGCAACACATTCTTTAGATTTAACATCACTTTTTGCCTCCCTAATTCCATAAAAAATACCTATTCATTTCCTCCTACCTCGTTTTCCTAGCATCCCCTATTATACACGCTTTTACCCGTTGCCTCTCAGTATCTCCTACATTTACTTTTCCGGACCTCTTAAAAAATTTACTAACAGTCTTTCTTCACCCACCATGCCTAGAACTTCATCGTTCACTTTTCTTTCCGTCCATTTAATTTTCTCCATTCTTCTCCACACACTCTCCGAAAGCCTTAAAATTACCCCTATCCTCTTGCTGAACGACCAGCGATTGTGAAATGATTAATATAGCGTAGTCACCTAACAAATGAAGAAATTTGATAATGATGGTTTTTAAAGTTCGGTTAATGAAATGGCTATGAATAGGAAAATAATTGCTTTAAATTCTAAACTAATTATCACCGGGTGACTTTGCATACCAAACTACAAAATTTAATTTTCTTTTCTTTAATTTTTCCTTCAAATGTACATGTTAATTATATGTTGGACCTGTTTATGCATTTTTTTCCCGCTTGTGATACTATTTTGCTGAAAATGTCTGTAAAATCTTTGTGTATCGATGACACGATGAACTAAACCATCTCGCGGAGGATTAATCATTTAATTGAAAATCCCAGTAATCCAGAATATCCCGCGTAGCTTGTTCTCCAGTATTATATTTCATATTTGATCTTCCCAAATAAGTCAGGTCTGCAGTTAGTCGATGTTTCATAACCGTATCATGTTGAATTTACATCACATCGGTGTACATTTTTTTTGACAAATTCTTTGAGAAACTTGTTGTACGAATGAGTTGATTTGCAGTATTTACAGTTATATAACATCCTCGATTTATGTGCCAAATGTGTTCAGATCCAAAGTAGTAATTCTGAGGAGGATAAATCATTTAATAATATTGCACATAATCATAGATTTAAGAATTTATTAGTGAATATACTGGTATGGAAATTATATTTTTTCGCCATGTTGGATAAAATGAACTGCATTTTATTTCGCGATGCTGAATTATAGGCGTTTCGAGAGAGATAAAGAGAAAATTTTGCAGCAAAGACAGGAAAAGCTGGTTAAATACAAAGAGATAAAAAATTCAAAATAAAAGTCGTATTTCAGAAGGTTAGAGTAACGAAACAAATTGATTGTGACTCCTCTGTGATATTATGAATCAAAAAAGTCAACAAGACGGTAAATACTTTGACGTTGAAATTTTTCTGTCATACGCCTGTCTTTGAAAATCAAAACATTTATGTGCCGAAACCTATTTCTATGGAATTCTACAGCGCTACAATAGACTGCAAAAACGACGCGTGGGTTGCCTTTGAAATCTGCTGAAGTAAAATTGAATGGTGCTCAATTCTGTTTGAGAAATTTATTTAATAATTTGGGTTAAAAAATCCATTTGTGACGAGACCTTAGGCATAAAATAGGGTTTGCACATTCCGAAATTAATTATTGTAAGTTGTGAAGAATTAAAAATATTTATTTATTTTATAAGCCTTTATCATTACCATTTCTGGTTGGTGACTTTCGAGGAGGAATCCTCTCTAAAGAAAGAAAGATTAGGGAATGGCGCACGGTGAATCACCTTGCCATAGATTAAAAATTGCCAACGATCATTGTTAATTCACTCCACTCGTCGCCTCGAACATTTGATTCTAGGGGAAGACTCGCTTCCTTTTTCCATATACTCCCATTTTTTTCAGCCTCTCCATTCTTCCGTAGAACGCATCCCGTCCCTCCATAAACTAACCGATCCCCATGTTGGCCTTCCTGCGTGCAGGCGAGCGTCAATGGGAAGGGGGAGACTCGAGAGATATTGGCTCTCTCGGGCCCGCCTCGGTGAATGGGGGTACTGGAGAGAGAGGTGAGACGCGCGGCGATAGCGGGTAGCGCCTAGGTAGCTCGTCCGGTGGAGGCCTTCACTTGAGGGGTGGAAGAGAGAGGACGGCGAAGGAGGCGAGCGAGGAGGGAAAGGGATCGCTGGAGATGGGGATACATTAAGTGGGTGGAAAGTGAGGGTGGGAAACCCTGAGGGTGGTGTGGGTGAAGGAGGTGCTGGGGATGGGAGGGAAGGGGTGCTGAGGGACGTCGCCGCGGCGACGGATTTATTGCCGGCTGGGGAAGCACCCTGGGAATCCCCCTTGCTCCGGTTCCCTCATCCTCCTCTCTCTCTCCCCAACCCCCAGACTCCGGCATCTTAATCAAAAGAGCCCATTTGCATAATCGTGGGGATATTATATGCATGCGCGAATGTTATTTTTGAGGGGGTGGGTATCTGCGAAGAGCGAATGCTGCTTAGTTGGAGTGCTATGCAACCCTTCCTTTCCCCCTACTCCCCGCTTAGTCTTCCCCCTCCCCTACCTTCTCATTCCCCATCTCCATTTGTCTTCCACTGGTTGATGGGGAGTTAACTTGCAGATTTTAAGATTAGCTCTCCTGGATCGATAGAGCGTCAGATATTTTTCATAAGTAGAATGGTACCTGTAATGTATTTTCTCGGACTCGAGTAAGAGTTAATAAGTATTATGGAGGAAACAATTGATAAACAAATCACATTGAGGTGATTCCATTATTGTGTTGTTCGAAGTTGTGGGAGCCCTTACCCACTTTTAACTTTGAAACAAAAATAAATACACATCCAATGTTGTCTTGTTTCGAATTCAGGGATGACTCCCATTAATTCAAAAATCAAATAGAATTGGGTGGCTTTTGAAAAAAATATATCTTTTTAAATGCAATTGTGCAAATTTTATTAGGTCTTCATCTTAGGAATTCTACCGAATAGAGTTAGGTTTCTCGACGCCATGGTCTTTTGAACCTATAACGGATTGCTATGAATGCCCTCCAGTCTGCGCCATCGTTTGTCCTGTATAGTTGTTCTCTTCGGTTCTTGATGTGTTCATGTTATTTTAAAAGGTAAGCATTTTTTTGCACTTTCTCATTTACCTGGCATCTTTTCATCGCGGTCTATAACATTCATTTGCCTCTCAATATCTTTACGATCCGCTGTTTTTGCTCACTTGAAATTTCACAGAGCAACTCCCATCCTTCACCAACCACCATATGTACTGTTTATTGTCTCTTCATGATTTGATGATTTTCTCCATTCTCCTCAGAACCCTCGTCTCAAAGGTCTTCAGTCTACGCTCAATCTCTTACCAGAAAGGCAAAAGATCATAACTATAACTGCCACGTTCCATATAAATGCCTTGACTTTTCCTTTCTTAACATGTTTTCTGAGCATACCCGTCGAAGATCCCCAGATTTTGGAAAAAAATACTTTTCTTCCCAGAGTCCCGATTTGATTTCCTCCTAATAGCATTTGACGAGGTGAAGGAATTGATGTGGGAAGGGGAAGAGTGGCTGAATGCCTCTGGGAGGAAACCAACCGCATTGACCCGAATGCAGGCTGAAATCGTTTTTGAGTGATGAATTATCCTGATGCGGCTCCATGGATGTAGTTCGACGGAGGGCAATAGAGAATGAAAGAACTCTCTTAAGGCTTCCGGAAGTTCCATCGAAATATTAGAATTTGGAGAAATGGGACGGCAAAAATTGAAAATTTTGGGGATACTATTTATCAAGTAGGGACATCGAGAATGGAATGCCCATTTATTTCTCTGGTACGGTCACGGGAGTTTAACCGATTCGATTCGACATATATACTAGTATGATTGGTCACACTTCTCAAGGACATCCGGAAATCAGTAGCCATTAATAACCTGCATAAAAATCATTGTATTATTCTGTGTTATTTCTTTTAAATTTTACAGTAATTAAAATGTTAATATTTTCACTTAATGAATTGTCACCCTGCCAATTTTAATACTTTCCTTTAAAGCTTCCGTCAGTTAGCCTTAGCTTTCTTATTCCCCTTTCCTTCTTTAAGCCTTCTTATTGCCTTTTCCATCATTAGTGTTCTTATATGCCTTTCTTTCTTTAGTATTCTTATTCCTCTTTCATCATCTGCCGTGATTGTTTTTCTTCCCGCCCCACTGCCCACATTGTGGTGGAATCTTGCGTAATATTTACAATTAGGTGAGCCAACGGCAGAGGATTCCTCATTCGCTATGTCCCACTCTTCTCTGTGAAACGGGGCAAGCATGAAAGCGCTTCCCTTCTCCTATGCCTCTACTGCATTAAAGCCCCAAGGTAATTTCCTCCTGGTAAACTCAATGTTGTTTATTTTAGTCACATATCAAAATTGATGTTCGCCTTTATATCCTGAAATTGAGGATATGGAAGGGAATAGATTTTCGTCTAGGGCACCGCACACAGCCTTGGGAATATTGTGCCAGTCCTTGGGATTTAGTGCGTGAAAGCGGCGTGAGATTGTTATGCTTAAGTATTTTAATTCTTTTAACTAGATTTCTAGGCATTTCTGTGCTTATTTCCTCCTCATCCTCCACACTGATCGAACCGCCTCGTAAATTCTTTAACGCACGCAGCAAAAAGCATGGAATCATAAATTGCATCCTGCCCTTTTCATCTCGTTAGACAATGGGCTTCTTTATTAAAATTTTTGAATTACGAGCGGGAGGACTGCTCTTAGCGTTCCTGCATAAAGAATGAGCTTAATTTTTATTCCTGATTGGCCAGTGGTTCCCCAGCAATTCGCATTGCAGATCGCGTTTTTTCACCGTAGGCAATCTTGGGAATCCGATTATTTTTTCCTCCTCTCGCTCTCCTCCGCTCGTCCCAATATCACGCTCGCATTAGCGAGCACAGAATGGGTTTCGTTTTGAAAACAAGTTGCAGGTAAACTAAAATAGGAGTAAATCGGAGCAAAATCAGTGCGTTTAATAGTTTTCGTTCATTAAATATATTCATTTGTGTGGAAGCATGATCACTGGTGAATATTTCAGTTTTTCGATACTCTGATTACTGTCGAGTGGTTTTAGGATTCCTCTCCTCCCTCACCCACTCGAAGGAAATAAAATTTCTACGCTATTACGTCAGCCCCTATGTTTTTGTAGGTGGAAATATCGGTGGTTTTATTTCCAAGTGTTTCTTGGTGTTACTCCTATTTCCGCGTGGGTTGTACTCTTAATATTGATGTAAATAATTGCCTTAATTTACATAGGCTTAAATGCGAGCGTTTCTTTAACTCTAACCATATAAACAGAGAATTCTCTCAAACGCATGTGATTTTCGAAACTTACGTGTGGAACACTTAGCGTTTTCTCACCCGCAGTCTTGGACAAATTAGTATTCACGGTAGGAAATTCGAACCTCCATGTATTTACAAATTGAGGTGCTTCGTTCTTTCCCATGATGGTACAGTTGCCACGCTGTTTATCCCGGTTTAGTACGTAGTGCAATTGGTATTTAACCCATAGGTCGCTGGTGGATTTAGTCGAGGGCGTACGGATACTTTTGACATCCTGTGTACAGACGAGAATCACATGTCGAGGCTGTTGACCGTTTCAGTTGAAGCAAGAATATCTCCAGCGTATGTTTTTCTTCGGCGCTAATAAAATTAATATTACTTAGTGAACTGAAATTTCTTACTGTGAATGTGATATTTAGCCTCTTGCGCTACAGAAAATAGGATTTGTTTTCCGTACCTGTTTTCTTCAAATGAGGTTAGGTACTGATTACAGTACAATGAGCCTCAATTCATATTCGAATGGAATTAATTTTGTTAATATGCTTCAGAATTATCAATATTTTTAAGAAACACCAAGTGTTTTAGATTATTCATGTTATCAGTGGAAAAAATAGCTCAACTGTCAACAAACTGCATGGTAAACCTTCGATTCATTTGCTCCCTCTTCACTTGATTTCCCCTAACTTTCGGTTCTGCCCATTGGTAAACTCTAATATAAATCTCTAAATATTTCTCCAGTCCATTCTCTCCTACCTATTCAATAAAACTTTTTATCGCAACATCATACTGAACCCCTCTGCAATGGTTTTCTTCTTAGTGAAACTTAGCCTTGTTTTCCTCACAACCCACACCTCTATATACGCCCAAAGACATGTCAATATTTTCAACTTCTCCTTTTCCATATTCTTTAATTTGGACCAAATGTTGACTTGCATCTTATGCATATAAAATATTAATCGGTCTATCGTCATGAAACGTGTAGGTAAATTTAAAAAAAATTTAAATTCTGTTTTCTGTTGTAAAATGCAATCATGTATTAAGTGTCTTGGGACAAATGTCAACATTTTTTAGGACTTAAAAATGATTTTAGTAATGACAGAATCAAACAAACTTGAAATTATTTCTAAACAGAAGGAATTTAAATTTATAAAAGACGTGATTGAAATGGCTTACATGAAGCTGTGAAACATTACTATCAACAACATGTTTAGTTCAGGGAATCATAGTTTCTATACAAGCTATTCAAATCCCTTTTTAGCCATATTCTAAATATGATTGTAAGTATATTTTTTTACGATAGATAATACAATTATTAAAAATGTAAATAACTGCGAACTATTTGAAATGAGTCGGAAGAGGAATTATTTTATAAATATGACGAACGATCGATCATTATTATCATACACTTTTTCATTACTAGGGAATTCAAGGAAAAAGTCAAACTTACTTGAGTAGGAGTATTCTTTAATGAATGGATGGTAATCATGAATCATTGGTAGAAGTTTATAATAACTATACTAAGATAATGAAAACCCTTCCTAATATTTTGAACACCAAAAAGTCCACCGGCGACACTGTAAACCAGACTTCTTCAAAGTTGGAATCGCCGCTTTTGAATGATGAGTGATTCATACGTTTTGGAGGTTTTAAGTCCTGCGGAGGAATTTACGTCGTTATACGATCTCAACCGTCGGCGCAGCTGAAAACTAAACACTTTTACTGCCGAGAGCACGAGTGCGTTGCCGTTACGTCGGATTACGCGACCCGCGGAAGCCCTCTCCCCTTCTGCGTCGGGTCTTGCGAGTGAGCGTATTGGTGATGTGAGTGTGCGGGGAAGGGGGGCAGAGGGGCGTGGGTGGGTAAGGGGACTGCGGCCTGGCGAATGGCGGCGATAGTGAGAGAGAGAGGGGGAGGGAAACGGAAGGAGGAGAGGAGAAGCTGGAGGGTTCTAGAGTAGAGGTTTTTACGCCGGGCGTGATCTCTCCCATGGCGAGGCGGAGTGGCGCTTGATGGAGTTGAATCGGGGTGGTGCTCCCTGCGCGTTTATGTGTGTGGGCGTGAGTAATCGTAGGTGTTTTGAAGACAAGATAGCGACCAAAGTCTCTCGCTCCGCTCCTTCTCCTCTTCCCTTTTTACCTTCTGGATCTCTCCTCCACTTCCTTTTCCTCGGTCTCTCTAACCTCTTTTTCTCCCCGTTTCGTTCTCAACCCGATCGATATAGTGCGGGCATTATAAAAGACTTGGGTTTTTAAGACTTCACCCAGGCGTAGACGCTTTAAATCTATTCAATTTTCCTTAGAAACCTTCGCGGATTTAATTTGAAAAATGTTTATTTTCCGCAGGTGACTACTTAGACCCCTCCAGTTATTTTTGGAATTTACAAATATCATCTTCTACGTCTACAGATGAAAAAAATAATTTCGGATCGGAAAAAGATAAAAATGACGATGGAGAAACCAGAATTCTAATTTCACCACCGAAAACAATTTTAAAATTGATTTGATCTCTTCACTATGCCATCCGACTTGATGACCCCTTCTTTGACTTCACGCTTCATTGCATTCGAAAAGTTTCATTTATTATTTGGTAGATACGCGGTGAATGATTTTTTTGTTTAATTTTTGTTCTTCATATTTCTTAATTAATGTTTTTGGGTCACAGAATTTGTGTCACATTAAATCCACTATTTTCCTCAAAATTGACTCTTACCATACTCACTCTAATTCTCTATTTAAAAATTAATCAATATCATCTTTTTGTCTTTCCCATCTTCCAGTTCACAATTTTACGTCCACGAGTTGAAGTTTCAGTTGATTGAGAGGTAGGATTGGGAAAAGTTTGAGCATTATTCTGCAGAGGTTAGGTACATTTTCCGTAAATATCTATGGAGGGAAGGGCTAAATTAATTTGCCAAATCGCCTTTCGTTTAACATTTTGGAGAATTCCAATTGGAATTTAATGATTTTTGCATAATTATTTTTCGGTTCTCCATACACCAACGGCATCTAGCATAACTCTAGTTGTTAACCCGTTACAATTTTGGTTTTGAGATTACAGTTATCAGTTGATGAAGAAATTGGGAGTGAACTTTCTTTTGAATTTATCAACGCAGTCGAGTATAAAGCTGCCATTATTGTAGCCGAAGCTGGAGAAAGGGTCAACCACTCGCTCCTAAACCTTAAATACTTCGATTGAAAATAATTTGAGGCAGTACTGCCACTTCAAATTATAGCAATCGAAATTCTTTCCCTCACTTTCTGTTAATAGTTAATTTGAAGGAGTTTTAGATCTTTGACATTGCCACGGCAGGTTTTCGGCCTATTTCAATGAAGCAGTTTTAGTATTTTGTTAAAGTTTTTTCGGTACCCCTATCTTGTTTTAACGTTCCGTCTATACTCATGCGTCACACGACGTATCGTGTCAAGGGTAAGACAATATTTTTGGCTCCTGTCAGTCATTTATATTTTTTACTTAATTTTAGTGCCTGTGATACTTCGGTCCCTAGGAAGCCTGACGACAAGCCAACCAAGACGTAGCTTATCACTTGAGCACAACAGCATTATTATCTACTCAAAAACTGAATATCTGTTTCTTAATAGGGCGATAACGTCATTCGTTGTTCACCCATGACTCGGTGCTATCTAGTTCTTGAACGTCAACCTTTCGCGTTGCCTCGCTGCTGCAGTGGCAATCTCACTCTCTACGAGGCGAGGAGACATTTTCCGCTACGTTATTGCCATGCGGAAGCACATTGAAGAGTATTTATAGATAAAAAGTGCATGCGAAACATGCCGCTATCCGTAATAGTGACATGTTTCCTTTTATAGAGAATCCTTTTTATAGAGAATCAGAATCCCAGCCCTCGGCGTCTATTATGTGAGTTTTCAAAGGATTGGTTTCGGCTGAAGTAGTATCCAATGTTGTCGTATTCTCCTACTACGCTGATCTCATCCCTAAGTCTAAAGCCATGACGTGCAAAACTGAACAAATTTCTTTGAATTTTCTTTGTGCTGTCTACGTACAGAGCCAAAATTTCTGTCATTGAGGCTTAGCTTGATCTACAAAGTATGCATCCACACCATAGAGGGATGAAATATTGCTATTTACTAATAATAATGCCATAGTATCAGCTAGTTATCGAAATATTGATTGAATCTCTTGTTAGTAGTAGGTAACTCTTTGAAAGGCGCTTTGCACTTGATTGTGATGTACTTGCTTGAGAAAGTTAATTTTTTTTACAAACAAACGAAATACTGAAAATGATTTAAAAACGAATCATGTAAAAACAAAGTAAGAAATGTGATCCTTTTTATTTATTAAAAAGTCTGTATATAAGTGTGTCTGTGGTTCGTGCTTGCATTTTATTACTGTAAGACATGCTAATGTTACTCCATTAAAGCTTTTATTTTATTCAAATTGTTCGGTTCTCAAGAGGTGCACATATCACAATACATGGCTTGATATACACTGTCTACTCTTCAAGGTATTTTAAGTAAGTAGCCTAGCTATGATGGTTTTATGCGTTCACGAATTCCTCAATAGTTAATAAAGATCATAATTTAACACTAAACAACTTCTAAATTTTATTTTCTCCAAGGAATATCATTGAAAACGTTTGTAAGGCTTAAAGGTGGATTTACTAATCGTTAATCCAGGAATGGATAAGGAAATGGGTGAATATGATTACATTTGATAGAGTAGGGGCTTCTTTGTAGAGGATTTAGGTTTATTTTCACGATATATTAAAAAAACCCCATTGATTTCGTCCATATAATTTTTTTAAGAATATTTAAATCGCTGTGTGTCACCTTGGTCAGATGACATGTTAAACCGTGAAATCATGGCGTATTTCTGTGGCGCGAATGAATTAAGAAACACAGTTTATGCCCTAGCTCTATGTACTACCATTTCTGATTTCTGCCAAGTAATATTTACCCTATTAGCTTTCATAATATAAATGGACTCTTGTACTAGCACATTACTTCTTCTAGAGCTATACACTCTTTCTACAGTCTTTAAGTTTTATTCGAGACACTGCGGGAAACTCAATTGAGATACATTTGCGAGCAGCAACGAACGCGTGTTTTTGATTCTCTGCAGCAAGTAAGATGCGTAGAGATCCCCTCAGAATAAATTTAGCCACCTTCACGTCAAGTGATTTTTGATGGAGGATGTCGTCAGAGGGAATGCATTTTTATTTTATTGCACACAGAGATATACCAGTCGGGTTGACCTGGTGGACATTTTTGCTAATCCAAAGATCGCAGGTTCGAGTCCCATCTGGTGTGTCTGTCTTGTGTAAACGCGAGCTCTGCGGACCCAGGGAATCAAATGGCATGCCAAATGCGCGGCTTATCGGGATCCCAGTTGGTCCACAAGCCGCCGTCGGCTTCCGGAAGGGGTCGAAAAAAAAATGTCGACTGGAATACGGTTGACCTCCTATAAAGCGAGTGAGGAATGGGATTCCAATAACTCCACCACGTATAAAGGTACTTTGGTGGGATAGAGTAGTTAGTTTTTCGTATTACCAAGGGCGGGGTAAACTGGGGGCGTTCGTGATATTCGCATGTTACTCGGGATCTGCCCCTGATTTACCCGCGTGGAAAAATTACTAATGCCCTTTATTTCGATGAAAATTCTCGTTGGAATCCGAGGATTTTCTTCCATTTATTACCCTCCTCCTGCTCCCTCCCGTCCTTATACAGTATAACCGTTTCTTTCATTCCTTTCGTTTCTGCGTCTTCGGAGAAATTTTCCGTGGAGGTTAACCTCACGGTTTGGCTTTGAGATTGATCCATGGCAAGTAAGAACCGCCCGCTGCCCCTTTTCCTTCCGTCCTTACTCTCTTTCTCCCTCCTCCTCCCTTTTCTTATCCACCCCATCGCCCGCCGCACGCTTCCCTCTTTTCCATGGCATTTATACACTTCAAGGGGTCTCGACATTGATGGGTTTCGCTCGTCGCGAGTGTATTTTTTCTCCTTACGTCTTGCTTCCTTTATCTGCCACCGGGGAGTTCAATCACCAATAAGAAAAATATGCCGCGCCGGAGGTTTTTTTATTCAAGAGTTTGAAATTCCCTTTTTCACGGGGAGATAAGCTTCCACCGCGCTAGTTTTCTGCATAAAAGATTTCTCCGGCGCGGGATGAGTTAATACAATTTGGGAGCGTCGGTTCACAATGCGCGGATGCGTATGGGGATTTCAGGTGAGGCGAAGCGTGGTGATATGCCTTCATTCTTGTTTATTCCCGTCCGCATGAAAATGCAATGACTTTTTTTTTATTATTTTACACGTTTATACAGGATTATTTAAGGGAGTCAGAGCATGAAAATATTTATGCAGCATGATTTCGTGCAGGCGAAGAGGATCTCTTGGTGCTTAGATTAGTAGGATGTCCCAGTCGACCCTACAAAGTTAAGGTTGCTGAAGTTGATTGGACTGGCGCATTGTTCTTCGAGAGTGTTAGAGAGAGATAAGTAAGATTTTTAGGAACACGATGTGGGATGTCGAGAGAGTTACCAGAAAAGGGGAGGGAAAGGAAGTACGCTGATCACCAGGAACACGTAAACCTCTATGCATTTTACGATGGGCCATTGAAAATAATCGCTGTAATACTATCAGAATAAAAGATAGGCAGAAAAATATCATGCTGCATATGCCGCCTGCTGGACTCTTATGCTTGCAAAGAGCCATTTAGACTTATTACACGCCGATACAGCAGAGCTTTAGTGAATCTCCGATTAATGAGGCTATTGTTTTTGGATAGCTGAAAAAAGATTTTATTTGAATTCTAGCACAATTAAAAAAATAATTGCAAACAAAAATTTATTTTTGTACAAGATACTGCGATTATTTTAGTTTTCCTGTTTTACATTTAAAACTACTTAAGCCTCTCAAAACTGTTGAGCACCTGCGTTGGAAATGAGTATAATTTTTAACGATTGTTTTAACTTTTATATTTCCGCAAATTCATTATGTAATTACAATTTTAAGCTAACTACTCTCATCCTTAAAGGTGAGATATTTGTAAGTATGGTCTTTAGCTTCCGAGTTTGATTTTTTTGCCTCTCCCTCATAAAGTGTTCTTCTCACTCTTGGTTCATATATACATAAATATACAGAAAATTTATTTATGTGTCTATAAACATAGATACATAAATAAATATTTCATTTAACGTACTCTTAAATCTTGTTTCTAATTTTTTTGCATAACTAATGTACAGAAGTTTAATGCGGTTTGTCAGACGTGCCATCATATGGGCATCCGGGTGGCAATGGCACTCTAATGAAATTCACCAAAATTAAATTTCACGAACTTCAATTTAATTATTAAACCAAAAGTCATTCAACGATCCCCGGACTAGAGAATAATGTCATTTTTGCAAATGTGCTTTTGGTAAAACTTTGGCAGTCGAGAGGTTTTTAAAAAGCTCAGTAAAGAACGAAAGGACTTCATTTCTGGCTACGCAATCCTGATGGGAAATACTTCCGCGTTCTGACACAGTCGAGTCCTGTCTGAGGTACAGTTTATTATAATCTTAGTGTTTCAGCCCCTGCGACATCTAATAACAAGTGGTTTCAAGGAATTCAAGGGGAATAGGAGTCATCAATTCCCAGTGACTAACAAATAAGACGTGGTGGAACAAGATTTTATAATAAATAAATGGAAATTCGGTTGCTCGCTTTTTATGGCGTGCACCTTTGACGAGTTCTTTTGCAATTACCTGATAATATCACAAAGCGATATCAAGTTAAGCCAAAAATTTGTGTGTTAAAAATATATATTTTGCTAATATATATTGTTTGTTAACTTATGCTACCTTTATAAATTATGTATGTATACCTAAACCGACACTATTGGAACCGTTAACGCTAAAAGGACTAGGAAACCATGGATCACGGATGAGATGATTACAAAGATGGATGAGCGGCGAAAATGGAAGAATATAAATACAGAATTAGGCAAAATGAAGTACAAAGAATTGAACAATAAATTGAGGCGGGCACAAATAAAGCAAAAGAAGCATGGTGGAAGACGCAGTGCGAGGATATGGAAAGTCTGCAGAGGAAGGGTGAAATCGGTGCGCTGTACAGAAGGGTTAAATCGTTATCGGGAAGTAAGAAAGGAAGATCTATGCTAACAGTTAGAGATAAGGCGGGTAAGGTAATAGTTGACGCAGGAAAGATCCAAGAGAGATGGAAGGAGTATATAGAAGAACTGTATAGTAAAGAACTCAGACCAACAAAGTTAGACATTGAGAAAGAAAATGACGTAGAGGAAGACAGCTTAGGTCCAGGCATACTAGACAATGAGATAGAAAGGGCATTAAGGGAGATGAAACCAAATAAGGCCGTGGGGGTAGATAACATTCCCGTGGAACTTTTAAAATGCTTAGGAAAGTGTGGGAGGAAGAGGCTATATGGGCTGATCCGTAGTATTTATGAGGAGGGAATCTGGCCGGAAGACTATGTGAGATCAGTTTTACTTCCTATTCCGAAAAAGGTTAAGGCCACGTCATGTGAGGACTATAGGACAATTAGTTTGATATCCCACGCGGCTAAAGTTGTTCTTAGGATCCTAAACAAAAGGATAGAGAGTAGGGCAAATGATTACTTAGGGGATGATCAGTTTGGGTTTAGGAAGGGGAGAGGTATGCGTGATGCCGTTGCAGTAATGAGATTATTAATCGAGAGGAATATAGAACACAACCAGGAGGTATTTGCCTGTTTCGTAGATTTCGAAAAAGCGTTTGATAGAGTGATTTGGGAAATACTAATGAGTATATTGCAGAAAATAGGAATGGATTGGAGGGGAAGGAGGCTAATCCGCAACCTGTACATGTCTCAGACTGCTCAAGTGCGGGTGGGAAACGGGGAGTCAGGATGGGCAGTGTTAGGAAGGGGTGTAAGGCAGGGTTGCCCATTATCACCGTTGCTGTTCAACCTGTATGCAGAGGAAATGATCAAAGAGGCATGGGAAGAACTCGAGGTAGGAATGAAAGTGGGCGGGGAATTCGTAAAATCAGTTAGGTTTGCTGATGACCAAGCTTTAGTTTGTCAGTCAGCCAAGGGGCTGCAAGCATTGCTGAGTGAATTGGAAATTCAGTGCGACAGGTATGGGATGAGAATCAATATTAATAAAACAAAGGTTATGCGATTTTCCAGAAAGAAAAAGGCTAAGGTAAACATTAAAATAGGAGGGCAAAAACTAGAGCAGGTAGAACATTTTACGTATCTCGGTAGTGTTTTGGACCAACGCAGTCGAAGTAGTAGGGACGTAAGGACAAGAATTGCGCTAGGCAAAGAGGCTTTCACAAGGAGGAGGGAGTTGATGACAGGGACTTTGAGTAAGGATGTTAAGAAAAGACTCGTAAAAACTTTGATATGGAGCGTAGCTATGTACGGTGCGGAAACGTGGTCATTGAAGCAGGAGGATAGACGTAGATTGGATGCTTTTGAAATGTGGGTGTGGAGAAGAATGGAGAAGGTGAAATGGACAGAGAAGAAAACAAATGAGGAAGTACTTGGTATGGTGGGCGAAGAGAGGGGTTTGTTGGGAGCAATCCTATGGAGGCAGGAAAAGTGGATGAAGGGGGTGTTGACCGGCAGTGGGATGTTGCAGACTGTGATAGAGGGCAAATATATGTTGGTATGAGGTAAATAGATGTTGGGCAAAAGAGGAAAGGGAAGGAACAGGATAGGGATGTTGGACGGGATGAAGGGAGGAAGAAAGTACTCAGGGATGAAGAGGGACCTGATATAGAGTAGGATGATGGATTTTATGTTTTGTTAGGAGTAATAAAATATTTGTTTGGTAGCTGTGTCCATCCAAAAACCTACCTTAACCGGTAGATTACCTTAAAAAAATACCTAAACCAACAGTTATGGAGCTCTGTTTAAAGCACCTAGCCTTTTAAATCATAAGTCAGGTGCTGATGCTGTGTTGTTGATAAAAGTAAAATAATAAAGTTATCATTTCAAGCACTGCAACAGTTTCTCCAAGAAACGTGAAGTAAAATACTGCTCAGCTGTTAACTCCGGTCAAGCCGAATGATCTTTATACTTTGGCATTTCTCCATTGTACTGCATATTAGCGGATGACTGCTTTAAAATTTATTATCACGACATCCCCCGTTTTTCTTTGAATTTTTTATGTACCTTCAAATCAGACAACAATTCTGAAAATCTCTCATCAAACTTTGTAATTGATATTTATGATCATTTTTAATTGTTATAAATTCTAAAAGAAAAAATTAAAAAAAATAGGGCAAACTTCGTATGTCCTGGTAGTGCGGAATTAAAATTTTGCATAAGATTCTCTGACTTACCATGCCGTACCAAGCAGTTAACTTGTTATAGAGACGTGATAGAAGTAGCTGTACAGGTTCCAGTGATGCAATTAATGCTCCAGATATTACAATTAATTAATGTTTACAAATTGTTCATAAACCTAGGTAAATTCTTGGCCACTCATGAAAGAATATTTTTATTTGTAGATTTTGTGTGCTAATGTCAATATCAAATCATCTTCGCTCAATTGTTTTGGGTCCCGAATGCTCCTATAAGGTTTTGCTGACATATATTCTTCAGTGTGCCTATGGTTCGTTTTCCTTTCCAGATGTACTACGTAGCGTGCGGTGGCGTTATAACTAAATTCCCGAAATATCTTGAACAAATGATTTAAGAAATTTTACTAAAATTATTAAAGCAGGTTTCTGTTTTTACTATTTTATTTTTAATTAGTTATTCGCTAGTAATAAAGCATTACCCACGTGGGCCAAAGTAAGAATTGCATGTTTCAGGCCAACAGATCGGAGAAAGGTAGGAAGTGTGCTTACGTAGAATATTTGGAATCACTCTTTATACTCGTATACCAAACCGTTTCTGTACTTTGTAATCGGCTTCTTGATTAACTCGCGGTCGTATTTATATCAGTCTTAATCCCTTGTGATACTGTCCTGAGAACCTTCAGTACAGAAATTTGCGACTCTTATGCATTATAGCCCATTGAGCGAAAATAAAGTGTAGAAATTCAGTTATTTCATTTTAAATTGAGGAATGGGCGTATGAAGCTCATAAACTGTTTGTGATCAAGGACGTAAATAAAGTCACGCGAGTTATGATGTAAAGCGAGATTTTATATTTCACATTTGACAGCTTCATCGGCATTTTCATGTTGGAAACGCTGCGTCCTATATGCGTTCATTTACTCAATTAATGCACGTTTGCGAAATTAATGAACTGCATTGTACACATGCTCATAATTTAGATTAGTCCAAAAGATTACGTTTATAATGCTTTAAATGTTCGTTCAACTGCTTAAATATCTCTTTCGAAATTTCTTTCCTTTTATGCATCATGTTTTATAAAACAACTGGACGATAAACTCTAGGTGGGGATTTTCAGCCTGAGAGTATCACGAACGCCAATCTAAACTGTGCGAACTAAATCGGCGAATACGAGGCGATTGATCGGAATATGGACGTACGTAATCTAAGCGGATAATGATGATTAGCTGGATTCCAACGTTTCCATTCATGCTTACATCGGCTGCCATTGTTTAATGTGGTCTTCTTTCTAGTGACTGCGCGAGGATATACGACACCCATGACACCTTGCGACATTTGTGTCTGAGCGGGATAACCCGGAGAGGGATTAAGTTTGCTTCGAAAGTAAGGATACATAAAAATTGGGTGAAACATTTTTTTTTATTGGAAGGAAGCGGATGTTGAGAGAAATCGTGCGGGAGGAACCAACAAAGAGAAAAGATGATTTGAGTATCACGTTACAGTTAGCCGTGCTGTACTGTTGTAGTTGCTGGGATCCGCTCGACCTCCCAATATTTTATCATGACCTTTTGTTTTCACCGTCCCCTTGTATCGTAGCGAGATGAGCGGAGACCTGAATTCGTTGAGTTTTAGCTTTAAATAATGGATCCTTTTCTCCCTGGCTTGGTGCCTGCGGTACCCTTTTTGAAATCTCACGTAAGCAAAGATGACACGAGGGGGAATTGAAATTTCTACCTGTCGTTAATTCTGTCGTGTGCCACGTCGTTGGGCGCGCTTTTTGGGTCGGGTGTTCGAAGCGGAAATGACCTCATTTGTCACATATCACCGGGCTAAAAGGGGACTATTGCAATGCGTCAATCCTTCGGCGCAAAATGTTATAAAAGAGGGCCGAGGTACGTCAATTCTAGAGTTATTAGACAATTTCCGCCGTGCGACGATTTCGCTTTGGTCTTTAATGAAGAAAACCAGCAAAATGTATATAAAACCAAAATAGCACCCTATAAATTATATTTATTACTCCCCACGTCGATGTGCAAGCGGAAAGGTGAGCCCGTGAAAATTGTCGTTAGGTGCCTATGTTCTGGTTTTCTTACACTATTTTCTTAAATACTTACTAGCTGGAGAAAGTATCAGTTCTGTGTCATTTTGATCATGTATCGAAAAATTTATCTTTCAGTGTAGTATAGAATAAAATCCAGAATCTTGTATTAGTATGACAGTATTAAACTAGATATATCTCACCATCAGGAATCCCGTAGATGATCTAAGATTAAGTTAAATCTAAGTTAGTTTACTTTTCATTAATTACAAATTCAATTGACTTATATTAAAGGAAGTTATCATGTATCCGAGGCTTAAAATGAGTGCTTAATATTTATGTTACTATCATTAATTATTTCCATTGTAAAATTACCATTATGAGATAATGTGGGTTATTTTAATGTAGTTTAAGTTTTTTTGTGAAATGTCATCTAGGGCTTACGAGTTAAGTAGTATGTAGTGCCAGATCAAATCATAAACATACCCTTAGCCGATTGAAGCACTTTTCCACTTGATAATTGAGTGGGAAAGTGCTTCAATCAGTTATTCATTATGTTCGACTTCCACCACATCACGCCTGAAGCTACTCAAATTATACCCTTGGCCGGTAGACTATCGTTGATAATCATTTTATTGAGGATTTTCGGCGGAAAAATTTTGAAACATTCAAATTCTATTATGATTTAGACTTAAAAACATTGCTGAATTAGAATTTAATAATCTGAAACAAATTACTTGAAATATAATTCAACTCTTAAGCGCTTATTTTCCATGAGAGGGAGAAAAGGAGTGTGGAATAAATTTTGAGAAACGCAAACTTACTTTTAAGAAAATGGAATTCCCGCGTTTTCGTTACCGTTTGAAAAAAATTAATTCAATGATACAATTCTCTAATGGAACTGGTTTTCAAGTATTTCGGTTTTAATAATAACTCTCTCAAAAGATAAATCCCATCCTAAAAATGTCTCAACTTTGAGGCATTTTTCCTTTTGAATATTTTCCGGGAAAAATTACTTTTAATCCATGGGAATCCTTTTTTCCCCCCTTTATATGTCATCCCTTCATGTAGCGACTTTAGCAACTTTTGAGAATAAGCTGCGGAAAAAAATTAATCTGCTTAAGTGTTTATTAGTTTAATTAGTATCCAATTATACTCTTTCCTGAAAATGCTAAGAAGTAATGCTTTCTATTAATTTACTTTGTTATGCCACTCGTAATGTGTGTTTTCAAGGAATTAGACGGCGCGCACTTGTATAACACCACAATATTAGCTCGGATTTTCATGGTTGGAACTTCGTTTTAGAAAAAAATGTGCACCGATGTGTGCCCCTCTCTTTTTTTTCCTTCCGATTTTTTTTAAGTCGCCCAAAGTTGGGCCTGAGGCAAACGACCACTGAAAAAAAATACGAGGGTGACTTTGGGGACGAAAAAAAAGTCCCTACTTCCATTATCTTTTCTTTCCCTTCATTTTTTCTGGGCCTCTTTTTTGTTTCTCCCTCACGAAAAATAATTCATAAATGAGTGGGCCGGGATTAGGAAGTGCTTATTGGGCGCCCGTATCCAATTAGGTAGCATTTCCGACTCCTTCCAAAAGGAGGGAGTTTATTTTGAAGAATTAAAAATTATGAATCGCAAACGGTTTCCCTTAATGAGTGGTTTCTTATGTTATCTCGCCGCCGAACCCTTAAAAATCCCTCCTAATACGTGTGTCTTAAACTATTCAGAGTGGCTTAGAAGGAAGCGAAATGACCGTTCTTGTTCGGGAGGGCAGTAGGGATGCCAAATATATTCCGTTTGGTGGATTTGGCATTTGCGAGGGATCAGTAGAATTAAAACGCAGTGAGTATGAATTAATATCTTAATGCCTGTTTTCCTCATCTGAGTTACTGTGATTTGTAGCGATGAAACGGGGTGCTTGGAAATTTTGTGAGAAGTCGAAAACCGAAACTTAAGTTTTCTGGTAGGTAATCAACGTTACTGTATGGAAAATTGAATAATGACGAAGAGTTATTGAAATGCAGGTCGTATCTGCATTCAGTCATGCAATGAACACGTTAAATTGGGTAAGGTGGTGTTCAGCCATGGCTATGTGGGTTGATGTTTTCTTTAGTCCTCAAATTTGCTTGAGATTTACTGAGAAGCTTGTTGATTGAGAATGTATGGAATTTGTGCTTTGAAGTTGGTTAAAATATAGAAGTTTACAAGTCATAATACTATTTATTTCCCGTCAAAGAGACCAATGGTTTTTTCTTTGTTGAAATAATATATTTTGCACGATAATGCTAATGATATACATCTGCATTGTACCCCGCAAGCCGCCGCAAGGGAGTGTGGCGGGGGGTGCTAGGTCACCTCCCGTAATTAAGAATAAAACCGAATGGAAAACCCACAACTGCATGCTTATCTGCACACAAAAAATCATATGCAATCATGCAAATCATGCAAAAACCTTTACAACTCACACACATACAGACGCATTTACTATCAACTAACACCCACGTACACCTTATGTCTATGCAACATTTAATCTTGTCCTGAATTATAAATGAAATATATTTAATATTTCTATAGTGACTTTGGTTTATTACTATTATGATCCCTGATTGTACGGGGAAAATATGATTACTTGTATCTATCTTTACTGAAAGCTATCTCCCTTATTTTATCTTTATGGTCTGATATACCTAAGTAGTGTTGGGGTGTAATGATTCCTTTAGTGCCAATGTTAAACTCGTTTGTTCTGAAACTTTCTGAAAGTCTCAGCCTGGCTTGGTCTCTTCGCATCTCAAGTGGCTCCCAGCCTAATTACTCTAAAAGGCCTTTCACCCTCGTCTTCTTATCAAAACAATTTTTTACGAATCTGGTGGATTTTATCTTGACTTTATCTAACTTTTTTTGCCAAATTTTCTCCCAAAAATGTGCCTACGTGCTCGTATGCATTCGGTCAATGTTAGATGCAATTCATGTCAATCTGATTTCAAAGTCAGTGACTTCAGGCGAGATACGAGATTTACTGCGTAATTGTTCCCGGTCTTTAAGTACGGGGTCGGGGATGATTATCTCCTTTACCATCACCCACCCATGACGTGTTAAATGAAAAAAAACACCCATGACGTGTTAAATGAAAAAATAATCTTACCGCAAAGAAACTAACATGAACATATCTTAAGAATAATTTCTGTCTGTATTTCTGTCACCCTCTTAAACGTTTTGCACGAGCTCCAGTCGTATGGCTCATCCTGAGGGCATAGCGAATTGTTCTTAAGTTTTCGTCCCTCGAGATCCACTCGGTGGCTTACTGGAAGCTATGGCTCCAGTGATTAATCCTCTCGATTTTTAAGTCGTAAATATCAATTTTCCCCGGCAATGTCGCCGAAACTCGGCGAGGCAAGAGAATTTCGTTCGTAGTTGTCTAACGCGTTAATTTCAGCACATCCCGGAAGGTGTCTTCTGGCTTCTACTTCTCGCCTTATTTGACCTGGAAATGAGAAACTTCGTCGAACAGTATTTCGTTGTCTTCTGATGCATAGCAACTGAGTGACGACGAGCGATCAGCACTGATGAGGGAAGTGTCTCCGAGGCACCGAGAGCGAATTAGAATGCGATTTGATTAATTGCGTAACATTTCCCCGCCTCGGGTTTTAAAGTAATCAATGTTACCCAAAGGCGAAAATTTAAATTATCTTTCCGTTAAGTTATATGAGTCCCAAGTCGCAAGTCTTGCCAGCTGTATATCATGCTTGGAAGAGGAGTTCTTGATCAAAGCTCATGGGGTAAACCAATATTCAGCGATAGATCTCTACGGTAGAGCCACGAAATGAATGAATTTAGATTTCTGTTGAAGGTAACTTTGGTTGCTATTGGAATTTTTAAGAATTGGTGGAGATTTGGTCATTGGAGTTCCCCTTCAACTTAATTTTGTATTTGGTGCGCATTATAGCAATGATAAGATGATAATAATAGTTAGTTGTATAATAATAGTTGTAACTCTCGCTCAATAGTGACCCGCAACAGAATGTTTAGTTCGAGTGAAATGACACTCGGTCGATGGACGTGATATTTATCGCTGCTTAGGATATCTCTATATTTTTCATGCTGTGATATTTTCTCAAGCCAATCGGACTTATTCGTGGACCCATCCTTAAAATTTATTCTCAGAAATTAATTTCAACCACATTTGCATACTTCATTCAAGGAAAGTTTTCCGAATTCGATTTTATCTTTTTCTTCATGGAAACACGTTCTAATCTGGAGATGTCGGCCTTCATTTTGTTTGACAGAACGAAGATGGGAGACATTTGGATAATTAGCGATAATTCTGTCCGTCTTACCGTATTTTTTCCGCTCTCTTATTAACGATGTCTTTATCGAAAGAAAAGAAAACTGTACCATATTCGTAGTTTATGATCGCAATCGTACTGATGGTAATTATAACATTATTTTTTTCTACCATACCACTTTACAAAGTTATAAAATTAAGTTTGATTTACTATACCATATGCTGCCAAGGTTTTGTTTGTAAACTAATTGTTTTCTATTGGTAAGTTTTTCCATAATTATAAGGGCCCGTTTATGCTACTTTGTGACTCCCCCTCCCATTCTTTAATCTCAAATTTTAACCAAATGACATGAAATGCTAAAAGAATTGAAGAAGGTGGTTGATTTTTCTTTTTGTTAAAAGGTTCTTAATAGTGGAGCCTACATAAAAATACGATTTCCATGAAGCTTGCTTTCGTTTATATGTAGATGGAGTGTATCATTCTGGTCTCTACGAAGAAGCTCACTTCACGTGTTCTTCTGCAAAAAATTAGAAATATTGAAACAGTGGATCGAGTAGTTTTTTCATTTAACACGCTCTTTCAAAACAGGAAAAAGTCGTATGGTATAAATAATTTTTTTCTTTAGTTTTAAGGTGGTTTTCTTGGTTGCATCTAGGCTAGAATATAAAGAGCGATGGCGTGCCAGCTAGCATCTGTACTTGAAATTGTATTACTGCAACCGCCATTATTCGCAATCATTCAGATATGCGAGTATTTAACGCAAGAAAAATGATATTCCGTAATTCTAATCTTGTTACAAAATCATCTTTTGATTTATGTGGTTTTATGTTCTATAAATATTCAGTTTTGGCATTTCAATGAGCGGTTGTTTCAATGGAAGAAATCATAATACTCTAGTAAACTTCACAGGGTATTCTGCGCTGGGAAACTGATATAGTTGTTAAATGGAGATTATGTATGTATATTGTTTTATAATCAGCTTAATGCAAATTTTGTTATGACATTTAGATGTAATGAAGTAAAAAGAAGTCTATAAGAACTGCCACAGATTTGAAACCGTTAAATATTTCCTCCAAATTTCAACGCAGACTTAAAAGATTTAGGTTGACTCTTTTGAACTTGCCGTAAGAGCTCTTATTGAATCCGGGATGCATTACTTTCTGCCTTGTCGATGATTCAAATTAAAATAAATTTGGATGTTATCAGGAAGGCGTGTGATATAGATATGTTTTTAAGAAGTGTTACATGACATTTTAACGTTCCATAGCCTTAAATTTACTAATATATGATGAGTTTCTTTTGGTTAAACGAAATATTTTTGGATGTATATTGACAAGCGAGAGGTGCTTACGCAGGTGATTGATCTACGCATTTGGTTGTAAATATCAGAAGTAAGAATGCTCTAATATAAAATTAAATCTTTTTGTAAAGCACTGTCCTTGAATGTGCATTCAGGGTTTATGATGTCCTTAAAGATCTTCAAATGCTCAAATCCTGAAATCAATTACATTGACTGTCACCGGAAAATTACTTGAGGTATGTATTATTTTTCCTCTCGCAGACCATTTCCAATGGACGGTATTTCGTGCAAATAGCTGGCGCTCCAATGTGATGCAGTCTCTGCGTTGATCAAAATGGGTTTTGATTGTTGCTCAGTGAAGAGAAAATGCGCGCCACTGTCTACGGTGGAGAAGGAACAAATCGGCGTTTATGTCTCAATTTTTTTCTCCTCTGGGTTGAAATGTCCAGCTTGAGAGAGGGGAGGAGGGGGAAAATGATTTGTCGAATCATTTCATTCAACGAGTCCATCGAAATTTGTCGCTTTATCCGAAATATCTCGATCGCACCGCCTGATTGTGGACAATGTGGTGTGAGCAAGAGATTTTGAAGACGTTAACCATTCACCAACGGTGACTGAGGCTCCCCAGGATCAGCGTTGCTGTTGTTCTCTTACGCAGTCTGTACTCGAAAGTTGTCTCTACGCATTGAATATTAAATGTTTGGGATGATAAACATGATTGCGATGGTTTCACGCACGCAGAGCTTGCTAACAACTGTTTGTTGTTTCAGAAATTGAGTTGAGCTGCAATGAAAATATATTTTAACTAAAAATAAATAATACTATAATCACGCAGTATTTAAAGAGCTAGGGGATTTTACTGTTCTGAGAATGGGATGTTATAGCAAAAACATATGCTTTACAATTACGTCATTTTGGCCCGAAATCCTAGTATGATTTCATAGGTAATTATGTAATAATGAAATTGGTTAATTAAGTACTAAGTTATGTATCTGAAAATCTATTTTTACTTTTTTAATCTCGTGAAACTGTTTCCATGACTATCATTCCCTCTCTCCTTGGTTCAGCTAAATAAAGTGGCAGCTTTGCATTTGACGTTCATTTTAACTTTTTACCGCTTGTATACTTTCCTTTATATCAACTAAAAGGTATCGTATGAATTTGACAGTTTCATATGTTACCGTTTGGAACGCGGACATTTGAAAGGCAATTTTTTTCCAGAAGATCCTAGAACTTGTGAAACTAGTTTCACGGTAGTATTACATGCAGGTTGATGGAAGTGACGAGTACTTATTTGGGTTAAAGATATAACTTCGAATCACTATCTTGCGAATGTCGATCGGCCATTCGTCGGGATGTATTCCCTATCCCAAATCCCAAGTGCTTTCTTCAGTGGAGAAACTCCCATTAGTTCGTAGGCTTAGACCACATATTAGGATAATTATTTGAAATGTGGATCACATTTTCAAAACAGGAGTAAGGGACCTTGAATGAGAATTTTAAGAAAATATTAGTGAAAAACTTTGATATTAAGCGTATTTTGTTCAGCGAGGAAACTTGAATGTCCTGGCAAGATGACAGGTGCAGATTATAGGCTTTTGAGATGTGGATGTGGAGGAGGGGAAAGGTGTAATGGACGGAAAGGAAAACAAACGAGGAAGTGCTTGGCACGGTGAGGAGAGAGAGATGGTTGCAGGGTGTATAAAAATGATCAAAACAAGCAAGAAAAGTAGATGCTGGGCTTTTGATTGGTAATGTAATGTCGAAAACTGTGATAGAGGGGAGAACGTTAGGCAAGCAAAGCACTAAGTATGCGGCATTGCTGAACGCCATGGTGCAGAGTATGTTGCCATGTTGTGTCGTGTTAGGTGAGGATAAGGATACGTGGTTAGACTATGGCACCAAAAACCTACCTGAATCTGTATAATACAAAAATAAACATAAGTTGAGGTCGTACTGGCGGCATATCAGAGTTCAACGCCACATTTTCCGTTCTCTCCCGGCCAAGACGGGACGTTAAAGGGACGCTGCTGCGCAACCTATTCCCGAGACGTGTGCAATCGCTGCTGCCTGTCCCTCTCTCGGATGCGGTCGAGGAAACAACCGTGCTCGAGCGGGATGCAGAGAATGGGGACGAGGAGGAGTAGAGTCTGTTCGGCGGGGACAGGGAGGGTAAGGTGTGCGCTTGGAGGGTCCGGGTGGGGGGTGGGTAGGGTGCGGACAAGCAAGGGGAAGAGGGCGGGCGAGAAACGAACGCGGTCCTCGCGACTGCACTTGAATTCCGGGCACGTATATTATTTCCCTCGTTCCCCTTAATGTATAAAATATTCCCGGGACCTTCTCTCACGACATTACGTGAAGGAAAATCTTAATGGATTATAGAAAAGGGGAGTGGAGGACCACGAGAGGGCAAACGATAGCGAAGAGTGCGAGTGGTGGGAGGTGGAGTGAATGAAGGAAAGCGTGGAAAAAAAGTCGAGGGAGGTGGGGGGGGGGGAAGGGATAGATTTAATAGTAAGTGACGTTGACGCGGAGAGCATGCAGTGACTGGAGGGAAGGGACATTTTTTGTGAATGAGTGTGAAACCTTGTCGAAATCTACGAGGGGTAGTTTCCCGCGGAAAACGTTAAATATCCCCCTCCCATTTTGTCAATTCTTCGGTGGAAATTTTCTTGGATGCTATGCATAATATAGTGTGGAATGATATACCTTGCACCTACTCACGTAGTACAGATAAAGAATATTTTATAACGTGTGGTATTACTACTGTGTTGTTGATAACTCAAGACTTTAAAAGAAGAAATTTGATACCTTAAAGAACTTATTATTTTTAATAAAGCAGCGTTGATAGCCCAAGTGGGTAGTGAGTCTTGTCTATTGACTTGATGGTACTAGGCTCATATCCCGACAGCCCTGTCCAAAACCCAAGGTATGCGATTTTATGGTTATCAAGATTTAGCACGAAACCAAAACAGGGAAGGGAATTGGGTCTCCAAATCTAAGTGTGTGAATTATGCAATACTCAAGGTTTGGTTTGGGAATACCTCTTACTTGACCTATCTAAAATAATCTTCGGGTTTCTCTATCTAAAAATTTACCTTTTCTGAATGTATTAAATCAAAATTTACTTGTCAATAAGGTATTAGTAATATTCATTTCATTGATCGATAATCGAGAATGTACAATTTGTGGAATGGCTTAAGAATTAGAAAACTAAGAAATTTTGCGATAGTTGTAAGCATAGTACATATTTCCACGTTTTGAGAAATATCCTCATTTGCCTAGTACACATGGGTAACCCGTTCTACTGTAGCTAATGTTGTTATCAAGACACCCACCGTCTTTAATTCAGTGACTTCCCTCGTGATTTGGCCTCCTGGCAGTTATCTCATTTCTGCCTTTGAGAGACCCCTAAACCACTCAAATGAATAGGGTAGCACCAAACCCTGAACTTACGGTATTTTTCACGTATGCTGCAATTTATTGTATGGACGTTTAACATTACGGTTAGCTCATTTATAAAAAAAATTTAACCTATGACATAATTTTCGATGAAAAAATGCAATTTGGCGTGTTTTCATCGAAGATTATTTAGAAATCAATTGCGTTGTACTATATTGGGTTGATCGTTACGGAAATGTATGAAGGGCACCGGGTTTAAATATGTCTGTCTTGTCTGTCCGATCTAAAAATTTTAGAGGCCCGAATTTTTTGTACGCCACAACTTCGCGAAAAACCGCAAATGGTATAGAGAAAGGATGTGAATCATGCACCACGTCCTGAATGTGAATTTTACACCACGTAGGGATTGATTTGAAGTGAGTTTTACCCTCACGCGAAAAGAAACATTCGAGGCCGAATACCAAGATGGGTTTTATCATTTTTATTTCTGTATTGTCCCAATTTGTCATTCTTATTTCCCTCCTTACTCTTTAATGTTGTTAAATCATGACATAAAGTACGAAAAGGATTATTTTCGATGAAATTTATATGACAGCGTTGTCAGTACGTGCGCATCAAATAATGTCACTCCCTATAGGCAATTCAACAAAAATTTGAGTATGGTTCTCTTCCTGGGGGATCAAATGCATCCGAAGAATAACGGCTGATTGCAAGAGAATCCTTGAAGGCCGACCTTTTCGATTAATTCGAATTTCGGTGCAGCATCAGTTTAACCTAGTCTCTCCGTGCAGTTCAAAGTCCTTCGGTCCACTCTCCTTTGCTCTTCTTCTGAGCGGCCCATTTTTTTTGGAGTCCATGTCTAGTACCACAGAACACAGCGCTCGCAAAAGGGAATGAATTCGAATGGGTGCATACCTCCTCTCTGGAACTTTTTTTTTGCCAACAGGAGGAAAGAGCGCATCTAGACATGCCTTGGGAGTTATGCATTGCCGTGCGGGGAGAATCCGTATGCCATACCTGCCAACTAGAGGGAAATTCCTTCTCGGGGCTTTCCTAGTAACAGAGCGGGGTGAAATCCAAAGAAACCCGCCCGTATAAATAACAAGACCAGCGGAGGAACGGAAACGTGATATTCCTTTTCTGGTAGTTATTTGATAGAAGTACCTAAAAAAATTCGAGTAGTTTGGTGAACGCGCAGCCGCGGTGTGTGTGTCATTGTTTCCTCTGTATTGGTTTTAAAGGACCGTAAATAAAATGTAAAAAAAAATACCTAGGGGTTTTTAATTTTACGGTGCACCAGATGAAGGGGCTTAGGTTTGCCTGCGGTATTTTATGACCTCGTCCAGGCCTGCTGCCCTCTTAAGCCGGGCTCGGTTTCCCTGCAATTTTTGAAGTGCTGCCTGCTAAATTTCTAAATCCTGCCACATCCGTTCGGGGTTCGATTTTGTTGCCGCTTTTCCCCTTGCCTCTCTCCGAGGTTGGCAAAGTTCCTCCAACTACGGTCTCTTAAGAAAGTCGTGCAAAGTTCCACGTTCCTCCCGTTGTTTTATGTCCGGTTGCTCTTAAATTCAAAAGTGAGGGTTAATTCTTCCTCTTCCCAAACTTCTGACCCTTTGCATTTAGACTTAATGTTGGTTTTACAAAATTGGCCAATTTTGCATACTCTTGAGAGCCTTCCCGCCTCGATTACTTCGCTGTACGCTTCGCTGAATACTCTTTATACTATCTCTATCAAAGTTATTTATTATATGATTGATAATTGGTACGTTATTTAATAAATGCCAATTGGTTTTAAATTATCGCTATTTTCTAGGATATTATACATGTACATATTGGTGAATAAAAAGAAAACTTACGTATCATGAGGCTGTGTAAGAACCATCTTTTTTAGCATGTTTATATTGATATCAGAAGGATCGGTTAGTTGTTAAGTTAAATTGCTTTGGAACCTTAGCTTATAATTCGTAACAATTTCACCTTTTTACATGTTGACTTTATTTATTTATTCAGTATAAGTCCGAAAACAGCACATTTTGGCCTTTACATCGAACTATTAACAACGATAATAATGATCACATTTACAAACACCCAAGCCCTAGATGGAGCGAAACTCACCCAGGCGGGAATCGAACCCGCGACCCTTGGAATGGCAGACGAGGACGTTACCCCGCCGCCACCGGGGCCGGCTTCGTGCGCTTCGGGAGCGAGAGGTTTATATCCGGGAAATATTGCTATTATTTTTCCCATAAAAATTCTTATTTTGCAGACAAAAGGATTCGATAAAACAAAATCGTCAATGTAACTTTACATTTTATGATTTTGTTAACTCGATTTTACGAGATAATGTCTCGTCATGGGGTAATTGTTAATCATCATCGCCCATCGACCTAGGGATGCAGTATAACTTCATTGGCGGATATGTCACCGGATTTGTTGCGGGATTCAACTTTTCGACTTGGCTTTCGCGGTACATGCATGGAGTATTGGTTTAACACCAATAATTACTTGCATTCATCCATAGTAGTCTTTAATAAATTTCATAAAATGTGCAATAAAATATTGAGTGCTGGGGTTTATCTTTAAACCTATCACCATGCTTTTTGAATACATTTCTGCTAATTTTTCTCGAGAACACGAGGGAGTGTCATGACACCCGATTTATCTATCTTTATTATTTTCAAAATCCACAAAATATTGAATTGAAAAAGTCATTAATCGTGTACCATCTTTAATAGCCTACCTAAAGCGCTGTCAAGTTGCCGAAATCACCATGAAATATTCATTCCCATAATTATCTTCCTACAGCTTCAGTCATCCATTTTTATGAGATTATTTTGGAAGATTTTTGTAAAAATGTAATATTCGTCATGAAATTGATTGTTTTACAGGATGTGCCAGACATGAAAGAAGGGATAATGAATTTATTATCGGGCATTTTTATTAATTTTTATAGCTTTTCGATATTGGCCAAATTAAAGTTGGACATGCGACGATCCTACGACTTTTGCCAGAAATGTATATATATATTCAGAAACTTTAAAATATCATGTTTATCCTATCCCATTACCATGCTATTTTAGCTCTATACCACGAATTATTTGGAGTAGTGTATCCTTGTAGAATCTCAGCGGAAAGTGATACTATTTCATTTAAAGAACTGCCGCTTCAATTCTTTTGACCCCCAATCGCAATGATTCCGCTCTGGTAAAACTATCATTGGTTGAACAAATTTGTTCCGATAATTAAATACGGTGAATCAAGAGGTTAACGAAATGATTTATTAGCGGATGAATGCCCCTTTTTTCGCCGTAGAATATGAAAAAAAGGGAAAAAATCTTCTTTGTATAGATATATATTTTGGACGTTTATTTTCTGAAAACAAACTCTCGATGTTCGGATGCTCGGAAAATATAGAGCCTTATCGCGTCAATGCACGAATACGGCCTTCGGAGGAAAATAAACCCGGGAATTTCCGAGCTTTATACTTCGACGTGTGTGAGGACGGTGGGAAATAAAAGAATAAGGGAAATAAATAAGCGCATGAGGCAATATAAAGGCTCGCGCGACCCCATCCTCCCTCCCTCTTTCTATCTCTTCCACTTCCATCCCCTTTCCCCAAATCCCACGCCATCCCCAATCTCCCCGCGCTCTCTCTCCCTCTCTCGCTCCCCCTCCAGGCCATAATTCACGGGATTAAATCCTGGCTAACGATGACACCACCGTTATCCAGAGGCAATACCCCCCGCGCACACGGACGCAATCCTCACACGCGTGCACACATGCGGCGCGGAGCAACTAATCGCTTCCGCCTCTCCTCGGCCATCGACGAGTCTTTGTTGGTGGCGAGGAGGGAGGTGTGGTGTGGGTTCGGGTGGCATTGGGATCGGGACCAGGGAAGGAGGGTTGTCGAGGGCTTTTAAAGGGTACGTGGGGTGCGGAGGAGTTGGGTAGGGCGGGCGGGAGGCGACAAAATGAATGATGCGCCACCCTACTTTCGCCCGCTCTTTCTCCTTCTCTCTTCCTCGCGCCTACGGTCTCCACTCGCCGTCACCCCCCCTCCCCCCACCTCGTCCAGTCAATAACTACCGTTGCCATTTCGGGAGCGAAGGGCAATACGCATGCTATAATTTGTACATTGTGTGAAATCGCTGATTGCCATCGAAATTTTACACTTTACCTCTGGAGAGTGAAAGCAGGCCGTTGCCATTTGGGTAGTTGACAATTGAAAATTTGACGGAAAAAATAGTTTTAAAAAGATGAAGATACCCATGGGAATCGGTGGTCCGAATACAATAGCAGTTAAAATATGTGCCGGGCAATATACGTATTATTTTAGGTTCAAATCCGGGGTGAATTTGTATTGACCATAAACGACGTGATCTGATCCTTTCAATCTCCGTGGTCTACCATGTCATTGTATTCTTATTAGGTACGTGATTTAGAACGTATTATAGAGTTCCACGACGTTTTTGATAGCTTTCAATAAGAAAACATTCACTTTAATGTCCTTGAATTTGAAAGGTACGTCTTTGCATCTCATTTTAAAAGGGTCCGTCTACAAGGAGTTTATAAAATTTGATTTATTCCGACAATTTATTTCTCACTTTAGTTTGGCTTTTCATCTTCTTAAGATGTATAAATAGGATGCTGATTTGTGTGTTCGTGGCGGTGCGTCATTATGTGACATAATATGTAATGATACATTTTGCTAAATATAGAACTTGATCCGTGTATGAGTTAAACGAATTGTAACGTTTCACCCACGCTACGGATTAATTAATTATAACGAAAACAAATTTGCACTTTTCCACTGACTTATTTGTGAGAAACAAAGCGTTTCAGTTCATTAAACAATCTTCAGATACAAAACACCTTGTACTTGAAGATGGTTCGATGAACTGAAAGCTTTGTACGAGATAAATAAATCAGTGGAAAACTGCATATTTGTTTTTCTCATAATGACGAACTTCCACTAGATTTCGCTGTTGGATTAATTTATATAAAAGAACATCCTATACTGCTACACCCAAAGTACAGAACGGTTTTTGCTGGTAGACTGGCGAAGGCGTGAGAGTCTAATAGTCTCTGGGAGACTATTAGATTCTCACGGCTCACAGCTCGCTCGCGGAACGTCAGAGTTCCGCCTTTCATATTCGTAGAGATTTCCACGCAATGTCCTTTGGCATAATGATTAATGTGCAGTTAATCATTACAACTCCCTATGCCGTCAATCAACGTAGTTATCAGCTGAAATGCGTCTTTATTCTTTAATAAATTTTTACTCTTCCAATGCGTCACAGGCAAAATAAAATGCGTGTTATAAGATTATGGATGAGTTTTCAAACTTTTATTTTTTGATGAGCAATTTGTTTTAATTGCGTTGATCGATCATAAATTAATGTTTAGTCAGTATTTTTCCTTAATATGTCCTTATATGTGTAACCTTTTTCGCATTATCTTTTTTTTCCGAAATCAAGCCTGGTTGCAATTAAGCCAATTTTATGAAAGATTTTCTTTCTTCTCCATCTATTAAATTGAACTTCTTTATCACATGGATAACAAGAACTTAGCATATGAACAATATTTTTTAGGTTTCCAATCTTGGGACCAAAATTATCAATTTAGTCTAATACAACCACAAATTCAATCAAATGCGACGCTTTAACTATTTGAAAACCGCTCTAACTTTCAATCAGATTAGGGATGGTGAAGTGATTCGGTCTCAAGGCTCTCAGAAAGTTCTTTCTGAAAGCCAAGCACGGCAAATGGGACGAGATTTCTAATAATCGCTGTTTAGAAAAATATCTATCCTTCTGATTAGCAAGCTAAGTCAAGGCTTTCAATTGTCAAAACTATCAGGATTATTCGAAGTCCGGATATGCTCATTTAAAAAAATTGGAACTCAGTAATAAGTTTCGCATTATTTTTCATCGGACTGAAGTGTCTGTTCTAATGGACGCTAGTGCTCTGTCTTCAGCCTAATATTATGTTGTCAAGGACCATGTTGTTTTGCGGAATGGGTTGTGAATAAACCCATGAAAAATTATAAGTGATTCAGTTTAAGGGCTGTATTAATGCGTTACCTATGTAGACTTATTGAAATGCTGAAAACGTGTGCTTTACATTGAGATAAAACGTTGCAAATCCTCCTGGATACACAGAAGAAAAGGAAGTATCAAAAAATGTAAGCGTATAATGAATTTTCGGGTGGTAAAATGTTAAGAAGAATTCATATTGAATCATAATGGCCCCGTATTACATTGACGGGAGAGAGGACGAGAAGGCGTTCAGCTAAATTGACTGCCGAAAAGTGCGATTTGAGGAGTCCTTAAGCCCTCACATATTTCGTGGCAACGATAGCATAGATCACATCAGAGGAAAAATTGAGCTGAGAAAAAATAAAACGACCCCTAATGCCAATAATCAGCGACCCATGCACTTTTAGGTGGATGACCTAACGCCCTATACCACACGCCCTGGTTGTGGGTTTGAAAAGCAAAATGTGGACGAAGGTAATCATCTGAAACGAGAGGCGCAAATTAATAACACTTCATCATCTATTGTTTTCGCATTCAGGCGTCCAAAATGCGTCAAATACACACGAGGGAAATCGCTCGTATTCCGCGCATGTTTGGAATACGGGAAATCTGTTTCTGAGGGAGACCTCGAGAGCCTGAAGTTAAGGAGGGGGAGGAGGAAGAGGTTGGCTCGGCATGTGGGACGAGGCGACGGGATCTACTCTCGAGATTGCAGACAGACTGCCGCGCGCACTTGAAGTCTTTTCTCATCCTCTTCCTCCTTGTGCCCACGTCCCTAACGCGGCCTCCTCCGTACTCTCGGAGACGGCGGAGCAAACAAATCACGCGTCTCCTCTTCCTCCTCGCACTCGTCGTCGTGAAGGCGGGAGGGTTGCTTTCGCCAATGGGAGAAGGGTGGAAGGAGGAGGTGAACCTATTCGATCTAATTCGGCCCCGCTTCGGTTTGAACCGATAACTCACGTCGGTAAATCGGTGGCTCCTGAGAACTTTGTCTCCTCGCTCCGCCTTGTGGCTGCGACTGGAATTCGATGTCTTTCGTCTTGATAAGGACTGCAGCACAACATTTCGGTGCAAGATCCTCTTCAATATGCAAAGACGGATCTCAAATGGGGCGTCTATAAAGGGTCGAATGCAGTCGTAACAGTCGAGATTCCAGAAACTGGTGGCCTTGTGAATGTTTGTTGAATCTTGCACTGGGCATGCTAACCAATTGACTCCATTGATAATCCTTAAAGGATGGAAGGAAGACATCGAGCAAACCATTTTATTAATTGAATTGTCTTTCCATTTTCGAAGGTATCAGCATTAATTATCCAAAAATATCCATCCACTTTGATAACTTCCTTAATTTATCTTTAAATTGGTGGATAATCATGTAAAAATCGAAATTGTTTCCCTGTATAATTGCACAGATTAATAATTTATTTTTTGATTCGTGCCTCGGACATTTCAATGATAGTTCGTATTTTATATTTGGTTGACTCCCGAAAGCTGAAATGTTTGGCCTATAAACATATCATTATAATTAAATATATTCTAATCCTTTGTTTTACCCATATTGAATCACTCGATGCCTCGTTTTGCTCCCTGTGAAGACTTTTTAGGTGTTGGGAGAATAAATATTTTACTATATTTGAATACCTCAAGGAAAAAATGTGTTGACACGGTAATTTCTGCAGTCCTACTAAGACCCATATCCCTATATGGCCACAAAGAGTACATCCATCCTTTAACAACAAACATTAGTTCCCCATTCATGTATATATATATATATATATATATATATATATATATATATATATATATATATATATATATATATGTGTGTGTGTGTGTGTGTGTGTGTGTGTGTGTGTGTGTGTAGGTGTGTTTATGTGTGTGTGTGTGTATACACACATACTTAATATCATCATGTAATCTAGCGGTTACGGTAGGTTTTGGATGGACATAATTACCAAATAAATATTTTATTTCTCTTAAGAAAACACACCCAATATCCTACCCTACAACCTACTCTTCATCTCTGCATACAAGCAGCTTGTACTTGCTTCCTCCCTTAATCCCGTCCAACATCCCTATCCTATTCTTGGCCTTACCTCGTTTGTCTAACATGACCTCTGTCACAGTCTTCAGCATTCCACTGCTGATCAATATGCTCCTCATCCATTTTCCTGTCTTCTTATGATTTCTCCTAACAATCCCCTCTCCTCGCCCATCATACCTAACGTTTCCTCATTTCCTTTCCGCCCATTTCACCTTATCCATCCTTCACTACACCCGCATTTCAATAGCCTCTTATCTACTTCTATCATCCTGCTTCCGTGAGCATGTTTCTGCGTCGTACATAACTACGCTCCATATCAAAGTTTTGACGGGTCTTTTCTTAACATCCGTACTCATAGTCCCTGTCATCAACTCACTCCTCCTTGTGAAAGCCTCTTTGCCCAGTGCATTCCTCTTATTACGTCCCTACTGTTTTGACCGTGTTGGTCCAAAACACTACCGAGATACGTAAACTGTTCTACCTGCTCTAGGTTTTGCCCTCCTATTTTAATGTTTAGCTTTGCATTTGTCTTTATGGAAAATCGGATAACCTTGGTTTTACTTATTTTGATTCTTATCCTATATCTCAGTCTTTCAATCTTGGGACTGGTTTTCTGCAGCCCTCCATTCGACTCTATTCGAATGCAAGGCAAAGCTGCATATGCATCCTCCCATATCTATCGAACTGATTTTCCAATTCACTCAGCATTGCTTGAAGCCCATTGTCTGACTGACAAACTAGAGCTTGATCTTTAGCGAACCCAACTGATTTTACGAATTCCTCTGCAACTGTCATTCCTGCCTCCAGTTCTTCCCATGCCTCTTTAATCATTTCCTCCACATATGCGTTGAACAGCAGCGGTGATAATGGACAACCCTGCCTTCACCTATTTCTAACTCTGCCCTCCCGGACTCTACGTTCCCCACTCGCACCTGAGTACTCTGAGACATGTACAGGTTGCGGTTCAGCCTCCTGCCCCTTCATTGTATTCCTATTTTATGCAATATGGTCATTAGTTGTTCCCAATTGACTCAAACAAACACATTTTCGATATCTGCGAAACTGGCAAATACGTCTTGATTGTATTCTATATTCCTCTCGATTGGTGATTTCATTACTGCAGTGGCATCGCGCGTGCCTCTCCCCTTCCTGAACCCAGACTCATCATCCCTTAAGTAATCATTTACCGTGCCCTCAGTCCTTTTTATGATGATCCTGAGAACAACTTTAGCTGCGTGGAAAATCAAACTTATCCTTCTGTAGTGTCACATAATGTAGCCTTTATCTTTTTCTGAATAGGAACTAACACTGATCTCATAAAGTCTTCCGGTCAAATTCATTCCTCATAGATGCTACGAATCAGTCCATATATGCTCTTCCTCCCACATTTTGCTAAACATTTTAGTTGTTCCGCAGGAATGTTGTCTACCTCCAAGGCCTAATTTGACTTCATCTCCATAAGTACTCTCTATAACTTATCCTCGAGTATGCCTGGCCCTATGATATCTTCGTCTACGTCATTCTATTTTTCCAGGTCTAAGCTTTTTGGCCTAAGTTCTTTACCATAGAGTTCTTAATATTAATATTCCTTCCATCTCTCTTGGATCTTTTCTATTTCAACTATTATCTTATTCGACTTATCTCTAACTGTTAATATGGATTTTCGTTACTTACTTCCCGATAGTGTTTTAACCTTCATGATTATCTCACCAATTTCCCCCTTCCTTTACAAACGTTCCATATCCTCTCCCTGCATATTTTTCAAAACATTTACTATTTTTAAATTTTGATCAAGGGGAAAATTTGCCCCGGATTCTTGATAAAATTTGTTTTCTATTTTATGAAACAAAGACGCTACCATTTTTTAGTCCAAGCCCAATTCGAAGCCCAAAGGAAAAGCTGGATCCGGAAGCCTTGTATGAAAAATTGTAATTACGGAAAACATACGCGGATGCCATTTGGGCCGTTTTTGATTATTTGTTAAATCCGACAGTATAATGTATCTTCATTGGCTATTAGTAATTTGATTTGATATTCTCATTATCGGAATATCGATCGACCTATTTCACATGATACCATTAACTTGGTGATAAACTCCTGGGTGAAGATAAATCTCAGAGAGGTAATTTTAGTAAAAAGAAATCGGTAAAATGTACGAAACGGTCATTCAAAAGAAAGAGTACGGAAGTAAAAAATGTTATGCATAATATGAATGTGAATGATTGACGGCTGGGTTACAAGGGTATTCATTACTGGATTTAACGGGCGCTACAGTAGGAAGATTCATTCTCGTCCCAATTCTACGTCGACTATTCGTGGGTTCATTGTCTCTTTGGCCCACAATTATTTCCGCTGGATCATCAGGTGACATTTATTTAAGCCATTTCAGTTGAAGCTGAAAAGGGGAAGCATCGAGTGTATGAGCGTAATTTTGTCGAGACGACTGGTTCCATTCATGATTTTTTTTATGAACAGACTCGGGGCTTGCTGGTTTAACTCCGTCTACTTGTTTCGTTTACATTAGTGCATCAATTAATTTTGGGTTATGGCACATTTTCCAGATTAACAGAGTTTATTGTTAACAATGATGAAATATTACTGTGTAAATGACCTTACACCGAGTCACGAACTTCCGTCTCGGCCTAGTGAAAATGAGTGTGCCGCTGAAATTTATGAGGCACAAAATGTAATAATTGCATCATATTATGAGGTTCATTATATATAAGGAAGCCTTATTGCTATACCAACTTCGGAGAGCGAAATAAATGGATTTCTGGGAATTTAATTCTAAATAAAGTCTCGTTTCGGGAAGCGAAATAATAATCAGATGCTCTTTAAGAGGATTACTAAAGAAACTGCTTGGAGTGAGTTAAAGGAGTGGTTTTAACAGACTTTGAAAACGCATTCAAGTAAAGGTAATTTTCTTTTTAACTTAAGAGTTAAGAATGAGAGGAGAGATTTTCATTGTCAAATAAACCAATCTCTTCGTTCCATTTAGGTACAATAGAAATTAGCAGTTTTCTGAGTCCAAGGTTTGCAATTGTCTTATCCGGGGAAAAAAGCATTTTTTTGGAATGATGATTGAATGTTTTCCTATTAAGTAGCCGTTAACCTAGTGAAAGTCTTCGAGTTACTTTTCAATTTAACCTTGGACGTGCAGCACTTATTGTGAATGAAGTCCTATTCTTTATTGGTGAATAGCAAAGATATCACTTGATATTCAATTTAACCTTTTCATCTTCAGATTGAGCTTAATGAAGACCCTTTTTGTGAACTAAAACGTGATTTTCATTTAAATCGTCAACTTGTTGAGATGCGAGGAAACCAAAATAAACCCATTTTCGGAAATATTTCATGAAAACACGAAACATAGCTCTGGAAATAAGGTTCGTATGGGGTGGCTATGGAAACAAGTTTTTGAATATTTTTTTCGTGGTCGTCCGATGTCGTCATATCTACTTCGAGAGGCATGCCGACAGCTTACGCCCCTCGCTCACTAGAGCGGCGGGCGCCCATGCGTCTGCGGACTCCTTCCGGGTCGGATGCCAACTCGTAAGCCGGTCCGCGGGGCAGGATTTGTTTGGGTGCGATATCGAGGGATTTCCCGCGTGGTTCCGGACCCCTCCAATCGATCCCGGCGGCCGTTCCCGCCTGCGCCGCTGTGCATGCGTGGAAACGGTGTTTGGTGGTATACCAAGGTTTGGGGGATTAGTTGGTGAGACGGTCCCCGGGAAGAAGGCAGAGGAGGAAAAGAGAGGGGAAGGGTCCCCCGTTGACTGTGCACGCCAAGTTTGGAGTGGCGTCACTTTGAAGTCTTATTAGTGTCAAGAATTTCTACCTCTTTCACTGCCTTTCAAGATTAATATGAAATGGATATTTTGGCCCGCAGTAAATTTTTTTCCGACCCTGGATGCCGCTTATATTATCATTTTTAAGATCGAATGCTCGTATTTTATTGTTAAATATGATCGAGGATTAAAACATTTGTACCAAATGGACATCGTGGAATATATAACTGTTAGCATCGAGAATGCCTTTAATTTTATGAAAACTTTCGCCGGCCAAGTCCTCGTCATGAATTGCGCCAGCTCATGTACCCATTATCACATTTTTTAATACTCGTTCAGGCTAGGGAAAAGTTCTTAGCTATGCTTTTCTCCGAATATTTATTATTGAAAACTTCTGAGTCCTTGCACCATCGAAGTCTTCACTTAGGAGGGAGCTGCCAAAATACCATTTAAAGAAATATTGTTTTTCTCTTTCAAAAAACTTATCCTCATAGTAATTTACACAAAGTGACAATGTTTGTGTTGGCTTCACTATGAGTGAGGCGCACCTGGAGGAAGAGAGAGCCATTACCGGAAATTTAAATCTGTAAAATTCAGTTTTTGTATAAAATTAAAATTAATGTCAATTTGCGTCGTAATGCAGTTCCATAAAGGGACTCATGCCGACGTAAAGTACCCCCTTTTGAATTTTTGTCTCCTTTTCTCTCTTTTTCTCTCTCACAAACACGTACACCACTCGACATTCAAAATTCTCGGGGAAATCTCGGAGGGGAGTTTAGCATCGAGGTTCTTCTCGAACTCTTTCTTGCTGGAGGGGAGCCATTTTATTGTAAAAAAGTTCCTCGACATTATACTAAAAATACGCTGCAAGGAACACACATTCCTTTCTCTATAAGTTGAGAATGAAGTCACAATGGATTTTTGTTTTGTGTTGCCGACTCTCCTGGAACTGTCATTTGTTATCACGCACACCCTCGGTATTTGCAATCCCCAGGTTCACAAGGGAAAGTTTGGCATCGGGGCTCTTCTCCCTCATTGGAGGAAAGCCATGATGTCGTCATATAAATCCTCGATATCACTCTCAACCGACGGCACACGGTCTACAGATGCCACCTCATCCGCCGTCCCTCCAACCCATCCGAGCCACGGCACCTCCCCTCGACGCGGCGTCGGATCCTCCTCCCTCCCGCCCTCTCGACCGCCAATTCTCTCCTCTCCCCTTTCCGCTGTGACTCCCTTATTTCGGGAATGTGTTATGCGGACTTCCGGGGTATCTTCCGCGCACCCACTCGCGCGCAACCGCCTTCCCTTCCCCGCGGAAAGCGGATCCCCTCATATTTTCCTCCCCTTTCCTCTCCGCTCCTCTCTTTCTCATCCCTCCCGCCGCCGCTTCGTATTCGAACGTAACACGTGCGTGCGACATCCACCTCCCGCTCCCCAGCCAGTCAGGGGAGATTGTCTTCTCCATTCATCCACTCACTCCCAACTTTCACCTCTCTCCCTTCTCGTTTCGTTTTTTTCTCTTTCTTTCCTTCCCCCTGAGGATTTATACGATATTTCTTCCGAGGGCGCCGGGAATCCTTTTTCAGAATTAGATATGGAAGGAGACAATTGAACAGTGGGTACTCCTGATGTAGTTTCGAGTGCGAAACTTTTTTTCTAGGACGAGGAAGTTTTGCGCCCGTGAACGGGAGCCTGGGTCCTCGTAGTAAGTAATGCACCAACAGGAGTTGATAAAATGAATTTTTTCTAAATCGTCCGAATACTTTGCTCGATGTTCGGGGTTTGGCTCATGCATAGATCCTAATGTAATTCAGTTACATGGACGATGGAAATACCAGACTAAAAGAGAATTTGATTATTGTTAGTGGTGGCTGACTACGAAGATCTTAGAAAGAGATCCGTGAAATTGAGAGAAAAAAGTCATAAACCGGGAAGCGCATAGAAGAATAACATAAAAGTGGAAAATACTATATGGATTACTATGCGGAAAATCAGAACCTGATGCCTTGGAAAAATGATGTTGATTGGATTGGACAGGAAAACGGTAGAAGACGGTTCCGTAAGGTTGTGGGGTGAATGTTTAGACCTAAAGAAGAGGGATGTAAAGATTAAGATCAATGGAATGGGAAAGGAAAACTAGTATCGGATTTGGGAGAAAAGATGTTTGGAGTCATTCAGTCTGGTTGAAAAACTGAAATAGTCAATCCGTCTGATTGTGAAACTGCTGATGAATACTGTGGACCTTTTGGGAGCATTTCTCTCACCGCCTAAATTCTTCCTGTTTGACAATAAGGACACTGTGTTCTTTAGCCAAATTCGGAGCATATTAGGCTACTAATAATTAGACCGTGGATGATGTCTTATTTACTGACTTTTTTCCATTTTTATACTTAATCTTTTTTAATCATGGGGCGAGCAAAAATTGAAATAAAAAATAATTCTGTGGCGATTCACAACGTATGAAGTAAATGCCTCGACCATCAAAGTGTCGATCCCCCAGCTTGGAACTTTAGGGGCTTTGATGCTACGGTGTTTTATGATTCCAACGTGTCGTCACCTCTGTACAACATGTGATGATTTCACGGACGAAATATCGCAGCATATAAGTATTGTCAAAATATGGCCATGTGTCGTTATTGAGATGGAAATACCATCGGCTCGTATTCAACTGTCTGCAGACCTTCCCCCGGAAACATCTGTGCATAAGAACTTTACACCAATCAAAGCCTTTAAAGTCGGCTGGCTTTCAAAGGATCCCGCCGTCAACGCTGAGTTCAAACGAGAACGGAAGTTCCATAGCCTGTCGGCATCCGCGATTCGCCGAGATTGTGCCCATAAAGAAATGTCCTTTGCTGATTGGCGGAACGACTGCCACATCACACCAATGACGTTGCGTGGACGTTCGGATTCTGCTTTGTCATTTCCGCGCCGAATTTCGTGAGAGATTTTTTTGTGAAAATGGCGTTCTGATATCACGGCCCCTCTCCAACGGGAGGGTTTCCTGCAATGAAACTAATCCCCTGGAGAGCTCGTCGACCGTGGCACCAATCGAGATCCTCGCTATTGGACCATTCTTTATTTCCTCCTACATCACCCTCATCCATCTCCCGGGAAAATTTTCACGAACAAATGAATTTAATGCCGTGCGCAGGGATGTGGTCCATCACGCACTCCAAGCGCCGCAGCATACCGGAGCACGTCACGTTGCACATATCGTCCAGCGAGATGTGTTCCAAGAGCGGTGAAATACGACACTTTTATTTTATTCGCCGAGGCGTTTCTTTATTTTATATAATTCTGTTTCGCGTGTTTTCGGTCCTTTGTTATTTTTTTGCATAAAGTCCGTAGTTTTGCTTTCCAACCAAGCTAGTGCGGCTGTTTTTGCCGGTGCGAAATAAGTCCGGGGGGACATCCCCCACTCATTTGTTTTCTGGGAATTTTAACTCATTTTTGCCTAACGTTGTCAACCCTCACTTTCCGTATAGCCCCTAATTCCAGTGCGATTCGCAGCGTCATTTTGTGCTTCGTCCAGTATTTCCCTGAAATAAGGTGAAATTGTGTCATAACTTCAGGTATATTAGTGTATGCTTCCGAGTTTCTGGGGAAGTGAAAGTACGTCCATTCTTTGTATACTGTTTAGATGCCTTAATTATCAGAGAAATATAAAATCATATATTTCGGATAGAAATTTTTAGCTATATTTTCCCATGGTAAACTCGTATAAACCTTGATTTAATAATCGATTTTACATATATGTTGTAATTAAGTCGTAAGACGAAGTAAAAATACGCATAAAATAAAATTACGTTCCAGCTATCATATAATAGAATGAATCTGATGCATGAAAATTTTAAAAAGCAACGTTAATATTATTCTTTTTACGCTCCCATTGGATGGTGGAAAATTCGTCCCATAAGAATTCATATAACGAATGATGTAATAAATTTAAACTCCCGAGACCTTTGTTCGAGGTGAGCAAAACCTAGATATTTATTAATTAAACAACACATGAATACATTATTAATTTAATATAATCATCAGGTAAGTTTTAAGTTAAGTCCTGGGTTAAAAGATAATTTGAAGAGCTTATTTCTTTAGTATTTTCAGGCCTTCTTCTCTTGGTACCCTCAAGTTATTATCTGTAATTTTAATGTAAATTGCATGTTTTTAGTACATTCAGCTATTCCTCCTGTTGAATTTTATCATCTAATCTTGTTATTTGAATCCCTAAGAGACATATAATAAATGTTGGCCCTTTATGACAATTTAATTCCTTGTCTTATCAAACTGATCTCGAACTGACCCCTGTGTCATAAATTGTTTTTAAAATGAATGTCAGTTCTATTTTATTATAAGTAAAGTTTTCACTATGCTTATCAATCATATGCTGGTTTAATAGTTGAGTTGACATGATACGAAACCTAACGGCGTATGAAATTCACATGCCAGATTAAGAGGACCAGTTCCTTTCCTTTTACGCTTAAGGTTTTCCAGATCTGATATGCGATTAATCACACCTATTAGTTAAGTCTGAGGATGTCCAGAGAAAATCAATCGGATTTGAGTCCGGGCCTTCAAGTCACTTTACGCACGTTCTATCCACTAAGCTGCTAACCTCCTCCCCCAACATACCCGTTAAAGGTATTTATAATATTTTGATCTTTAAACTCGATTTTTAAACGCTATTCATGCAAATAAATGATTTACCTGCCTAGATTGGAGAGTATTATGGTGGGTGGATGGGGTAGGATGTAGGAAACATTTCGTCCAAAACGTAAGTATATAGACGAAGTGGTAGGGGAAGATGATTATATTGGGTAAATTCAAAGAAAATTGACGAAGAAAAAGGTGGGACGTGTTGTAATGTTGAAACCTTTGTTTAAAGAGTGAGTATGTAATAAGTATGGAAGAGGGAGAAAGATAATAGGAGTTTTGGACGCTTTGAAACGAATCAAAACTAAAGATAAAGCAGAAAACTGTCAAATCGCAGACAAAGGAAAGGAAAGTAAAAGTACTCATAAATACAAATAAGATTCGAAGTGATACGTGAGGATTTGATTTTTCCAGATAAGATAAATGTGGAGCGTTCTCGTATCTAAAGTGTTATCTAAATGTACCCCTTGGATTTGAAAGGTACTGCTGTCGACACCTTCTCAATGGCGGAAAATTAGAAATTGCAAGTGAGGCGTTCGCTGTGTAAACGTCACTTGCAATGGTTGGGCGTAGGGGGGTCGCGGTCTCCGTCTGGGACGAGGCTTGGCAGGGGAAGTTGCTGCCTATTTTTTCTCCTGTCGCACAACTCGGGCTGTGCGGGTCGAGGGACGCGGTGGTTTGGGAGTGCGACGCACAGAGAGCGGCGTCGGAGTCCTTTTCGCCTCCGGAGTCCTCTTCCGCGACGCGTAAATCAATGTCTCGGCTCGACACCCATTTCACACCCGCCTCCACGTCTTTCCCCTTCCTAAAAAGGGGCGCCTGCCAGCCAATTAACAACGGTCTCGTCGCCGAGCCGTGCCGAAGGAAAATGGGACGTGAGGTTGCTAAGAGGGACTTAAGGAATAAACTCGCTAAGAATCAGCAGGCCTTATTATCAAGTTCAGTGAAAGCGCAGGCACTGTTCGTCCGTGTGGGTGACAGCGTGCTGCCGGTACGAATGAAGTTGTAACAGAGATATCATTTTGTTTCGAAAGGTTAAAGTAGGCATGGACCTCTGTTCAATATCCTCGCGTAATCTGATTTTAAAGGATTGCGTGTTAGTACACTGACGTCGTATAACGTCATGTATGCAATCTCAGTTTTTTGCTTCTTTCATTTTACTCCGCAAGAAAATTTGTATTAGGATTGAGATTTTAGCCCTTATGAAGTAATTAATTAAAATTTTTATGCTATTATATGGGTCTATTTAAAACTTTCACTCAAATGACGATGCTTTGAACTTGGCATGGTTTAATACATAGGTTAAATTTTTAATTCCGTATGCACACATGTACTTGATGTACTTGTATATTAAGCTTGCAATCTAATTTATGATTGACGAAAAAGTCCACTCACGAATGATCAACCCAATACCTAGTAACAGCATGGAATGTATGAAGTTTCAACACGGTACAAACCTTACCTCATTTTGGTTTCTCCACAGTTTAAATGAATTATCAGCTATTACTTTTTGTTTTTTGTAATTTATTGCGGAGTTATATTGGTTTGCGAGTATGTTTCGTGTTACGCGTGGCTATAACATGTGGTCTTAAGTTTATGTCCATCCGAAACCTACCTTAAACGTTAGACTACCATATTATAATAGGTTCCTACCTAAGCTCATTGTAGTTATTAAAATATTGTTTGTATGTGATGTAGACGGCATTTTGTATGTGATGTGGAAGTTTGTTTGTATGTGATGTGGAAGTGTCATTGTATGTAAGAATATTTTTTCTCTTATCTGTTTTCCTAGTGCGTACATGTATGTAATTTTCGTTGTAAAAGTTATCTTTGACCAAACTTGACCGTTGCCGCCAGGAAAATCGCCTAATTGCAACGTAATTCTAAAATAATAAATAATAATAAAAGCTTGACGTACTGACCGAGCATATCCAATCCTTGGCAGTTTCAACGCCTTACTGACGCAGATAGCGTGACTTGAAGGAGAGGAGATCTCGAAGCAAAAGGGCACCGGCTCATTTATTAAGCTATTATTTTTATATTTTAGGTAACTGTCTAATAAAATACTTTCTACAAGTGAATAATAATGTGATGCTAAAATATAGCTTTCTTCCTTACTGTAGGTTTACCTTACCATCCCATCTTTTTTTATTATGGCGCTGAATTTCGTCGGTCATTGTCGCGTGACGCTCACTATCTACTGCGGATGGAGAGGGAAAAAGCAATTTATCATCTGATGTCCCACGAATGCTATGATTTAAGTCCTTTCCCGAGGTTTCCCCCAAATATTTCCTAAATTACTCGTAAGCTGATAGGAGGAAAGTCTTCAATTGTCAATTTTTTTGAGTTCATATTGCGCGTAGCCTTTGAATTGCAACTTTATGTGATCTCATAATAATTCCATTAAACCCTAGCAAAAAATATCTTGTATAGCACGCGTAGTTCCGTTTCACATTACGGATTTTCCAGTGAGAGAATACGTACGAGATTCAATAATTCACACAGGAGGTTGGCAAGTCTGTTCTGTGAGCCAAAATTAGTCTGCGATTAACGGTGCACATCTTTAGGGCTTTTGATATGTCTGGTGCAAATTAAATAGACAGAGGGTAAGGCAAACGGAGAAGCGTTGGGCATGGTTAGGGGAAAGTGATTATGCTGTCTGAACACAGTCTAAGGAGACAGTAAATTTAGATGGAAGATATTGAGAGGAAATATTAATTTTTGAGACTAGAAGGGGAAATATTGAGTGAGAGAGGTAGAAGAAGGAAAAGAAGAGCGTGAAGACCAAGATGAGTTTGTGAAATGTTAAGGATATGTGCATTTATTTTTCACATTGAGTAGTGCTATAAGAGTCTTACGTTGCCAAAAAAACTACGGCATCGTAATAAGTTTACTGGACTCATCAAAATCCTACGTCTAATCTGTGGATTAAACATAATAATGGTGAAACATCATGGTGATGTTGTTTCACAATTTCACGTTTCTGATGTGCGAAACATCTGGCCTACATCCTTGGCTTACCACACTAAGGATCTAGGTTCGATGGCCAATGACCCTCCTCCTTATACCTGCGGTTAGAAAGAACTTCATTCAGCCTTTCTCAGCCTTCTCGTAGCGTATTACGTGCTTTGCACTGTATCGTACAGTAGGTGGACATTGATGCAATAATATCCGTTAGTTAATTCGGATAAGGGACCGATCGGTACATATATTTTGTTGAGAATAGAACCAAGGCAATTTAGAATGCTTACCTCTCCACGTGTCCTACCTTTTCCTAATCGTCCACCTAACCACAGTGGTGCAAATGATCTCAGAAGCCTCCGGGCTCTCGCGGTAATTGCCTTTGTTAACCCTCTGAGGGGCTGGGTAGTGTTCTTGAAGTGTTCTCCACGCGACAATTAAGAGGGGAGCGGCAGAAATCCTGATTAAAATTGGCTGTCGCTGAAGAGGATAAACCTCACGACTTCAGCTCAGTACAGCAGTACCCTAATCCGATGGTCGTTTCTCCGCCCTCAACGCGAAAAATGTTCTCTATTTCAATGGCGGATTTCTTCCAAAAAACAGTCTCGATCGCAAGGTTAGAAAAACTGGAATAGTGTACCATAGTGTTTAGTTTCCAATAGTAGGTTAGAATTTATCCAATGCGTTAAAATCTTAATTTCTGCATGTATAAGAGCGTCGAAGGGGTCGAGTAAGACTTGCGAGAGAGATCAGTTGCTTAAACCCAATTTGGTAGGATTCTTCATACGATTACCTTGAATTCTGGAGATTCGAACTTGGCTCGGAAAAATTTTAATTAATTCAAAGACCTTTGTGGGGGAAGATGGAACTCTCCCTTTCCCTGTCTTCCAGCCCGATACGCCTTCGTGGAAATATTATGAATCTAATCTTTATACCATTTCAAATAGCCGTTGCTCTCAATATCTGGATAAAATTACTCTTCATGGTATGATACTCTTCCCTTAATTCCTTTCTCTTCCTTTAATGTTTAATTCTAAGTGCCCCATGCTAAGTGCCACATCAGCGGTTCATAGTTAATTCTGGTATAATTAGCAAATACGGTTTTCATCAGCATGATGGCGTGAGAAATAATGCGGGAAACATTTTTGGTCTTAATTAACTTCAAGTTAAAAAGTAGTTGGTTTTATTTGAAGTTGGTTGTGTTATAAAATCATAGGCGTTCATTGAGGATTCGTCCAAATTTCAAGGTAGTCACGGACGTAATGTATATTTGAGTAATAATGTATTTTCACTCTCTGTTTATTCAAAACATTGCCGGCAACCCTTAGGGAATCAGAAAGTATGGCTATATCATTGACCCTAAAGGGAGTTAACTTTCCCTCCAACATCCCTCCTTGCATTCTTGATAACTTTTGCGTTGAATGTTAGCGACAAGTTCATTTTAATTAAGGAAGAAAATTAATTTTTTGCCTTTTTTACAGTAATATGATCATTTTTCTCTAGCTAACTACTCCTCTGTCTAGAAGTAGAATACACATTTTGAAAACGTTTAATTTAGAGTTGAAGTTTATTATAGCTGGGATGCATCATTAAACTGTTCTTTCCTCGCTTTGGAAACTTTTCCTTTAATCCCTACTACACTTCTTTACCCCCTATTTTTCACATTATCCAGTTCCCCGTCGACCTCTTCCCTGATTTCGTTTCATTTAATTTTCTTAACTTCTCCAAAGTTTCGTGTTATTTGTTTCAACTCTCCTCTCTCTCTCTCGCCTCCGAAAATAACTCTGCATCGCATCTCTCACTCTCTCCCTTATTTTTTATCTTCCTTCTCTCCCCTGCGCTCCTTTACCCACCGCCAAATAAATGCGGTGTTGAATTTGCCAGCGAAACTCCCCATTTCCACTTCTTTACCCAACCACTTCTCCACTCTTTAACCAACTGCGTACACTACTTCCTTCCCTGCTGGCAATCACATGCGAGGTTCCAACCAATCGGAGGTGTGACTCGGACCAAATATCTTCAGCAATGTAAGAGTGCGTACCAATGTGCTTTGAGTGTTTCCCACTATTGGCGCGCTAAGCTATGGAGTAGCCCTCTGTGGAATTTTCCGAAGTTCTCCTCGCGCAGAGAACTTGCGGGATTACGTGTGGTAACCATTCGTTCAACGGTTCAAGTTTGTGGAAATTTAGGCGTAGGGTGACTCACCCGTCTTGTCCAATGAAAATACTCCTGTTGAAAAATTGAATTCACCTTTATTTACCCAGTTGTGGGAAATACGTATGACACGGTTTGTTTAGTGGTATTCAATCTATCGAGTGTTGTATGATTATTTTCTCGTTAAATTTACCTTTTGTTACTTATTATGTTTTCTGACGAGATGCATTAAAGACAGAGGATCCACGGCAACCCTATGTCTCTTTTTTCAAACAAGATGAATGTATCAATGTTCAGATATTGAAATGACATATATCTGTGCTTCGTATAGTCTTTGGCGCTGCGGCATACCATTTCAAAAAATTGCGATAAATAATTTGAATTATTGAAACCGTTTACCTAGGGTGAATTTTTTTCGTCACGAAACCAATTGGACTCTTTTTTGGGTAGGAAAGCCAAAAATAAGCTAGGCATACGCGCTACAATCAGTGACATCTAGTCAAAACTACACTAAACTATTCTTTTAAGACGTTTTCAGGGTAATTTTTCTAGGTATATGTAAAATTTTGAAGTACTGAAACTTAGAAATGCATACAATGCCATTTAAACGCAATGCCCAGAGGCAAGAAGGTAGTGAAATCAATCAATGCTTGTCTTTAAAATAATCGTTCATTTTAGCAACACATTTTACTCCTGTGCGGCCGGGTGCATTCAGCACAAGATGTCTCGTCCCCAATCTCAATCGTCCAAGTCTTCTTATTTCTTCGCATTCTTCTTCTAAAACCATGGATTTCGTATGAAATTAAGATGGAAATTTCGCAAAAGTGGAGTAAACTTCTCTTGGAAAACGGACGAAATTTTCACTGTGAACTATGCAGTATGAGCGGCCACGTAAACTGCTCGCCGAGGGTTCTAAGAGAAGTTTACTCTACTTACGTTTCCTTCACTCTCCATTGGTGCACCATAGTAAATGTGAAGTCCCGGGGGCTGTCTGAGAAGGGTAAAGGAGAAGTGAGAGGGGGATTTGGTACCTTAACTTCATCACCTTGCGTCTGCATTCCCATTTTTATCGGGCATAAAGCTTTCGCACACGTTGGGGCGATCTACCAACTTGAACTCCTTTTTTACGACTCTCTTGAGCCGTTTATATCGGAAAATTTCCAAAGCTTTGCTCAAAGGTGTTGCAGGTCTCACATTTTGCCGTCTTTACTCGGAAATTTCTTCTACTGATTTGGCTCGAAATTGGATGGCGGAGCAGTCATTCTTGAGGCATTTCGGTCTTCTTCAAGGTTTAAGTTTTCCTAAAGGGTATACCTATATCGTACTGTCAGGTATAGGCGGAATGTCCCATCCTTCGCGTAATCGTTAACTGTTTGCGTGAGACAATTCACCCCGCAAATCGCTCGTTCGAGTAAATGCTGCCAAGTTACGCCTTCGCCGTCATTTGTCAAGACGACGCCTACTTCGATACTTCCCTCTCCCTTTATATTTAGCTCCCTCATGCCCTCACTATATTCCGAAGGTGCAAGAGAACATGAGAGAATTTTGCGCGCTGCAATACACTGCGCTGTTTACTTTATCTTTGCCATTGAGGCATGCGCATTCCGACCCCAGCTTAGTGTTAGGCCAAGGTACTTAACTTTAGAAAGCGTCGTGGGAGCTGCATGAGTTGAAGCATTCAGTTTTCCTTCCAGTCAGAAGTTGGACGAAAATGTTCGCTAATGTGATGGCTGTTTCTTACCAGATCTTTATGGAAAGAATTTTCTTCGGAGGGGGTTGTTGTCCGTGAGAAAATATCTATTATTACGCGATGAACTTTATGTTACAGTGCCAATTAATTTATTAAAAAATTGCTCCGTTAAGTGTGAGATGAAAATTTTATTAATTTCATGACCTTACATTCCTCCGATTTGCTCGTTTCTGAGGAAATCTTCTCTCGTTGATGAAACGGCGTTGGGTTTGCCATTTAATAACACGGTCGAAATTGGTTTTCCGGTGAAATTGGTGAAGTTAACACACATAGGCTCATAGAAGCGTTTAACTGAGATATTTTGTAATTCTTGTCATCAGGCTGATTATTTTGATTCAATTCATAGTCGTAGCCCTTGAAACAACAAAACCACCAAACAAGACAAATCTTTTGAACGTTTTTGATGGTATGCCGGACCTTAAATATAATTACTTTCGTTTTTAGTAATATTCGTATTAGTATAGTAATATTAGTATTTATTAGTCCTAATAATCAATATTTTTCGCCATGGTGTGTGATGAATGGTTTATGAGTTTTTGTTTAGAAGGTTTCGACCAGTAAAATAATATTTTCGAAGAAGTGTAAGGAGTTGGAACAAACTAAATTGTATTTTATATGAATTTGAAAGCACAAAATCTCCAAAATATCACAATATTTTACAACTTGGCGCTTTTTTTGTTTTTAAGAACTAATTTAAAATTGATTTATTGAGCGAAAAATTGTCAACTTTTAAAAATGGTTGTGATGGTCAACATTGAACGTAATATATTTTAACATTCTTCTAACTTAAAAAGCGTTCTACACATTGCGTTTTAAGTGCAATTTCTATCTACTTCCTCTTTTTACGAGGATTCGCTGAACTATTTATCGGGAAAATATTGAGACCTTCAGGAGTTGGTCTCATTTCGGAGGAAATTACGGATGGAAATTTATACGCATATGGGAAACCTCTTGGGTAGTCGCACACAAGGCTATTAACGTTGAGAAGATTAACTTTCGTCGTATAGTTTTCAATTTTGTTCATGAAAATGTATGAGGAATGTTTATGATTACAACAACAGCCTAATACAATGGTAATGAAAAAAGAAGAAAACAGTTGGTTGGATAAATCGAGAATGAAATATAAAAGAATGTAAGAGTGATAGAAAAACAACTCATCTGCTCGAAGGCCACACCTGCCTCTTGCCCCGAGACCCCCCACTCGCTTCAGAGCTCCATCACTGGCGTATCTTCTCTCCCCATTCCTATTCTCCTTCCTCTTCAAACCCTCCAGCTTCCCCCAAAAGGCAACCACCAATCCTCTGTTCCCTGCTCCTGTCCCCTTCACCTACACCCTTGCCCGACTCCCCGTTCCATTTCCTGCGTTCATTCTTTCGCTATTCCTCCTACCTCTCCCTCTCCAGTGAACAAGCCTCTCTTCCTTCTTCGGCTACCACTTCTCCGGTTTTAGATCGAAGTCTCCAAAAACAGTATCCTTTCCCAAACTCTCTCATGATGGAGTTGGTCACAAATATCACGGAATTCAAGCTTTTCGTGCATCGACGATACTATTTCACTCATCGGTATAAAATCGCCTTGGTGAAGTTTTCCTTTCGCTGGATTCTTCCTTTTCATCGGGTTTGATTCCAATTTAAATCGTAAAAACCGCGCATGCTTTCCCCATTTTAGTGTCGTGCATACTCTTGTCTCGATGTAAGTTCCTATCCTTGGATCCTAAAATTGCCCGAAAATTTCCGTTTATTCGGAGAAAATGCCAAGGTCTACCGCTACAACTTCCTTCTCCGCTTCCTGATTTTTTTTCATCAAAGGGCTATATATCTCCCCATCCTTTTTCTTCGCTGTTTCTCTTTTCCCTCTCATGGCTCTGAGTCGTTCTCTATTCGATTATAAAAATCGGCATTCAACGGTAGTCCAGCGGCGAAAATTCTTCACTGCGCCGATGTCTTCCTATCGCAACGTTGACAAGTTGACACGACCGGAGATCGACATCTCGTATCATCGATCTCAGGTTTCGTTTACATGATTTATGTGTTGCCTTTTGACTCTTATTCTTTCACCATACTTTCTGACATGCGTTCCTGAAAACAGCAGCAGCTGTCATAGACGATGGTAGTTCGTTGAGCTTGCAAGAAAAAGCTCTCATGTCCGCGCTCCTGTGTTCATGAAAGAACATATGCGGAACCAAGAGTCCATAACAATTCCATTTCCAAGCCTTTTCGTATGGTGCCATTATTTTCACGAATTTGGTATAAATAACTGCATAGAAATTCATAAGTAAAATAATCTTGTGCCGGCGTAATGTTGCTTACCACATTTGGGATTTATATGACATACTAAGATTTAATATTTACTAAGAATATCCCACTGCTCTTAATTGAGTTTGAAATAAAAATTGCTCAGGAAAGAAATATTACGTGTACTGATCATTATATTTCTCAACGAAAGACCACAAAGAGCCACGATACGCCGATATGTATCCTCTCCGATACCGTTATTTGCCAACATTCTTATTCCCCCAAGTGTTGAATCACCTCGTTTGACATAATGACGTCAATTTATCGTAGTATTGGAAAGAAAATGATCGCTTTATGTGAATACTGAAGGTATCGATAGCACTATCAAGAAAATATACTTGAATACAATTTCAACCTACCAGCATTTCGAGAATGGTTGGGAGGCTATGAGAAAATGTTTTATATAAAATGCTCTGGACGTGCTATTTCGTTGTTTTCTATTATTTAGGCTGCCTAGGATGTGAGAATTGCTGCTTGGGAAATTTACCTTATATTTAATAGTAGGAGGGCCTATTTTCGTTAGTTTGCAATTATTGTATAGATATACCCTAATTACATGCTGTGGTTTATGCATAAGACCTTGGCTGGAATTAAACGATTAGCGTTTCCCTATGGATTTAGTCTTGTAATATAAATCTTTGCGGATCGACAGGTTCCCTTTCCATCCATTCTTCGGATAATATTAGTGCGCTGATAGCGGATAGACCCATAGAACATTCCAATGTACGACCCCCTGAAGGGGTGTCCACGGGGTTCAAATGGACGAGAGATAACGTGAGACTAACGCGCCGAGCTAGGAAGCACGTCCACTTTTCGTGACGCCGCCGTGACTGCCCTGTTGATACATTGTCGTAATTAGCGTCCTACCCTGTTTAAACCTGATATGATTAAATTTGACGGGAAATGAAGTGATTTAGCGAGCAAAGTAATTTAATTCCAGAGTTAATCGCGTAGACTCTTAACCTCGCAATGCCGTGAAGGGTACCGGCGTTGGCTACGCCCGCAAACTTGAACCGTACTTTCAAACCTAGCGTTTCACCTGAAAAGTTTAGCGTGCAACTCAAATGCGCGGGACAACTACGAAATCAAGAGATAAGCAGTGAACGGAGAGTGATGGAGAAATGCAGCAAAGCAATCCCGGGTTCGCCAGCTTGAGACGATGGGGACATTGTTGCCCGGACGTCGAAATCGATGCCTATCTCGGCGTAGTTTACAGCCAGGGCCTCACCAGGCATTCTATCATCCCCCTCCCACTCCCCCGCCTCTGTCTTCTCTATAACAGTTCCCAAGCGGTGCAATTCTTCAGCATTGACGGGCACCGCGACCGTGCGCCAAATCTAGGCTTTAACGCTGCGAAGGGGGGGGGGGGGGGGTTGGGCGTCGTAGTGGGGGTTGTTGTAGCCTGGGGGTTGGGAAAGTGGAGAGAGTAGAGTTTTTTGGCGAGGGAGGAGGGAAATAGGGAGGTTGCGTGGCGGGGAAGGGTGGGTGGGTCGTGCAAGGAGAAGGAGGAAGACGTGGCGGGTAAGGGGCGGTCTCTCTCTCTCTCCCGCCCTCCCCGGCGGGAGTGGGCGGGTGTGGGATTGGATGGAGGTGATGGGGAGAAGGGAATGAGAGGCGGGGTTCGAGTGGTGTGTTTTCGGTGTGGGGGTATTGGGAGAGGGAGGAACGGGGCGGCTCTTGTGGACGGGGTGAGCGAGGGCTTAAGTGTAATCCTCGAACCTCCTCTCCAACGGAATCCCTTTCCATTTCCCAATCTCTTTCCCTTCCCTCCGTCTTCCACACCACTTCTTGGTCTCTCTCTTCCTCTTTGCTATTTTCTCCTCGTTCTCTCATCCGTCCCCCTTCTCCCTCCGCACCACTTTCCCCGTCCCTTTCCCCACTCCTTCCAACCCATACCCTGTCTCAACTCCTTCCCATTTTGCGTCGCTCGAAAAATCCGTGCCTTTATTTTTCGATATCCAAGCTGAATGTATCTATCCATAGGGAGCGTGAGGAGGGGGCTTGTGGGGTGGCCGATGGAATGAGGGTGGCGTAAGATGTCTCAAGCCCCATTGTATCCCCGCCCACTCTTCTTACACCCTCGGAGGAACGTAAGGTCTCTTACTTTTTTCCCCTCTTCCTTTCGTCGTCCTAGAGCGGTAGTTGGGACCTTTTTCTTGTCGACTATCGTTGGTGCTATTATTCACCCTTAAGAAAAAAATTCAGGGGACGGGGGCTTATTTTTTTCTTCTCCTTAGAAATGAGAGGATTAGTTTTCAATCGTTCAATTTTTGGCTCCAGTCGGTCGGAGGATTTTCGTTACAGTCTCGCCTTCTGCCTCCGTTTCCGTGGAGGGATTCTCCCTTTCGCACGCTCTCTCTCTCTCTCAGTGCACTCTAGAGATGGCGGAAATAAATGCTAGCGCGATGGCATTCCTTGCTACATAGCTCAAATACGTAAGGATTTTGTACTGGATGTATCTTACATCACCTTAAGACGATAATCACTCAAGTGTCACGAGGAATAGCTGTTAAAATGTCAAATTGCAGCAAAATAACGTATTTGTATACGTTCAATGAAACGGGGATCTTATCCTGTTTTTTCTTAATTTTAATCACTAACACCCTATGCATGATTTTGATCCAATTCATCTTATGCGTCAAATGAAATTTGAGAAATAAAATTACTCTTTGTGATTCTGCAATGTTTATTTGCTCTATCTTTCTCAGCTTAAATGACATTACTCTAGCTTTCACGATATTATTATCTGAGTCGCATCTGTAAACCTTTTGGTTCCTGAATGGTACCTCTACATTTACTTCTTCTCAAATTTTCTTTCCATTTGAGATTCTTATTTCATCCATCTGTGGGAATTCATTTGAAATTATGTCAAAGCTGTCTCATTTTGTATTATTAAAGGAATTAACCTTTACGCTCTATTTCGCTTCGCGGCTAATTATGTGCTGTGCACCTTTTTTATTGTTATGTGTATTGTGGTCTTAGAAAGTTATTTTAGAGGAATAAAGTATAAACTTTGGATTTTTTAATGTCTTGAATTGGGCATAGAAACTTAATTTCATCAGTTGGGGTAAAATTATGATAAAACTCAAGATCTCTCTTCCTTTTCGGAGACGCTTATTACTTGCCATTCAAAATTCTAAAAATAAATTAATATAAATAAATTAATGAGTGATGCGACAACGGACTGAATATTTATTGGCACTAAACGCTTATTATCTTTAACGCTCGTTTGCTTCCGGTTGGAAAATAGAAGATTGTAAAATTCTCAATTTTTATATTTCAATTTTTATAATTTTTACTCAATTTTAGTTTGCTTAGTCTTCCTCTTCGTCAGACATATTTACGGCTGACCCATCATTCCCTGCTTCACTTAATTTTGATACGATTGGACCGAAAGAGGAAAAATTAAGTATCGGGAGAGGTTCATGATATTCTGTAGGTAAGTGTAAGATACCGCGGGAAGTATCAAAAATAAAATGCCCTGACTGATTTCATTCTTATTTCAATAGTCTCCAAGAATTTATTTTTGGCAGTTTGTTGTTTTTTAAGAAGCATATTTTTCAACCCTTTTGATCAGTGTCAGACAACTCTCTGTGCGCGAGCGAATTATCTGATGTTCTCAAGCATATGAATGATGATATACTAAGATAGTATTTTTAGGACTATCATTTAGGTTCACGTTAAAACTTAAGGGTATACTAATCAATGTGGGGTACTATCATCATTTCACCGGACGAGTCAATATGCTGGCGGTTTCAGAAAATCGGGACAAAAGGGTATGCAAGATATTTTCTCTCAATCGTAACTTATATATCTGGGTTTTATATTGGACGTGGAAGCACTACATGAGAATGCTGGTATTTGAGTTTCTTTTATAACGGCGGCAGCGAATTTTGAAGAAAAAGTTCCAACAGTTTATTTCTACGTTGCGGACGAGTGCAAGAGTAATATGATCAACCTTTGAAATCGTTTCGATTCAAGTTCATTTCCAGAAATATGAGGGGTACCGTAGGAGATGCATTACGATTGGAGTCGGTTATTTTTTTGAGCTTAAGGGCGTAGAAAAATAATCGTATCATTGATTTAACGTGAGGAGCCCAGATTCTCTGTCGACATCAACAGCATATTTAATATAGGAAAAAAATGAAATTTCTTTGATTCGTTACAAATATCGCAAAACCTACTTTGAATTTTAGTTTATTTTGCTGCCTGTTTTAAATGAGGTTGCGTTATTTTGCATTTTGAAATCACTATAACTGAAGGAAACGTTAACTATGATTTACTAATAAAAAAAATGTCATTTAAATAAGATTCTTTTGATGAAAGATATTACCTCAGGACACTTCTTAGTCTAATATATTCATGGTAAGAATTCTCTTTGATATTGTCTCTTTGAATTTAAGGGTATGAAGAAAAACGTATTTACTTATTTACAGATTTCACTCCATCTGTTCCTAATTCTTTCAAAAACTTTTTATCTTCCCTTTAAAACATTTCCACACGGCCCACGAAATTCCCTCCCGTATGCTGAGACGTGTTGTTCTCATTAATTGAGTTTCGTTCAATGTTTTTTGAATAATTTCTTGGGTTCTCTACGACAGCACGTAAGAGATCTAAAGAAATATCGGTGAAATGTTTAAAAAAAATAATACACATGCATACGTCGGGTTCCTGGAAATGACATTCTATTTCAGTTAAAACCTTTGCAACCTTTTTCCTTGGCACTATGACCCTTCTTCTCCTCCACTATACCTTATCGGAGCTCTCTCCTTCTACCCTTCTTACTTCTTTTGCTCTAGCACGGTCCCCAACTTCTCCACCCCCTCCCACTTCACCTCCAGCCACCCCTCCCGGCGTTCATTCCCCTTCCTCCACTCCGCTCCACGTTTTGTCTCCGCCATTTACATCCGGACTCATTTCTTCCCTGCCCCTATCTTATCTCGCGCCCTCAAATCTATTCCTTCGACCCCCGCCATTTCTTTCCCTTTAGTAAACCTGGTCCCGGAGACTTGAGTCCCTCAAGCAAGGGTACCTCCCACTCTGTCCCCCTCACTCTCCTCGCCACCTCTGCCTGGAACTCTCCGGGCACTACGGTCGTGAGAGGGGCGAGAAGGGGTGGCTCTACGCAAAACTGCCCCCCAACCCCCTCCTCCATCCCCCCTTCTACCCTGATTTTTCTTTCGCTACTCCTCCCGTCGTTCCCCGCCCCATTCCCCGCGCGGTTCTTACGCAGTTTTTGGTTTCAAGTAATCGCTTCTTTCCGTGTTTCCCACGTGTCCTCATTCATTCTTTAAAGGATCGGATGCGGCCGTAATAGAGGGAGAAAGGGTACTGTTGCGGAGGGATGCCTTTATGTCCCTTTAAAAAGACCTTTCCTCTTTAGGAGTCGTTACCTTGCCGTTCGGTGGCACTTTATCCAATGGTTAAAGGGTCGGATTATTGATTGGAGGATGCAGGGTTCAAATCTCAGGTGATTCTTTGGACAACCGCATCTAGTACTCTTATTGGTGGGATTTTCTATCTGCCAGAATATGTGGGAACCGCATGTGGGACTGGGAAAGGAAATTCCCCCAACCTATGAATGTATCTAAATTCTTAAATTTTACACCCCTCACCCTAGGGTGCAGTTCGAGGTGAGCCACACTTTCATTTATCAAAACCAACCTTTGAAATGATTACTATCGTACTTTGCCGCTTTCCGTTATTCGGAAATGATATGAGGAATTTTTTAGATTGAGTTACGAGTGTATATAGTAGATGGCCTTGTTGCCTTTACCTGTACATCTTAATTTAGTTTTAATATATATAGTTATCGTTAACTTAAATTGTCACATTGCGAAAAATTTTTATAATTAGAACTCAGGTTCTTAAAAGGAATGCCGCCTTGAAAAATCAAAAAAATTACATTCTATCGATTATTAACAAATCATATGCCGAAGATCCTTAGTTGTTAACTTTTCAATAAATATGCATTATGCCGCGAATAACGTAATCATCTTAAGAATACAAAGATTGGTAATATTTCGTACGCCTATGAGACTCACTTTTTCAAATTTCCGCTACTTGTCGAGAATTGCCTTAATTATTCCCCTTGCCATATCTGATGGAAAAGTCATTTTTTAGAAGTCAATGACGCATGATCACATTGCGTGCTACTGTTAACATTTTAACCATTCCAGAGATATGACTGTTGAAATATTTTCCTACTGAACTCTTTATATGGACATTGAGAGCCGTTGATTGATTCGCGATAAGATGGCCCGAATGAATTCGTTCGTAATAACTGAGGACATAGTGAGGTATAACCACCAAAGATGATTATGGGAAGAGATTTATTGTTTTAATAAGTCCAGTACGGACTTGTAACGGATGGTCAGTTTTAACCCGCGTTGACCCTTTTCTGTGAAAGTGGACACGGGTCACTCTTTAAGCGCTGTAATTTTGGCGTTCCGTCGAACAAGATTCATCATGATGAAGTGCTGGACGAAGTGGGAATGGGAGTTTCATCGTAAAAGGCTCTTTTCCACAACGGCGGGAAAGCATTAAGTTTTAACGCGACCTATAGTCCATGATTCAAGCGAAATGATACTTTTGTCACCTGCTCGACCGTTTCACATTCAGGATCTGTCTTTCTGTCCCAATCCCCGCTTACTGTATTTCATTCACCATTCCCTCTTCCCAGATCTTCCTCCTCCCCTTACGTCCATGTGTGTGTGTCTCTCCACCTCACTCTTTCCGTGCGCTTCATATATGGTCTCTCGCTGGAATTGGTTCAAGTAGAACACGGTTTTATTCTCGGCCCTGATTAATAAATACGACGATGAATCAGTCAAACCCACTCCACCTTCCTTCCTTTCTTCCTTCCTCTGCTATGCATTAAAAGTGAGCGAGGAAGGACGATTCATTCTCAGTTTCGCCCAAAGTGTTCTTTTTCGTTTGTTTGCCCATTTATCCCCTTTGCCGTTCTCTCCTCTCTCCCCTTTCTTTCATTATATTCTCACCAGTTACTTAACCATTTCTCATATCTTTCTCTGGTACGAACGCAAATTCGGTTAGGGAGGTGGTAATAATCTCTTCCTTCAGGTTCCATATGGTTGACATGGTTTTCCATTTTCCAAGTATTACCATAGAGTAGTAAAAAATATATATCCATACCATTACAGGGCATTTATATTTTTATGATTAATTTCACTACACTGTTTTGATGTGATAGATGTGCTCATTTGGTAATATTAAAAATGTAATAAAACATTTTTTTTTAATTTTTGAAATGAATATCATCACAATAAAAAACCTAGTCTAACGGGAAAAAGTTGATTTCTGACCTTCCCTTAAATATTCCAATTACAAACATTTCCTTCTAGCCTCAATTACTATTCGTAATTGTTATTTATTTCTTCGTAATTCCTATCGAATCTGCATGCTGTTATAAATGCTTATTCTTTTCTTTCTTTCCTGCTCACGGAAATTCTTCCTTCTACTTGTGCATTCAACGTCCTACTGCTTCCCAATGTCTCATCTGTCCACATTTTCTGCTTACTTCGAATTTCTCCTAGCAAGCTGCTCTCTTCCCCCTCCTTGTACGAAACCTCATCGTCAGTCTTCCTCTCCATCCAACCCACTTTCTCTCTCTCTCTCTCCATTCCTCTCCGCAAACGCACGCATATCAAAAGCCTGGGACAAAATATAGAATATTTAGATTCATCGAAAAGCTCCGAATTTCCGCTCCTGTATTCACGTTCGCCGGTCCTTTCCCGTTCTCCCGTGCTCCACTCCCTTTTATCCGTCTCCCCTCGAACGGTGCTCCACGACCCTTTTCTGCTCCCTTTTCTGCCGCTCCGATACATATCGTCCCGCTCCCAGACTTCCTTAGCCCCCCCACTCCTTCCCCCCCGAATTTTTACTGCTGCTCCTAGTAGGTTTTTCGTGTTGTCATTCCCTTTTTTTGGTTTTAACCAACATTTCTCGGGTCTTGGCCGCGATCCTTTAATTTTTTATGTTTTTTTTAAGTGGAGTGGTCGCATTGGGGTGTTCACGGAGTGGATGTTACCACTACCCACTTTTTACTTCTCTCAGACTCTTTGAGTTTTCTTACGAAGGATATTATTATGCATTCTTGCTAAGCGGTCAAATACTACCGAGTTCTCTCGGCAAATTGTCAATTTGATATGGATTAGTGTTCGTTACATGCATATTATGGCTATCGGGATATTAATATGGGCTTGAAAAGTACAGCTACGCCGAAATCTATGCCAGATAGTGCCGATTTTTGAGACCTAGATGCACAGCTAGTAAATTACTCCATTTTTATCGAGTCCCAACATTGCTATAAGCTGTAACTATGGTGATAATTAGATGTTTTAATTATCCAACTTTATAACTGTATAAACTCGATCAACTTATCTAGATAAATGTATAGAATACATCAGTGTTCCTCTTTCATTTAAGCGTTCTTTTTTTAAGAATTTAAAACTCTATTTGTATTACTCATATCTGGACATCTATGTATTATGGGGGAAATGTGTAGGAAAACCAAAGAAGGGTATACTAACTTTAAGGAGGCACGTAAGTCGAAAGTGCTTTTTTAGGCCCTACTTGCAAGCATTGATTTATGTGCAAGAAAATTTTTTTTGTACACATATGATCGGTAAGCATTTATTTATTTGAATTTCGTACAATTAAACACTATGAATTTGAAATTTATCAATCAGGAAATTAAATTGAAATAAAAATAACAGCAACGGTGAAACAGAAAGCGGTGAAAGGGTAAGAGTAAATTGGATCATTGAATTGTTTTAGTAAATCCAGAGCAAATCGTTTTTCGATTCGATGCATGTTTGTTTGATTTTTCAGTGCGTTATTGGATTTTAACTGAAAAAGTTATTAATTATTAATGGAAAATTATAGAATCTATATGATTAATTTTCTTCGATTGAATTTTTGTGGCTTCTTGCATCCGAGGACTTATTCTCGTTACTAAGCCAATCTGCGATTACCGCTGTATAGGGATTACGAGCCTGGAATGGCGCAATCCTTGATTTGATAGTCCCCGTATTATGCCTATCTTCCTTTTTATTTTTTTGTTATTTAATTCCTACTTATTGCTGTAATTTCCTTCGTCCTTGGTCCTCACGCCGACTCCATGTAACATTGGCGAGGCATGCCCATCCAATCAGCGTCTGAGCATCAAATATATACCAGCTTAAACCGTGGATTACAATTCCCAGAGAATTTCGGCTTTCCGGAATCGCGGCGGTGGAAAGCCTTGCCCTGAGATATTCGCCTACGGATTTCTCCCCACATTATTATTTGAAATTATCCGAGTTTCCCTTTATCTCTTCCTCCCCGGTTCGAAAGTGAATAAAATATCCTCGCTGCTTTTTTTCGCCATTTTCATCGAGGAAAAAAAAGGGAATCGCATTTTTTCCCCTGAAATCTCGGAAAGCAAGAAACTAATCTCTTTGGTTTGATCAATGTGTAGGGGGATTTCTTTTCTTATTAACTTTCTACGTTCGGGTTTCTCGAAATTCCTTGAATTCTTTTGTTCTCTCTTTCATTTCCATTATTCTGCTTCAACATTCCCCCTTACCGAATCCCCGTTGTTGTATATTTAATTTTTAGTCCAAACTTTTTTCTTTCGTGTTTTTCCCCCTCCTCAGTCTTCTCTTGGTAGAATCAACAACCTTTTAGTGAGGGCGGTGTTGAAAACGTTATTCTCTCTTGTTATTTTACGCATTGCGAACGTGTTCCTAGCACTGAGTTGACAATTGGAAAATGTATATACGACAATGAAATGCGGTGTAATGTATATGTACATGGGCAGGCGATAAATCTGAATATACCGCTACAGCTGACTGTTACGTGCGCTCAATTGGAATGATCGTGTGTTCTGAAGTAATTGGTAGAACCTATGTCCTCAAAGAGTGGGAACGCATGGAATACTCGGTGTAGCCGAGGATATCATAATCGAATGTATTAAAATGCCATATATATATAGGTCTTAGGACTTTGATGGTCAAAATCTATATTATTTCTTCGTGGATGTACTAAGGGATTTTGGAATAATTCAATTTCTTCTTAGGCTCAGTGCCCTGAGTAAATATTTTTCTTCAGTTCTTATTTCCTTCCACGATTTATGCCATCGAAGATTTCTCTCTCTCCCCTAATATTACGCTTATGCGAAATTCTCCCTTCAGTCGCTTCACCCTTCAACATTCCTCGGCCTCTCACCATCTCCAAAATCTATTGTCTCTGCCTTCTTTGAATGTCGCCTAGCCATTTTCACTCTCTCTCCACACTTCTTAGGTCTTCTCTTCTCAGCTAATTTTTTCCATCTTTCTCCTTTGTCCAAATTTTTCCTACTCTACGACCATCGTCTTCCTCAAATCTCAATTTCTGTTGCTATGCAAATGCAACTCTCCAAGTCTTTCCTAAATTTTCTTTGCACCTCGGCTCGGAGTGCCTGCCAACATACTCCTTGTGTGAATGCTTTTTTTATGACGCAATTCTTATCCTAATTTCCACGTATACTACACATTAATTCCTCCTAAAGACCATGAAATACTTTATCTGTTCTCGTGTATACCTTTCAATTTCAATGTTCAAATAGGCCCTCTAATATCGTGCAAGTGTCATGAAATCCGCTTTATTATTATAAAATTACTCTAATCATTATGTTTCTGCCCAAAGGTTAGAGTAAAATCCTACGTCTATGTTAAAACCAAAGTAGGTAATAGCCTTTCGTCGAAGTCTAACAGCAGCTGGTTGCGGTGCGAAAATGGTACCCAGCTTACCCTTTGATAATATTTCTCCAAAAATTCAATGAAGAGTTATTATGAATTTTAAAATACTTATTATTGTACTTGTATCTTTCCAAGCCACCCTGAGATCAGACATAAAACTGTGGGAAGCGGTAAAGGAATAAGGGGGGGACTTTCAGAGCATATGGTTTCGTAAATTGTTCGCGGTAAAAGGAGTCCCCACACAATCACACGCATGCTTACACGTGCAAGTAAGTATGAGTACGTACATGTGCAATGGTTTCGTCCTCTATTGTAACTGAATTTTTATTTATGGCCCGTTATGTATATGTAAGCTGGCCTACTAGGAACTTATTGTACGAGAAATAAAGTACTTCAGGAATAAAGTCACTCGCTCTGAGTTTTTAAATAATTTTACTATAGGGCTACATTATCTTCTTACTAATTATTCCCAATAAGGTTTTCCACTGTACTACCCTGGATGCTTTATGGTGGGCACTTTAAATTATTAATTTTGTCACAAATCTGGCTTCCGTAATTTTAATTGAAATGAGCCCTCTCGATCGGGACGAGTGAACCTTGTCTCTGTCTGATGCCATATACTAGGTGTAGGTTAAGCTGGGTCTTCTTACAACTGCATGTTTAGTGTTACTCATGGTGAAATTAATGTGCTGAGAGAGATACGATCGCTGAAGGCGGACAACGATAATATGTCCCCATTACTTTCCTTGCCCTTATTAGGCCTCTGGGTATTATAAATTGCAGTGTATATGCGCATGACGGGAATGACTTATACCTTAATTTAGAAAATAGCGGCCCATTGGTATTACTATTCTCATTCCGGAAGGCTCATATTTTCCGTACTTTCATATAATTCGGTGCTTGAATAATTTTGATTTTCACGTAAACTAAAATTTTTAATAGCAATAATTACATCTGTGAATTCTTTTTTATAACCATTGGAAGCATTGCGTGCTCTGAGAGCATATCTTTGCTTACTTTCCTAGAATTGCCTGGAATAACTCTTAGTGTCTGTCTTCATCCGTGTGCATGCCCAGTTTAGGTGTTTTAAGACCTCAAAACTAATTACATAATTTTTTTTCAGGTAAGTTAACTCCCAGCGGTACTGCTGCGTGACTGTTGTTTTCACACAGGACTTCGCGGGTGGATGTAAATAATTAGAAACAGGCCGTGAGTTGATAACTTTTCCTTTTTTATTGTCTTCTTATGAGCATGAGTTATTGCTGGTTGTCCCTTGTGTGGTCAATGTGACCCGTGAGCTGGCATGGTATTTTTTTAGGAGCTTGCAGATTGGGAGGTGCGAAACAACATCAGTTTGCTTTTTAAGCATCTTCGAAGTGAAATATGCACAAAGTTCACGCAAATGAACTCGGTGCACTTTTCTTTCTGTTACGTTAAGTCACGTATTCCTGGAAAAAGTACCACTTAAATTATAGTATGTATTCTTACCTTGAGAGGTAAGTTATGAACGGTATCTGAAGAATATTTCACATTGTCATGGGATTTGAAAGCGTTTCCGTGTACATAACCAAAGTCCTTTTGCCGCATATTATTTCCTCATTTTGACCTTTGTACCTGTAGTTTAATACTCTTCGTCATGTCATCCAAAATGCCTATTCAGTTTCTCTGTATTCTCAAATCACCGAAAATTCTTGTGCGTCAACATCTCGCTGCCAATCAAAATTTCCTAATCCCTCGCCATCTGTAAAACTTAAGCCCGCAATGCTGCATATTTGCTCCATATATTTACGTATTCACACGCATAAAATCTTAAATCTACGCTCATCCCGTTTTCAAATACTAAGTTTACAACCATGAAATAACATTTTTGTATGCTGAGCTAATGATAGTCTTTGCCAAAAATCACTGTACCATTTAAAAGTTAAAAATAAAATATCTTATTGCATTCTAAAATTGAAGTTTTCTTCCTTTTCAATCTTAAAGAAGCTTTTGAGGTACACTATGGTTTTAAAGTAGTAGGAAATGCAACAACAGCTTTCTACTAATTTTTTCTAAGCCTAAGGTTATCAAGAAATTCTACTCCTCAAATTCACTGACTCTCGCTGTTTTGCGTCTGCTGCAATAATTTATTCGACGATTATTTGCTTCAACATGTATTATTTTTTATGCCTACTGTTAGAGCTGGCAGTGATGAAAGGAAAATGATTTCTCGAAGAATGAGAAGGGGTCTATTGATTGCATAGGGTGCGGAAAATATCTCATTATAACAGGCATTTATAGTTAATCATAAATATTTGAGGATTGAAAATTTCCAGCATTTTTTCTCTTCAGGTAGTTTATGAAACGCAACGTCACATGATTTTTTATCCCAACATGCCAAGTGCATATCACCTTAGCATTGGAATTAAATTGGTGCGAAAGGTTGAGTGACCAAAATGGCAAGAAAAATAAACAAAAACATTAAAGTTTTGGGATTATTAGATGATCAAGGTGTATCTAAATGTTTGATCAATATTTCTAGCTGGTTATCGGTGTAATTACAGGCCAAGTTTCCGTATGACTCCCATGAACCTTAGAATATTATGAAAATGGTGGTAAATACATCTTATTTAATGGAGGTACTGGAAAACCATTAGGATATACCGTAAAAAGTGATACAAATGTATGATTTGTATAAAATTTCTTTGATTGGAACGAGTGAGTTAACGGGACTCAATAGTTTTATGTATCGGTAGTTTTTATAGCATTTTCATCGTATTTATTCTCCGAAATTTAGGTATTTTGTTCATGCAATCGATTCTCCAACCGTACGAGTGAAAGTCACTCATTGATGCGGTAAAAATGAAACTATTTTTCATTCATTCATGTTGACTTCATTTAGTTACAATCGCATAAAAAATACCCCTTTACTGTGAATCAGTAGAACACTGAATGGATGAATGAACTTATTAATTAAGGGGGTTCGACGAACCCGAAATACTTAGAGGGTCTCGCATTAAACTTGAAGCCTTGTCCAGGAGGGACTCAATAGCCTTGTACAGGCATGTTTGGGTCAAGTGAGCGGCTCGCGTAGGTACATTGCTGTTAATTACAGAGTGATTGTTGTACATGACCCCTTCCCTTGCTCGCGAACCCTTGACGAGCGTCACGTGACGTCGATACGACCGTTTCGTCGACATCAATTGGTTTTATGAAGAAAGCCATCGAAGGAAATAGGTGCGCCTTTGAGCGGTGGGGGGGGGGGGGGGGTCGGGGATAGGGTAGGAATGGAGGGGCTACGCAAGGGTGAGACAAGGGCATGCTAAATGAACTCGGTGCCGAGCGAAGAAAGGTGGGAATATTAATGGATTTATTGTCCGTTCCCCGCGCATTTATCTTTCTTCTTCCACGTCGTCGGCGTCTTCGTATCCTTCTCTATCACTCACTCGACTCTCTCGCTCGCCATATCTCGCTTCTTTTGTTTCACACACACCACACAACCTCCACACGTTCTCGCCATGTCTCCTTTTTTTCCTCCCTCCGCGCCACGTTCCATGGCGCCGGTCCATGAATCATCCTCCCTTTCCGACTCCCCATACTCGCACTCGCCTCACTCCACACTTGCCCCACCCACCCCCACACGCGCACACACTCCCCCCGGCCGGCTATCGCATCCCCTTCCTCCTGCCATCAATCCCAGAACAGCACGCCCTCCCTCTACGCGGCAGCTTCCCTCCAATCCTGCCTTCCTCTTCGCCTGCTTCGTTCGTTCATTCATTCATTCGTTTCATCAATCCGGTGGTTCAATCACTCCTCCAAGCTTTCCCCACCCGCACAGTTTTCTTCCTTCCCCGCCCATTTAATCTCCATTGTGATTTTTCTCCCGAGACCACTGTATTTTTTTTTATCTTCGATGAGGGTATATCGTCTCCTCCCTAACATGCGCTCTCCCTACCACTCGTATTATTTTCTGGATTACCCCCTGCCGTCAACCCCCGTGGACTTCCTGCATTCCTTCCACCTATAGCTATCGCGTACCCTCATTCGGAAATAGAAAGGTTGCCTTTCTGTCCGAACCCGAACCACACCTAAATAGACAAACCTTGATGCTGTTCGTGCATTTCCGATGGAGCGGGTCAGTTCGTATCTGGATATGATTTTTTTGATTCTACCAAAATTGGCAATCCCATTCCTAAGCAATATGGTACTACTTTAATGGTGGTTTACTGACTTAATGGTTAATCATTTAATCGGACACACTCTGTACGCGTTTAAAATACACTTAAATTTAAAGAGTGCCGTGCCAAAGAGTTGAAAATGGAATTAGTCCTTCCAATAGTCTATGTCAAACCATATTTTCATTCTCATGCGACGGTAGGGCTTATTTAGCGTAAAAATTGACTTGCAATGTTTTTCAAAACACGTTTACACTTTATAAAGGGGGGTAAACAAAGATCGTTGATCGACTTTGAAGAATTTGCTGAGTGGCTTAAAGATTTTCAGTAAGTGTGACTGTCTGCAGTAGACCATAACGCTTTCTCTTTTTCTGCAGTGAGTTCCCGAACAGTCATCTTTGCACCGTTTATAACATTATATCTTTATTTGTTAGATTCCAAAAAGTTATTTGATCTGAATAAATGATTTAGTTTTTTTCCATGCTATCAATATGGCGTGGCACTATTTGTGATATGCCATGAAGAGAACTGTGAAATGTAGTTCCAGAGTGTTGGAACATTTTGTATCAGTACGTAAGAAGACAGATAAAAGTATTACATCCATAACAAAATGTGGCTTCATTATTTCAACGTAATTCTACGTTTTGAGGCTTTGAACACGTTTTGAGCCGCAGAAATATCAGGCCGAGCGCACGTTTTTTTTTGCTGAGATTTGTAGATCCAACAACTCAAAAGTTATTGCTTTCTGTGATAGGAAATTTGTCCTTTAAATTATTTACTTAGGTTGGGGACCATAATAGATTTCGACTGAATTTTTTTTAGGGGCAAAAAAGCTGAAATTTATTTTATTATTCTCCGACAAACTTTTTGAACAAGCGTGAAATTTAAAAAGGTATTGAAGCAAATTTGCGTCTTTTTGCTTGCATAATTTCCCTATAGCTAATTACTTTTAAAAGAAATTAATCCTTAGGCTTCCGCGCCGTCTATCTGATGAATCCATGCTGGTTTCCGGGAATTACCGTCGCGTAGGTTAGTCGGTTGACAACTGTTTCGCCCCCAGTCCTGGAGGCGTCTTCAGGTCGAAGTGATGTGCGTTGTCAATTCAAATTCAAAATTCAAAAAGGTGTTTATTTATCCAGGTTGTTGTACATAACATTTATAAGCAACAAATAACAGGTAACAATGTAACAGTAAATATAAACAGTAAGTTGTACAACAAACAAGGAAGCCCTGTTTTAGGCTGTGCGCCTCTTCAGGGTCTAAAACTGTTTTATAAAGTCTTTCGTTCAGCTATTGCATGTATCTTTTATCTTTTCGCGGGGTAGCATTGGCCTGGCATTTACCCTAGGCGAAGGGGAAACCCGAAAAACCCTTCGCAGGCCGCCATAAGGAAGTCCATAACAGTTATGTCCATAAATAATTAAATAAATAATAAATAAATAAATAAATAAACATGAATGTAAAATATAGTATAAATAGTATAAATAAATAAGTAATCGTCTTTGTTTAAAACACATTATTCACTGGCACTTTTATCACTACGCAGCTGTTTCCAATTGCGGCTCTTCTTCAGTCCCTTGTTGTTTTCTCCGTTTCGTTTTCTTTCGGAAGAGTGGGTACTCCTCGATGGGGCGTAGATTCTCGGGAACTGGTAGAATGCTGCCCAGGCGATAAGGTGGTAGGTGTGTCTCTTCGTAATACAGGTGTAGTTGGTCGCATATTATTCTTGCTGGGGAAATTAGTTTCGTCTTTGGTCGTTTCCCCAGTACTGCGTTGGCACTCTGCATTATTTCCCCTAGGAGAGTTTCGTTGTAGGTGGCAATCCGGTTTGCAGCTCTGGCGCGGAGACGGCATAACCTGTGAAGGATAGGTTCAGTATTAGAAATTAAGTATACGTCAGTACTAGGATGCATGGGCGACAGAAGATGCAGCTGCCTGAGCACTCTCCTTTCCAGGGCGGCCCATATGGTCATATGAGTGTTGTTGAAGGGAAGGATTGCTAGCGCGGCGTATTCCATAACAGGGCGGACAAAGGCCCTGTATAGGAGCAGGCAGCACTCCGCAGAGACCCCCTTCCCTCTCGCCCGGACTGCTCTCAATAGACCACTCCGACGACTGCATCTCGACCATACATCCCTGATGTGTGCATAAAATGTAAGGTGTCTGTCTAAAGTGACCCCCAGGTATTTGACGGAGTTGGACGTCGGGATTTGTTGCTGCCAGAGCCCAAGTGTGGGTTGTCGCAGTCCCACCATCCTTCGGTCTAAGTGACTCGTAAAGATGATAAGGGTGGATTTTTTGGGGTTAGGCCGTAGTCGCCACTTTCTGAACCATTCTTCCAGTTTTTTAGCTTGTTTCTGGAGGTGTGCCATTGCCGATTCTGGTGTCTGTGCCGGCGTCCAGATGGCCGTGTCATCCGCATATTGGGCAGTTGTTACGCCCCGATTCCTTGTGGTATCTGTTGGCATGTCCCAGCAGTAGGCTGCAAAGAGCAGCGGGGACAGGACTGTGCCTTGAGGCACTCCAGCTGAAGGAAAAAAGGGATTGGATAGTGTATTGCCCACCTTCACTCTAGCAACCCTATTCGACAAAAAGGTGTGAATAATTCTTATTAATGAGGGAGAAACTTCTGGCATCGTTGATAGTTTGTACAGGAGTCCGTTGTGCCATACGTGGTCGAACGCCCTTTCGATGTCCAGGAAGAGTGCTGCCATAAATTTCCTTTGATTAATGGCCTCCGCGGTTTCTGTGGTGAGGAGTGCTAGGGGGGGGGGATGTGCGTTGCGTTTTGGCCGCTATATATAGGAGACGCTGGCTAGCCGGGAGCTCTCTGATTGGCTCTTTCTTGACGGCGAGTGGGAATCACCCTTTTCCAAGTGGAGGTCAGGGTGTAGCCGTCCTCACGGTTGAAATTATATGGATTTTTTATTATTTCCACCGCTTCTCTGATGAGTCGCGGAAAATATCGCCTTTCTCTTGCCAGCACTCTAGTCTGGTCGAACTTTATAGAGTGTCCCGGTTCCGACCACGCATGTTCGGCGATTGCCGAAAGTCGGAATTGTTTCTTATCAGTGGCTCTTTGGTGCTCCTTGATCCTGCATCTGATGGACCTCCCTGTTTGACCGATATATGACTTCCCACACGTGCACTTTATCTCATATACACCTTCGTGCATGAGATCGGGGATTTTGTCCTTTGGCTTTGATATTATGTCGCTGATTTTTCTGGCTGTGGAGAACCTAGTGGTTATGTTGTGCTTCCGTAGTAGGTTGCTTATCTTCTCAGCCGTTCCGGCGACATAGGGGATGGTAGCATATGCCGCTGGTTTTTCTTTTCCAGGTTTCTCCTCGTTCTGTTCTTTTGCCCGAATCCCCTCTTTCGTCAACTCCATTTCCTTTATGACGGTCCTTTTTCGGACCATGTGTTCTGGGTATCCATTTTTCCCATTTCCATTTTTTTTCCATTTTTTACTTTTAAAAGATTTTTAGCCATTCGACTTTAGTAATTTTTTCTTAACCACGAAATTGAATGTTTTTATTTTTCAAATAACTCCAAAATTTTCGGACTTGAAAGTCTAATTTCGTAACTGGAAAGTCTAGTAATCAAATTCTCAATGATACCCAAAATATCTTCGTATATTATGCAATTCAAAGAACATTTAATTTATTTAAATAACTTTGTTTAAATTAAATTGCACTCCATAATATTGGTGATTGAAGAATTGACATGGTCGGAAATGAGAAGGATAATAAACCTTGTATTTTGTCGTAGCTATTTAATATTTGTTTACAATCATAGTTTCATTTAAGAGGCGAAAGTTGATTCTTCAAGAATAAAATTATACTCTAATTTTAAGAGGAAAGGCAAGCACGGATATTCCTTTATCTTCCCAGAGATCGTTATGGCAAGAGTAAACTTGGCTTATGGAATTACGAAGGCAATTAGCCGGCGGGAAAATAGGATATTATTTATTCTTGACATTAATACTATGCGTTTGGGAAACATCGGTGTTGACTAATTACCCAATTATTCATTATGGTATTATAAAATGTTTTCATTTAACATTTTACAATCTAAGGATACTTGATTTTAGTTATTGAAATAAAATATCCCAAATGTACAGCAAGTAATCTGGTGTACTGCAAAATCGTCAAACATTTTAATAGGATAAAGTAAACTGAAGCACGAAATAGGAGTCAAATTGGCCAAATGGTCGGATCAATGTACGGAAACGTAGATAATGATTCAATGAATGATCGTCAGTATTTATGAAGGAACATGAAACAGTTGTAATAAATTAGGCTATAAATCGATGAATAGTAATGAAAAAATTCACTTTTCTAATTTTGAAAGAGTTTTACCTTTTATTCCTGTAAGCGATTACTTTTTCTTTACATTCCTTAGTGCTAATATGGGTTTGAACTAGGCACCTATATTTTGACCTTGTAAATCCGCAAGCGATTCTCGTCTAACTTTGAATTCTAAAATTTTGATAACCACACTCTCCTTGTTGATCAGGCCTGGGTGAGTCAAAAAAGACATTTTGCAAAAATGTATTCAAGCATGAAGTCTTGTTTCACACAAAACAAATGACCCTATTAAACGGTGATTTTTGCCTCATGTTGATGAATAAATACAATTACACAGAGCAAGATTATTCCTTAATATTTCTTTCCTTCCTGTTTTTTATAAAATAAAGGTATTTGAGTGACATTGGATTATCATTTTCGTTGACTCATGAAACAGTTTTTATGCGTTGCCCAGTATTCTTCGTTTTATACTGCTGATATTTCGATCAAAACGTAATGCTCACCGAACAAAGCTTTGATAATACGTTTTTCACTATTAAAAAACATTTACCGTGTGGTATGCGTTCATCAAGCAATGTTATTTCCATTTTAATTTTTAAAATTTGTTTTATTTAACATGGCTTATAACATAACATGTACACGAAGACAATTTCTGGTTGATGAGGAATTGAAGTGATTAATTGCGAATTTCAAATTGAGGTATGCGTCAAAAATCATCGCCTATAATAATGTGTACATACATATATGTACGTATATATATATAATGTATAACACTTAGCACTAGTGGACACAGACAAAAACACAGAAACACACAAAAAAGAGACTCACTATTTTTCGAATTCTAGGGTCTCTCAAGAGAGGGTCTCTCTCAATTTGCACAACATACTTCCCGGGCTTAGAATCTATACGATCAATCCTAAAAGACCTCTACCCTATCCTAAAAAATCATAATGCCACCGCCAACCTTTTTCCCAAATGCCCCTCAGTTACTTTCAAACGCCCCGCCAACCTATCCGATCTCCTCAAATCAACAAATCCACTCCTTAAATCCCCAACCCGTCCTAAAACCACACCAACGCCATGCAATAAACCCAGATGCAAAACATGCCCTATTTTCAAAACCGAAATCCCATCCCTCTCCCACCCGCTTTTTAACTCTCTCCCACCAATTCCCTCCTCTACTTGCACATCTAGCAATGTAGTTTACCTGCTGAAGTGCCAACTTTGCCCTGCCTATTATATTGGGCAGACCACCACACCCCTCAATATCAGAATCAACAACCACCGAGCCTCATGCAAAAACTCTTCCTTAATTGATATGCTCCCTATCCCCAAACACGCCTCCGAACACAACACTCCCTTTGATAAATGCTATAGTGTATCCATCATAGCATCCCTCCCACCCTCTGATCCTCCACTGAAACTCAAGACATTAGAGCAATCCTTTATCTGGCTCTTGGAGTCCTGGAACTGGCCAGGAATCAATATTAGGCACTAATTACCCTGCTCTAATTATATTTTCATCCCCATTCCACCCCCATCACCTTCTACATTTTCCCCACCCTTCTAACGCTGCCCCTCCAAACCCGTCCCTTCGGAATTCTCTCCCCACCTTCCCCTTCCATTCATCGCTCCAGCCCTCGTATTCCCTTCAGTTCTGTCCCTCTCTTCCTTGATAAAGGTGGCAACGACCACCGAAAATTCGAAAAATAGTGAGTCTCTTTTTTGTGTGTTTCTGTGTTTTTGTCTGTGTCCACTAGTGCTAAGTGTTATACATTATTATTCACGTCCGTGAGACTTTCAAAAAGTGTTTTATATATATATATATATATATATATATATATATATATACATATATACATATATATATATACTATGCATAAAATTAATATTAAGTAAGGCCATTAATGTGACTCATTTAACCCTAGATTTACTGGATCAAGTATCAAGTACCTTGGTTACACCTGTTTTACCAATTGAAAGCCATAGTGTTAAATTTCCTGGTTGTTCTGGACCTTTCAATTTCTCTTTCTCCGAACGGATCCTGCTGTATGCAACAGTTAAGATCTCTGAAGCTCTTCTCAAAGCCTAGCTTGCTTCATTCCGTCAGCTAACGCGCCATTTGGCAAATAGTGTACTCTTGTCATTATGCAAACATAAACTCGAGTAATGCTATGTGAATCACGCGGTGGATTGGATCTCAGGCATCTCATTAGGTTGATGTCTGACTATTGAACAGAATTGTCATAGGAATCCGAGCGTTGCATTGTGGAACGATAATTTTTAAGCCACCTAACACATATTCCTGCCTCTTTGTTTTAATCAATTAGGATTTTGAACGTTTTTATTTAAATGTCGTCATTAATCTGGGTTACATAGTACAGCAGGATGCCTGCTGAGTGTAGGGACGTTTAGACCCCAAGATGATGGCTCTAGCCTTACCCATCGCCGCACTTGACCGAAACGTAAGTTAATTTATTGACAGCCCTCGTATTAAATTGAGCGAAAGAAACATTTTCCGAAGGATTTGCCAACAATAGTTAAAAAAATAATAAGCGAACGTGAGAAATTATATCTCCTCGTGACGATGAACGTTGTGTACGCTATCATGTCGTGGATATGGTAAATAATCTTGTATAATTTGTGGTAATTAACGTGAATGACTTGCTTTATGTACCATTTAACTTAATACAGAGGGTATGACTTTCAATAGGCACCCAGTACTCCGTGGAGTAAAATTAATCTCTTTAGTGTTAATAATGTGAAACTCATATGATAAGCTTACTGTGCACACAAATTTAATTCCTAACATATATTTAAAGAAATCCTAAGGCATGTTCCGATGGCCGATAACCCTTCCATGCATTGCGTCATCGTCTATTGAAAACGCAAGTTCATGTTTAAAATATACTATGGAGATCTGGAGAAGTGAAAGAATTTAAATTATGGCTAAAGAGTCCTCCGGCATTTCCGAATTATTTACTTCGGCTTCTAGGGTGCTCCGAGCTTCTAATCAATGTTAACATCACTTGACCGATCCTTTTAATCGTAGTGTTTACTTGTTCAATTTTTTCTACTCCCACTCTTTCAAATTACCAAATTTTAATTGAGAACCATTTAAAACGCCAAATATATATCGCGAAATTTCCTCCTTATCACATTACACTTCTCATTGCATGTAGCTTTTAAAAACAAGTTTCTGAAAATATTATCCTTGTCAAAAATATTATTTTGGAATTCTAAATGTACCAAGGTTTTTTTGTACCAAAATTCTTTTCTTAAAGTATGGTTATTAAGTTTACGCGCCAAATTATCGATAACCATGAGGATTTTCAAACCAAGGCCTAACACGTCAGGATAAATTGTTACAAGACATAACTCCTTGTGCACGTTTTCATAATGTAAATATTATTTTATTTTAGCTTCGCTCCACCACTTTTGTTCAGGAAAGTCTTTCACGACCATTAGTTTTGTGAAACTCTTGCGACCATGCAGAAATAGCTAACGATCCAGCTTAAAGTTCATGAGATATCACTTGAAGAACTTCTTGTCTTGAAAGTTTTGAAATCGGACATCTTCTAATTTGCATGCTCACAAAGGCATCCACGTTATACCATGACTACAGAATTCTCGTTTTTGTATCTTGATTGATTAACCTCGTTCAGGGACTGGAAGCCTTAAATCGTTTTATTTTATAAGACTATGTCAAAACTTATAATTGCTACTTGGCAATTATTGGGAATAGAAATTGCGAAGTTATTGAAAAAAATTACCACCGATTAAGCGTCCCAATGAAAATGGAAACCCTTTGGAGTCCAAATTGGTCAGCTGTCATGAAGGTAGGTTATATTCTAAGCATTGACGCCATCAGAACTTTTAATGCTTCGTACAGCCAATCTTCTGTTTGAATAGAATCGAGCGTTGAAAAGTTGTATTCGCTTCGGGGACATTCTCCCAAAAAAACACAGGGATAAGAAACTGCGGAAACTCATGAAATCGCTCTTCCTTTAGCTACTTTTACCTTTAGCTCACAGAATTTTGAAGTTTTGAATATAAATTGTACAATAAAATCTCAGAGAAAATGCGAGTCCGGACGGAGGGTATTTTTGATAGTTTCACTGGTACCTGACGCTACTGTACTCGTGATCCCTGACAAACTTAACACAAAATATCCATAAAACCCAGTAAACATATTACAATTATTAATTTTTTAGCTCTGAATACTTTCTATCTCACTTAATTTCATTCAAAAAGCTTTTATCTTTTCCTCCCTCTAATCTCCTCACATTCTCTCCACTATTTCTGTCTTCAGCATCTCATTGCTTCCAGTATATTCTGAATGCATTTTCCTTAACACCTTCGAATTTATCCCAGAAGTCATTTTCACCACTTACATACCTAGGACTCCATCTTTTGTTTGCCTTTCCGTCCAATTTATTTTCTTTCTATTTGCCGTAGTTGATTCTCATTCACATTGCAATTTATGTTTTGGGAAATAAGCTTCCGGCTGTAATGAATATGAATTCTGGAAAGGGACTAAATGTTTATTTTTAAGAGCAAGACTTGAGCAGTCATTGCATTGAAAACAATAATAACCAAAGTTAGCAATTTAAAAAATACTAAAAGGAAAACACATACGCGACGTCAATCAGTTCCATTACACTTGTTCGTGACTTGGATTTTAGTAGTGAAAATGTAAATCCTGTAAGGTTTTGCATTTCATTTTTCTCTTCTATTTTTCTTATGCCTCCAATGATGAAAGTATGCTTCCTCCGTGGATTTGAGATGGAGATTTTTGTGTGCAACTGACCTAAATGCTAAGGGAACTCCTGCAAGAAAGAATGCCTTATCAAAAGTCGTGTTTCCACAAACTTCACGGCATACAAACATTTAAACTTCAGAAACATTGTTTATTTAGGACATTTTTCTTTTCTTAGCCCGTGTTCATTCCTTAAAATAACAATGTAAAGTTCTCCCTTGCGCCGTTTTTTATTTATATTTCTAGCACAGTTTGGATCGTCACTCTTTCTTACTCTTTGTTTCTCGACTGCCAACGTGAATTATTTATCAACCACAATCTCTTACTTACCTTTACCATCTCTGTCTTTTTAAACCGTTTGCATTCCTTGATGGTCATAATTCCTATCGCGTCGTGATTTGAAACGTGTGCTCAACATGACATTAAAAAAGTGTTTCTTCTTAATTTCCCCTTTAGGTATATTACTATTATTTGAGCATATTGCATGTATTCGTAGTCGAGATCTACGCTGAAGTACTTGTAGCTATAAGTCACCTAACCTGTGTTCTCGGGTAATATCTCGGCGAGTAGGACTTGATGGGTTTCCGCACTAGGTGGCAGAGTGTAATTACAATATAATGGCGTAAAATATGTCTAAAGGGGGTTTTTAAAATTCAGTTCGATTAATTTCGTAAAAAAATTGTTTCAGACCAGGATGAGTTATTTTTTTTAATATTCATAATTTATGACCTAGCCCCGGCACTCCTTAGTAATTTTCAATCGGGATCGGATTTTCCGTTGATGGCATCACTCGAATGAATAAAATTCGGGCGTGGGAGCATAATATTTTGAGCTTTCGGAAAACAAGGCCCGCCCTGGATGCCGAACCTCGTCGTGGTAACTTGTAGACTCGAGGGGAGAGGGAGAATCTATCCTTTATCGTGTTTGTCCACATAAACTCATCATTTCCTGTTGAAGGGAGGAGCAGGGAAACTTGGCGGAGCCACTCCCTCCGCGCTTCGAAATTACTGGGGGCGACGACGTTTCAAACTCTCTCTCCAATAGGCGCGCCAAGGCGCTCCTAACGGTTTAACCTCTGTTCAAGCATACTGATGGCTAATCCATAATCACTCCCGCCCTAATGTCTTCATAGTCTCGGAACTTGCAGTTTACTTGGAATCGAAGTCATCTAGCGTTAATATCAGTTATTAATTGAGATATAATGAGCCAGTAGATCCAGTATCTTTTTAAAGAAGATTTCTAATCAGTCCGAAGGAACTGTCAGTCTAATCAATCTGAATATTTTCTCTGATGTGTTTTTATTCGCTTGGGACAGAGGAATTTTATACACAATTTTGGCTTGATAATTGCTTTGGTGCTAAATAGTTCCTGCCATAATTTCTTTCTTCACTGCTGACCTATTTGCTAAATTCTAATTTCCTGTTGGTAAAACTCTGTCAACTAGTTTTGTCCTTTATTATTATGGCTTTGACGCTGCTTTTGCTGTCGGATGTCAAGCTTTTTTATGTACCTGTACTCTTTACCTACATTTGCCAAACTTAAAAATCGTTCTATTCAAGATCCCATGTTACGCATCTCTATCATTGAAGATGTGTCGTCGGAAAAAACTACATCCGGAATTTTTTCTCTCTGGATTCCTGCAACGTTATGTTTAATGTATTGCCTTCTCGTTTTGAACGTTGAAAATGACGGTTGAAGGAACACATCTCTACCTCACTTATTTCTTTTCTCCCCTTCTTCTTCAATGTTGAGTCCATATTTATTTTTGCCCTGAGAACAAAAGTATCGCCCTACACGGTCCAATGTGTCTGCGTCCTGTCATATCAGAATGACTCTTTCTCCGAGGGGGAGGGCAGAAGGGTACTTCTCCCACCTTGCCTCACCCTCTTCGGAACAGGTGACGGTGGATTTTAAGCGGAGACGCGTTATTAAATGCAGAATACAGGGTTTGTCCCGCGGATATCCTAGATGATGCACAGCAGCGCTTCCGTAAGCGGGATTTAAAAAAAGAAACAAGCGCTCCCTTTAGAAGCTTACGTGTTTGTCTGGCCGTATTTCCCCAAAGAAGTCGTTTATCCATCGAGCACCAAGCGATTTTAATGAAAAACAGCCCACGCTCGATTGCCTCGTCATCGCACGCTATCGATACTAAGATTCATTTGTAGCAGCCTACGAGGTTGTCTGACCACTGCCAATCTCTCCATTCTTCACTAGTCTTTTTGGATTATAATTTTTATGAATTGTTTTTCATATTTAGTCCTTGCTCTTTTCATGTATTCTCCCCTTGAATTACTCCGTGAATGGTCGCGTTCAAGAAATTCTTATCTGTCAAAATGTATTCTACTCTTTATCGTATTCTAATTGTCCAGTTTTCCTTGTTTCCCAAAGACCCCTAGATCATTTTTCAAAGGATTTTGTCATTAGTTAGTCAGAATATATTATAATAGATTATCGTTATCCTTCCGTAAAACCCCATGGTTAACCATTTCAAATCTTTCAAGGCTCATTATTAAAGGTCAAATTTTAAAACGTAATCCAGGCCATTGAAATCATTAAATACTCGTTCTGTTGGTGCTGACTTCACATTTTAGCTTCGACTTGAGAAAAAAATACTTTCAACTAAGCGGAAATAGTTGCAAGAATGTTATAAATTGGTCATTTTAAAGCAACTCTTTGCCGTCTGCAGAAAAAAACGTTTTTCAGAGTGAAGATTTTCTGGAATTCTTTTATAGTGGACACGAGGATCCAGAGTCTGGTGTCATACAGTTGACACATCCACTGTGCACGTGCAATCTCTGAAATTATTATAAAACATCTAAGAACGAAAAATGCAATCTTCGAATTATGGCATAGCAATGTGTTTTTCATTGCTATATATCCATATAATTATCATTTTTATATCTGCACTTATTAGTTCTAATTTGGATATGGGTATTGGCAGTTTTTGAACTACCCTGGAAATTGGAAATTTCACAAAAAACAAAAACGCACCCTTATGTTTATTTTTTCCGTCGAGAGCACCTCGATAAAAAGCGAGTATAATTACTTCAGAACCATGTGGTCCAAATATATCTTGAATTTTAAATTTAATATGAACCGTATTAATTTGCGTAAAATTTAAAATATTTCTCAATTTTAATTAATTGCCACCATTTTCAATGAATTTTGAATGGCACTTTGCAAAAGGTGAGCCTGTGAAACGTAGTTAGCGCGTCATTTCTTAAGGCATTTTTTTGGGGACTTTTACTTGCGTGGGCATTGAAGGTCAGAATAATAAGCAAGAGAATATGATTATTAAATCAAAAGGATTGCTAGTTCGTATTTTCCAAGTCTGTATTCCGCTTGAAAATTGCTTATGGCTGACAATTACACGAGATTACGTGATCAAGGTTGACTTTCGACTATTTTTTCCCAAAAAAAGACTTAACAAGCTTAGGAATGCTGTGACGTGCGCACACATGTGATAAGATTGTGCCATTATAAATATTTGATTGATAGTTTAAATTATTATAGGTTTTAGCCTACTAATCTGGAATATGGTGTACCAGTATATCCAACTTAAATGTTGAGATTTATCAGGTCCAAAAAGTTTTTTATATCAACACTATTGCAGATTTTGAGAAGATCTTGCTGTGAAACCCAATTAAAAACTGTGTTGTAACCTAATTATTTCATTATATTCAGTGTCATGCGTGTGGTCATTTTATTCTCTACTCCCTCAGAAATGCAGTTCACATCGTTACAGAAGTCAATCTGAATCTCAGTATTGTACGAGTCCACACCATGATTCTCGCTGATCGACGAACGAAAGTGGGCGAAGTAGTCGAGGCCGTGGGTGTATCGACCGGAACGGCAATTAATATTTTACATGGTAAGTTGGCGATGAAAAAATCGTCGGCCCGATGGGTGCCGCGATTGCTCACGGTGGACGACAAGCTGATCCGGATGTCAACTTCAAAAACTGCATGAACTAAGTTATGAATTGCTGCCGCACCCCCCGTATTCACCTGATCTGGCTCCCTGAGACTTTTCTTATTCCCTAACATGAATAAATGGCTCGCGAGAAAAAAAATTAGCTCAAACGAGGAAGCTATCGCCGAGACAGAGGCGTATTTTGGAGAGTTCGACAAATCCTATTGTTTGGAGGGGTTAAAAAATGGCCGGGACGTTGGGAGAAGTGTATCTTTCTAAAAGGGGACTATGTTGAAAAATAAAAAGATAGTTTTGGAAAAATAGTTTCTTCATTTCTATCACGGGTACTTATTGAACCGACCTCGTATAATTGAAGGGCTCACATCAAGGTTTCCCCTTATTTCCCCTTGAATGCTGGAGCAGTGCACTTAAAAGGACACGATTAATATTCATTGGTGTCAGTCCCATTAGTCTGATTCCTTAGCTCTCCTCTGACGAACGGAAGGCTGCCGGTTTGATGTCCGACATGCGCAGATGTTGTATTGTGATCACAGGGCCCTTGTTTCCAAGTCATGTTTACGTCGAGGGTGCCCTCAAGCGTCGGAGTGAGTCGCCGGCCGCAACTACGAGGGTCATCCGGAAAGTAGTACCCGTTCGTGCCGCATGAAGTGCTGACGACGCGAGTAGCCGCTGGACGAGGTCAGATAGCTTCAGTGGCTTGTCTGCCTTCTCTGAGCCAAGTTGCGTGACGCTAGCATTGCCTGTGTTGTTTCTGTGATTGTTTACAATGTTTAAAAAAATTGAGAACGCCGCCAGTTGTGAAGTGAGGGCAGTGATTAAATTCCTCAATGCAAGAAACGTTCGCCCATGTGATATTCATCGCCAATTAAAGGAGGTGTATGGAGACAATGTAATGGACGAGTCGTCTGTTCGGCGGTGGTGTCGCAACTTCAACATGGGGAGGGGGAACACACACGACGATGAGCGTTCGGGGAGACCGTCTGTCATTACAGACCAACTGGTGAGCTCAGTTGACGAATTCGTGAGGAACGATCGGCGCGTCACAATTGATGACATCTGTGAGCATTTTCCCAATGTTTCTCGAACAATTGTTCATGAAATTGTTAAACACCATCTGCATTATGCAAAAATTTGTGCAAGATGGGTCCCTCGCGTATCTCAATGAGCTGGCGGCGAAGGACTATGCAGCAGGAATACAGAAACTTGTCACACGTTATGACAAATGCCTTAATTTGCTTGGAGATTATGTTGAGAAGTAGTTTAAAGTATCCTCTTTCAAATAAAATTTTTTATGTTTGTTAATATTTACTTTTGTGTCTTTATTTCACGAACGGGTACTACTTTCCGGATGACCCTCGTATTTTGCACCACGGGGAGAGGGGCCTTCGTGTAAATCATTTTATCTTAAAATATATGGAAAAGGTATTTCAATTAAAGTCGCAATTAAAATGTAGGCTTTAGAACTAAAATTGTATTCTTAACTGTAACTTAGTAGGTGCTTAGTTACTCGTCAAAAGTTTTGCCCAGACGAAATATTAGTTTTAATCAACGAGGAAAATGTCAAAGAAGTACAATTGAGAACAAAAAAATCTTAAAAGGAATCACGTAATGCTTGTAAAGTTAATTTTCTTGTAGTGGTTGCACGCTTTCGCTAATCTGTGCCATATTTTATATCAACTGCAGATATGTATAATTGCTTCTTGTGACTTGACGCCCCGAGTAACTCCGGTCTAACTCTTCTTAACAAAATCTTTTCCAACGAAAATTCTTTCTGTATTCCGAAAATACGGGTCACTCCTTGATTGGTCGATATTTTGGAATGAAATATCCATAAGGAGATATTGGGTCAATAATCTTCGGTCAATATTTTTTAGACACAATGAAAATTATGCTGGTACCTATTTAAATATTGTCTTGATGGCAAAGCAAATTTCTGCTCAGTCAATGAGTGATAGCTGTATTAGTCCTTAAAAATGTTCCATTTTCAGGCTTATGGCGGTGAAATATCAGCTCCATAAAGTTACTACTGCGAGAACTGTTTTAGACGTAGTCATTCGCCGACCATTTTCTTTAACGGTTGGTGAACTTACACTTTCTGTCATACTCCCTCATCGTGGCATGCAGGGTATGATGTAGATATACTACTTTGGTTGCGATTTATACCCTAATTAGCTCCAATCACTTCCACCAATATCTATTACTTCGCTAGGTTTAATTTTTTTGGATCGATGCTAATGCATGTGTATGCTCAATGCGGAACCCTTTAATAAGTACGCATTGGATGAATTGGCACCCATTGTTATACCGTAAAAACCGATATGCTCCCCTTTGCGCCACTACTGAATTGGTGGGGAGTGAAATTCGGCAACAATGGTCGACATTCGTTCTTTAAAGAATGAAAAGTTCGGTAAGAGGCGCTCAGGTCAATGAGAAGTCTTCCCTACGTTGGCAATGCGTTGTCATCGTGCTTAGCATTACGTGGCACGCGCCAGAAGGCAGTACCGAGGAGATGTATATTCATATGTATTTATTTTACTGTACTCCATTGTACATCGTATACCAGAGATGAAGAGGGACCTGATATAGAGTAGGATGATGGATTTTGTGTTTTGTTAGGAGTAATAAAATATTTGTTTGGTAGTTGTTTCCATCCAAAAACCTACCTTAACCGGTAGATTACCTTAAAAAAAAAATTGTATGTATAATACCGTATTGCTTTGTACTGTATCTCAAACTGTTATATACTACCTTGATCAAAAAGTTCCCGGAATAACCGCAGTGTGGCGCTCCCATCGTTCCGATTTGAGTTCTGTTTTTTTGTTAAATTGGTACATCTGTTGTTGATATTCCCTTTAAATCTTAGTGTCATAACTTGACATTTGCAAAAGTTACGTAGCCAAGAGTACATCTATCTCTGTGTGTGTTGGCGATTTTTTACAATTTCAGAAATGGATTTAAATTTGCAACAACGAACTTGTATTAAATTTTGCGTAAAAAACGGATTTAGTGGCGCACGGACGTTGGAAATGTTGGAAAAGTGTTTCGGCAACGATTCTCTAAAAAAAACGGTCGTTTACCAGTGGCACGAGCGGTTCAGAAGTGGTCGTGAGTCAATCGAAGATGATGAACGCAGTGGCAGACCATCGACGTCGAAAGTCGGTGAAAAAATTGATAAAGTAAAAGAAATGTTGGTCAATAACCGCAAATTAACCATCAGAGAAATAGCGGAGGACTTGAACATTGCCTATGGATCCGCCCAAGACATTGTGGTTAATGATTTGGGTTTCCGTCGTGTAGCAGCAAAGTTGGTGCCAAAAGACCTCAATTTCATGCAAAAAAGAGACCGTGTTGACGTCGCAAAAGACATGATTTGCGAGGCTGAATCCGATCCCACATTCATCAAAAGGATCATTACTGGAGACGAGACGTGGGTTTATGAGTACGACACGCAATCCAGACATCAGGCAAGTGAATGGCGTTCACCAAATGAGCCGAGACCAAAAAAACCACGTCGTTTTCAGTCAAAAAAGAAGGCAATGCTGACGGTTTTCATGGACTACAACGGTGTAGTGCATCATGAATTTTTGCCAGAAGGCCAGACAGTAAACAAAGAGTATTATTTGGGCGTTATGAGACGTTTGCGTGAAGCAATTCGCCGAAAGAGACCAGAAATGTGGGCAGAAAACTCGTGGATTTTGCACCATGATAACGCACCGTCGCACAGTGCTATCATTATTCGTAATTTTTTGACGAAAAATGCAACAAATACCATCCAACAGCCACCGAATTCACCTGATTTGGCTCCCTGTGACTTCTTTCTGTTCAATCGAGTTAAAAACCATTACGGGGAACGCGTTTTAGCAGCCGAGAGGAAGTAATGGAAAAATCGCAGGAAGCACTGATGGACATACCGAAAACCGAATATAAAAAATGTTTCGAGGATTGGATCAAGCGCTGGCATAAGTGTGTTGCAGTCGATGGGGATTACTTTGAAGGGGACAATATAGATTTAGATGAATAAACTTGTATTTTTAATTTTCTGAATAAATTCCGGGAAATTTTTGATCAAGGTAGTATGTATTCATTGTACTTTATTTTTGTTTATTTTTTATTATTTTATTACTATTATTACTTAAATTTTTACTGTCTTGCAGGGGTTTCGCAGGTTTTCACAACTTCTTTCTTTGTGGGTATTTTCCTGCGTGGGTTATTACTTCGGTCTTCATGTTCTAACTCCCTAGGTATTTCCACAAAATTACTTATTCTGCTTATTTTTTATTATATATATATATATATATATATATATATATATATATATATATATATATATATATATACACACACACACACACCCACACATTTATGTGTAACTTTATCATTTTTTTGCTTTATTTATATTGCTTTATATTTCCTCTTATTTTTATTATTTTTGTTATCCATTTAACAAAGGATTAAATGTAAGAAGGAACCAACCTTATGGTCACAATATCACCCGTATAAAGACGTTTATCCATCTATTTGCTTCACGACTCTAGAATTTCTTCGGCGCAGATCACTTGTTTTCACGAATCAGCGCCAAGAAAAAATATCGCCATTTTGCGGGGTACCATGCTCTAGGCCAACTGCAGAAGGACGGAAATAAATGCTGAAGAATTCTTCTACCCACCCACTCCCTCCCACCCATCTCAACGTGGGCGCAAACTAGATGCAATTCCGCGGGTAATCAAGGAAATGAGATTCTGAACTGTGGGATGGGGTTAGGGAGGGGGGGAGGAATGAATATGACGGAGAGCTCGTCTCTTTTCTTTTCCCTACCACCCACGAAATGAAATTAAGTTACGATCTGAGGCGTAGGGACTGGGGCGACGCAAAAATATATTCCACCGAGGAATTTCGACGCGCAGGCCAGACGGGAACCGAGGTTCCCGCGAGACTGAGCATAGAAAAATGGGGGATGGAGAGGAGACGCATCGCAGAATTGCATTCCTTCGATCCCTAGGGTTCCCTTCGCGCGGCTTGGGCACCGCTTATATTTTTTGTCGCCGTCGGAGCGAAGCGATACGCAAAAAGGTTGACGGCTCGAAAAGCGTTGATTGTCAATTGTTGTCCATGTGTGCTTGCGTCTTCATTTTTTGGCCATCGCAAGTTTCTTTGACCTTGACAGCTTCATGTCAATGCGGTGTTGCCATGGAGTGAGTGGGTTAGGAGTCCTAATTTTAATTTCCTTCCGCAAGTAATCTTTTCCTTAATTTCCAATTTCCTTGGATCAAATAACTAGTAGTTTTTTTAGGGGAGGTGACCTACAGCTGAAGTCATTTGCGCCATTATGGACAGGAAAGGAGGAAGGGTGGAGAGAAACCCGGTGTCCGCATTAGCCTACTCTGAACGAAAGGCGCCAAGGGGTCCGCCGCTTAACTCAGTTTATATTGCTAATTGCGTATCTAATACGGCTTGGCCACACCAAAGCATCTTAATTTTTCATTTTTCGAGTTTTTTACTCAAATTTGGCATTGTCTAGCAAAATTTTCTCTTTGGGTATGACCTCAGCCTTTTCCAACCAGGCGTATTTGTTTATTGCGCACATTAAGGTCTATAATTTCACATTGGGTATTTAATACGGTTTGTTCATACGAAAGAACTCGTGCGCACTCTAAGTACGCTCCACAATGCATCTAAGGTCGGGATACCACTGAGAAAGATCTATAGCCTCCAGGGTCCGAACCCGAGCCCCCTGGGTGGGATGCCAGTACGTTAGCCATCGTACCATCCCGATCCCTATACTGATGGAGTCTGAAACTTTACCAGTGGAGACCATATTCATACTCTTTGATAAAAAACAACTTTGCTTTAACCATCACGATGTGATTCATTCCGCGGTCCTGCAGCATTGTCATGTGGATTAGATGGTGCAAAACCAGCAGGATAGAATAGCTTAGGGATCGGAGGGATGAGGGAAGGAATACAATGGAAGAAAATGGGATGGGTGGGAGAGTGTAAGGGAAGGGGCCCAGGCCTGAGTCAATCATATCACAACAGACTGGCTAGCTATTGTCCTATGGAGGGCGCTTGGAAGGTTTGGAGAACGGTTAAGGGGAAGTGTTTCTGGTGGGGTCCATGAAACGGTGGTTGTAGTGGAAAGGGGTTAGGTGAAGGAGGGAGAACTTGCTTTTTTATATCATTCAGAAGACCTGACTATGTATGAGGGTGAAGAAACACGTTGTACTATCTTTATTAAATGTTTAGAGAGCCACAAGATTGTCTTCTGAACGCACTGTGAAAAATTAACTATATTAGGGAAAATAACACGGACAAGCACATGCAAGGGTAAGCGTACCTCCGCTATTCGTGCATAGCAGCCAAATATTATTTTATAGCGAGGGATGAAACGGTTGAAACCGTTCCATCAGAGCTCGGACCATAGAGTCATTCTTATGCCATTGTTTTGTCAATAAAGTAAAGCGTGGTAGCGCATTGTTAAGATAATGTTAGTTCTCAGTGGCACAACTCGCTGTAGGAAACTGGAACGTCTCTGGTTAGCGGTCTATTGATGTATATACAGCGCCAACAGGGAGACCCACTTCCATATTAATGCAATAGACTTAAAACAGCGTCGTTATTTCGGGAGTATTTTCCATTTTTAGTCTTTTTACCGATTTTTCAGTCCTTGCGTCGACAAGGATTATTTTCAAGTTTTTCCTTTATCAATTCAAAATGAATGGCAAATACACATCGCATGCTGCGTGTGTTTGGAGAACGAGTACGATCCTCACTCCACAATTTTATAATACCGTAGAGGGCGGTTTTTTTTACCGAAAGATAAACTCCAAAAGTTTCCCATAATTTTATGAAGTTGTCTCTTATTCACACACTAAAATATGCGCAACTCTCTAAATAACGAAATGAGTTGATGAAATTATTAATCATGTGTTGAATATAATGGTAAAGTTGGCAGAAAAATGTTAATTCTTAGGTTTATAATGGCTTTTTGCACATCGATCCCATGATTTCCATCCGTGGACAAAGCATGACTACTCGCGAAGTTTCACGTTGCTGAGGGTTTCTGTTCACCGTCAAAGGAGTTTACTTTATGGAATAGGGAGAAAATATTATAAATCGGGGTGAATAAATACTCGTATTTAATAAGCGATAAGCCTAAATGGCTGTCACCGCCTGTTTTAAAAGGGAGGACCTTAGCGCTAGCAATAATTAGAGCTTCGGATGATTATTTGCCCATTCTTAATAGATTTTCACTGTCCGTTATATTGTGAGACTGGTTGCGTATTTTAAATTTTATCAGCTCATGTTGGTCTTGTTGTACTCTAAACTTGACCTATGAATTGAATGCTATGCGACAAGAAATCGTCTTGTTCGGGATTTAAACATGCAAATCACTTTGAACCGTACGATTAAGACTAAATATTTAACTGGCGGGCACAGTAGAGGTATTATCTGGTACCCGTCGGCTGGATAAGCATGGATAATCTGGAAGCATCACGGGAAAAGGCTCTGGAACGTTCGGGATTATTGAGATGACCACCAACTTTGCGTTCAACAATCTCATTAAAGATGTTAGTCCTTAGAGGCTTAGCAGAGCAAGATCCATAGTTATTTTCGGCTGTAATTAGCAAAATTAGCACATATGTTATTACAACACTCTTTAACTGGCTTTCTAACTAGTAATCATGATGATTGAATGTAAATAAACTACCTTAGGGGGAGTCATCTTTATTCACCATTAAAAACTTACCGGGTAGCCCATTGGGCAGTCTTGTTGTTGTCTACAATGAATGTAAGTGAAACAGATGGCCAATTAAATAAAAGTTCACCTATTCCACCATTCCCGAGCATCCTATTAGGAATTTCTGCTTATTACCACGGGTAATATCGTATTTGTTTTAACTAACGATAAAGCTGGGGAATCTTAATACTACGTAGTTGTTACCCTAAAACATTTTAATTTTGCACTCCTTACTTGCATACTGAAAATTATAGTGGTGAGGTAAAAAATGAAGTCAGTCAGTTTGCTCGATGAATATGAATGTGTTAGGGAAAATAGGAAAAAATAATATGGAAAACCGGTACAGTTTAGAAAAATATAAAAAGAAATGCCCATACTTATCTCTAATGTCTTTTCTAGTATTAAGGAATTAACATTATCCTGTGCGATCATGTACCATCTGAACCATATCCCTTATCGCCGTTGCTCATAAGACCAAAATGATACTACCTTTAATGTGCACTCGGTTAAATTCGGTAGTTAAGCGTTTCTCGTACTTTTATGCATTGGAAGCTAAAGTGCTCGTTCCGTGGTTACGTAATTGTCGCTATCTTAGTGAGACAATTCTCTATGCCCGTCGGTGTGAATCGCGATGGTTTTTAAAGAACCAGGTCGAAAAACTCAGTCTCTTCAATTCCTTCCCACGCGATGCGAAAAACAAATAATCAGTGCATTGAGGTGGGGACTAATGCAAGACCCGCAATTAACCCCGATTACGCCTTCTAGTTCTTGTCCCATCCCTGCATCGCAAGCCCATCGTTGTGATACACATGTAATGGATCGTAGAGTTAACGCTTGCCGATTCTGAAAAAGTGTTCCAGATCGCCGGGACAGAAATCCAGGAGGCCATTAGCGAATGAAGCCCATTTAGTTGTATGGCTTGCTGCTTTCGAAAACATTTTGTTCCTCCTCTTGTATAGTTTTTATTTTTCGAGGGACGAGAGAGGATTTTAACGAACATTGGTTCGAGGATTCCAGTTTGTTTTCTTTTAGGGAACGTTATGAAGGCATGCGAAATCTCGATACTGCTCTGTCATATTTGTGAAAAATATAGGAATGGAATGAAGGAAAAAACATGAAGGTAAAATAAGGATTTTTGGTAAACGTTTTCGTAACCCTCTTTTATAAATCTGCTCCATCATTCTCAACTCCGAGGCAAGTTTTTCTCTTTTCCATTCCACTTGTGTACATTATATGCTTAGGATATGAGTGACAGCGTTTCATGTTATCCTGCGTAGATAGTCCCGAACATGAATTTAATGAAGAAAAACATTTGGCACGGAGAGATTCAAATATATTTTTAAGTAATATAGTTTTAACATATCTATGGACAAGAGGCCTGGAATCAGCTGAGATCGATGCGTTATACGATAATCGAATTTTCATCAAATGATTCGGTAAACGTGTGTTATCATTCTCGGCTGAGTACCTATTGTTTATTGGTTGCTACTTTGTAGAGCTAAGGTTAAGAATGAATAGATGTCTATTTTCCGAAACGGTATTCGCTGGTGGTTTAGTAAAAACCATTGGCGAAAGACGTGATTACTCCCTAAGTCACTCCTTTTTACATTTTTTTACTCTCGGCAATGAATTCAACGCATAAAATTTAGACAAAGAGACCCTTATTTGGTTTTCACATTGTTATTTTCTTCGGAATGTGACACAAGTGATGCACATGTTACGTATCTATCACTATCGTATTCTATTGTTATATTTGCGGGAACATTTTGAAAGATATTTCGTCCAATGCCTAATCTTAAGTGTCACTGCTGGATTTCAAGTGCTTCTTTAGAAATGGGCAAAAAATATCGGTCCTCATTAAAAGTGGTGAATGGCCTTAATTTGAGATGCAATCAATGAGCTTTCCTTTAAGGTGAATGAACATCCTTTTCTACGCGTGCACACATCGAAACAAAAGGGATGGAGGAATATGACGTGGTTTCATAATCGTTCACGGCCGTAAAGGAATTTTTTGAACGATGAGGTTTTTGACTAGAACAATATCAAATTCATAATGAATACTATACAAGTATCTTCCTCTTCGGCGCACAGTAAAAGGTGAACGAGTGTAGTGAACGGGGAATTAAGATTAAACTATTTCGAAATTCCTCTCTTAAATCATTCATGGTCTTCACGTTTATTCGTACATTTCTCAAGCCCAAACTGATTTACCGATGATTAATAACTTATCCCCTTTTCCTATGTTTTGTTCATGATTTTATTATTCTAATTACCACCATTGCTGTGTGTGAAATCAGACTTATTGTTATATCAGCCTCACATAAGATTCTTTCACCATTTCCTTCATAGAATTTTCCCATCTAAGTTGTCTGAAGTCTTCTGACCAAATATGTCTCTCATATTGCGGGAAATGTATCCATAAAAGTTCTTCTTTCCACACTTTTTGGAATCCTCGAGTAGTTCCGTGGTGATGTTCTCTATCCCCATAGCCTTATTCCTTTAATGCCGTTTTTCTCGCAAAAGATTTTATGACTCAACCTAGGCTTTCCTCCTTTTCATCATATTCCCCTCTATCTCTTAACTTACTGACCAAATATGTTGGTCATATATTTCCCCTAAATTTTCTTTCCATCTTGTCTTGACTTTATTCCCCTGTCACATATCTGATAATTTGCTTGAATTTTCCTTTTTGACTCACAGACAGTTCTTTCACCTTTCTGCAAAGCGTGTCCATTTCGACCTGTCTCTTTTAACTCTCCATTACCGTGCCTTCTAATTCTTCAACATATCGCACGTCCTATTAGTTTCTCGCCTTAGTTCATTGTCTTGGCTTTTTGAACTTTATTCTTGTTAATTTTGGGTGAACATTAATTCATTTCCTTCTCTCAAATTTCTTCCAAACTATCTCATTTGCCATCCATGTAATTCCAAACATTTTCGGAAGTTAGCTTTCCTATTGTTTTATGTAGGCGTCTTAGTCCATTGGATGTAATGCCTGAGTTGGTTATTGTTCAGTTTATTTTCATGATTAGTGCGATTTTTCGATGAATTGTAAAATTCAAACACTCATTGAAAATTCTCTGGGTAAATTTGCAGTTTACCACTTTGTCGATCGTTAGACGTTCAAATAAAACTTTAATTTGGCCAAATGAAAGTGTGTGAGCCTCAAAATGGTGGAATACAGAAGGAAATATGGAACACGTAATTGGTGTAGCGTGTAAATTTTGTATACTACTCTATAATTAGCTATCTTTCTCTTATTTTATGACTGCTATTTTTAATGTTCTATTAATTATCACTTAATCGGTAGAAATAATTTGTGATTACTTTCTTTCTTGGTTGAATTTCGCTAATTCCGAATTTCAGTTCACTTGGTATGTAGCTTTACTTTGGAACGTGTAGTTAAAGACCTGATCACGTGAATTTGATGACGATAGATAATTGAAATAATCAGCTATTAAATGAAACATATGCCATCCGATGTAAGAGAATAAAATTGAAGGAAATAAATAAGTACTATATATATTATATATATATGTATATATATATATGTATATATATATATATATATGTGTATATATATGTGTATATATATGTGTATATATATATATATATATATATATATATATATATATATATATATATATATATATATATATATATGATTATATGATATGGAAAGTCTGCAGAGGAAGGGAAGAAATCGGTGCGCTGTACAGCAAAGTTAAATCGTTATCGGGGTGTAAGAACTATGCTAACAGTTAGAAATAAGGCGGGTAAGGTAATAGTTGACGCAGGAAAGATTCAAGAGAGATGGAAGGAGTATATAGAAGAACTGTATAGTAAAGAACTCAGACCAACAAAGTTAGACATTGAAAAAGAAAATGACGTAGAGGAAGACAGCTTAGGTCCAGGCATACTAGACAATGAGATAAAAAGGGCATTAAGGGAGATGAAACTAAATAAGGCCGTGGGGGCAGATGTGGGAGGAAGAGGCTATATGGGCTGATCCGTAGTATTTATGAGGAAGGAATCTGGACGGAAGACTTTGTGAGATCCGTTTTAGTTCCTATTCCGAAAAAGGTAAAGGTCACGTCATGTGAGGACTATAGGACAATTAGTTTGATATCCCACGCAGCTAAAGTTGTTCTCAGGATCATAAACAAAAGGATAGAGAGTAGGGCAAATGATTACTTAGGGGATGATCAGTTTGGGTTTAGGAGGGGGAGAGGTATGCGTGATGCCGTTGCAGTAATGAGATTATTAATCGAGAGGAATATAGAACACAACCAGGAGGTATTTGCCTATTTCGTAGATTTCGAAAAAGCGTTTGATAGAGTGAATTGGGAAAAGCTAATGAGTATATTGCAGAAAATAGGAATAGATTGGAGGGAAAGGAGGCTAATCCGCAACCTGTACATGTCTCAGACTGCTCAGGTGCGGGTGGGAAACGGGGAGTCAGGATGGGCAATGTTAGGAAGGGGTGTAAGGCAGGGTTGCCCATTATCACCGTTGCTGTTCAACCTGTATGCAGACAAAATGATCAAAGAGGCATGGGAAGAACTGGAGGTAGGAATGAAAGTGGGCGGGGAATTCGTAAAATCAGTTAGGTTTGCTGATGACCAAGCTTTAGTTTGTCAGTCAGCCAAGGGGCTGCAAGCATTGCTGAGTGAATTGGAAATTCAGTGCGACAGGTATGGGATGAGAATCAATATTAATAAAACAAAGGTTATGCGATTTTCTAGAAAGAAAAAGGCCAAGCTAAACAATTAAATAGGAGGGCAAAAACTAGAGCAGGTAGAACAGTTTACGTATCTCGGTAGTGTTTTGGACCAACACGGTCAAAGTAGTAGGGACGTAAGGAGAAGAATTGCGCTAGGCAAAGAGGCTTTCACAGACTTGAAGACTGTGATAGAGGGTAGCATGTTGGGCAAAAGAGGAAAGGGAAGGAACAGGATAGGGATGTTGGACGGGATGAAGGAAGGAAGAAAGTACTCAGAGATGAAGAGGGACCTAATATAGAGTAGGATGATGGATTTTGTGTTTTGTTAGGAGTAATAAAATATTTGTTTGGTAGTTGTGTCCATCCAAAAACCTACCTTAACCGGTAGATTACCTTAAAAAAAAAAAAAAAAAAAAATATATATATATATATATATATATATATGGGGAAGAAAGAGGGTTAAGGTTATATTTTAAAGAAGACTGGAAAAGAATACTTAGGTTTCCCGGAGATGTTCTTCACCGTGAGGAGAAAGCGGAAGGCACGGACGAGAGAGATGAGGACAGGTGCTGTTCGGTAAGAGAGACGAAGTTCGAGGGGTTAGTGTTTGGAAATGGAGTTGACGGGAAGGAGAAGGCATTTCCTATTGAGTCATGTTCAGGCCCCCGGGATCAGAGCGTGGACCAAGGAAACAATGCCCGGCTCTTCAAGGGTTTTGGATGTAGAGATTTGTCTTAGGGAGGGATGAAGGCAATAATTGAAGCATTGAAACGAGAAATTGAGGGAAATATTTGAAATTGTCAGGGAGCTGTGTTTAGGTGATTGTTTAAGTGCGTGTGTGTGCATTATCCATTACAGAAGGGGTAGCAGTGGTTTTATTTCATTTGATAAATTGAATTCCTTGCTCTTTATTGTATGATATCCGGAAAAGTCGATTGCTCTGGCACTGAGTTACTGTAATGTGCATCTCATATAACAGAAATGTCAAAGTAAAAAATGAAAATAACGGAACGTACGTGATATTGTGTACAGACTTTTTATTTCGGTAAAAGAAATGACTGGATTATGAGTACATTGTATATAGAAGGACCAAAGGTGACAGAAAGGATAAAAAACTAAGAATTGTTGGAGATGCTTGGGAAAGAGATAAATGTTGTTAGGGAATATTCGAAAGAACCGGCAAAAGAGGATGAAATATGAGTATAATGCGAGATAGTGGGATGATGAAGGTTGAGTTGGAAGGAAAAGAATACGTATACCAGGGAGCGGTGGTGAGAGAATGGGAATATCACACGCATGAGAGGGAGGGAAAGGCTACGAGGAGTTGGAGAGTGAAGAGCGAAGGGCAAAAAGTGTTAATGTTTTCCACAAGTGCTTTTTAGTAGCCCATGGCGATGTTGTGTAGTTTTCAGAGACCATCCAAATTGATTCCTTATGATGTTACCCTGGTGTTAACACCACTATTCTCCGTCCTCTCCCCGACAAGTCTTATACAGTGCGGTAGCGTTGGGCATTATTCCGTCCGCAAGTCTTTTTCGCCACGGACGCAAAACTGTCTGTACATCCAGGGGCTTCAAAATCACATCATGTTGTAGTTTTCCAGAGTGATGTTCCAACTCTGACAGAGAGCTGGAGAGCGCGATACCCCTTAATTCTAATCAGCGAAATGGGTCGCAGTTTTTATACACAGCACCTATTCTATGTAAATCAATATCATCGGGAATGGAACGTTTTCATATTAATTTTAGGGAAAGAATTGAGTGCGGACTGAAATCACATCTTTTTGAGACGCCGAGGAATTGAATCGTGGGGAATTATGAGTAAGGAGTTTTGGGAATGGGGAGGATAAAAGGTCGAGAGGGGGAAGTGCGGGGCTAAGAGTTAAGAGAACGGAGGGGTGGAGTGGGTTAAAACAGGGGGTGAGGGTTTGAGAGTCTTTTAGTCGTGGAAAAGTTGAAACGTCTTGGGAGGAGGCCGAAAAATGTCTCCGCCTCAGTTTGGCCTCGTTCCCCACACGCACCCCCATCCCCTATCCCACCCTTCCATCCCTCCTCCCTCTTCCCCCTATGGGGCCACCTTCCAACTGTACGTATACCAACTCACACCAGAATGCGAACAACGTTTTTCCATTTTGTAAATGAGTTCACCCTGGTGTATTGGAAGAGGTTTGCGTGCTGAGAGGAAATGGAGCGGGGTATGCGAGGTGAAGGGAGCAGGGTCGGTGGTGGTTTGAAGGAGGAGCTGGAGATATTTGGTCCCGGGAGGGTGGGGAGGACAAGGGCAAGAGGTCTCGGAGATGGTCGTAGGATACGATATGGGCGGGAAGGGGGGGGAGGGTGATGTAGAAGTGTCGCGGAACCTCTTACTCGGGCCTCTCTGGGACTCTGGCTCCTCACCATGGGACTTTTGCGGAGGAAGAAGGGGATTGGCGGCGAATAGGAGATTATGGGCGTATGGGCTTTGGTGTACAATTGGTATTATCGAAAAGGCCACTTTGGGAAGACTTAGAGAGAGTTTTCCTGTGTTCTGTTTGTTGGTCGAGGCGAAATCAAGGAGTTCCTTTTCCATTTAACCTTTGTCTTGTAAGTGTTGATTTCTCATTTTAAGAGCACAAGTCAAGGTAATTGCGTAAGAGATGTTTATAAAAAATGCAATCCGTTTTACGGCAAGATTTTTGCTGTGGGATGATAAATTTTCATTATATATTCTCCCCGACTGTACCCTCTTTTATTATTAATTAATTATTTATATATATATATATATATATATATATATATATGCATAATATTTGATTTATTAATAATCAATCTCTCAATTAGTAACATTTTTTGTGTGGGAATCTCATGGCTTTTTATTGTACTCTTAATTTTTCCAAATTTTATTTCATATTGTGACGCACGGATAGGATGGCGAGGGTGATAATGTTAATGTTTGAGGCAATTTAGATTTTATTTCCGAAAGTTTTAGATCTCAAACTACTTAATTTTTATTTTTGATTTCTCTACTTACCCTTTAATTGTCAGATTTAATCTGCGTCAACGGGAATCGTGGCTCAATAAAGAGACATAATATGCTCTTAGTATCAATTGTAAGTTATCACTTGTAACATTACCGAGCCACCCACAATTTTGCCAATATTTTTATTTAACGACGCTTTAGGAATTGGCAGCAATTCTTCTTTTTTTCAAGAACAGGATTCCATGGATAGCACATTTTTCCTTAATTTTTATAGTGTAATGTTAAAATAGTGCTTTTCATCATTGAATGACACTCAGATCGTATCACTTGAATACTATCACGGCTATTTTAGAGGTACAAAGAACCGGGGTTGGTTTTAAGTGGTAGCATTTCATAAAAAAATAAAGTAAAATATTTTGATTGAACAGTTTACCAAGCGAAACCTTCTTCAAATGTGACATGAAAACTTACAAGGGTGGACTATTCTGTCAGGTATCGAACAAATATATCCATTTTAGTTGACTAAGTTGACATTTGAATTATGTCAAAAGCCTATTCGCGTTACTCTTTTTTTATAAAATAAACTAAAAGAATATTGTGCTATAATGCTAATGTATACAGTAATAATACGGTCGCACTATTTGAAAGATTAGAGAGCGTCAAATTCAGGGAGCGGAGATGTGAACTACTGATGATAATGACACCGCAGGTAAGCTAATGGATGATGATGAGGGGAGAAAGGGAGGGAGAGCCGGGAATTCCGAGGGTAGGGGTCGATGAGATTGAATTGAAGGTTGAGGCGGTGTCGGATATCCTCTTGGAGTGAGGGATTAGTGGTTGCCGGAAGAGATGCCGGGAGGGAGGGGTGCAATGAAAGGGAAAGGCGACTCGGGGCACGACGGTCGGAGCGGAGAAGGAGAAGGTATCCTTCGGGAGGATAAGAGGAGAGGAATCTAAATTCGGGAAATTGAGGATTGTAGTGGAAGGTGTGGTTACCGAAGGCGTTTACCTTTTTCCCTTGAATTGCGGTTTAAATGAGGGTATGTGGAACGCCGTCCGTATTGCATTTCACATTTTCAATCAGGAATATGATAGGGAGGGGAAATAAACCGACTAAATACTTCCCAGGAAGACAATACTGAGCGATTCTCCTCAAATTGGTCTCTTTCGGTTGTCCGGTATTGATATCTATGAAATTTGAAAATTGTCATTTGATACATCGATGCAAAAGGAGTCAAAATGTTTGTGACTGAATTATGCCTTTTTACATTTAATATTCTGAGAGCACTACCCTGTCGAGCAGTGATAAGAATCTTTGTCAATCAGCGGACCGCGATAGGAAAGTTTTTGTGAATATAGAATTTACGTCAATTTTTTCAATAATTTTACAAAACACCTAGGAACATGAATTACCTAAAAATTATTCATTTCTAATTTCATTCAAAAACAAAGTTTTTTATCATTACTTAACAATAAAATTAGTGTAAAATTTTATATATTATTTAATTGAAAAAATACTATCAGTGTTCCTGGATAGCATAAAAATCAATGGCAGACCGTAGGTTTTCGTCCCAGTTGTAGTTTTAGTCGGATAATCCGTAGACTAGAAGGTATGTTAATACTGTTACCATTTTGGGCTCGTTTCCGTTCGGTTAATTCATCTTCTACTTTTTCCTCCATTGTTACCTTCTTTATGCTCTCTTATATTTTCCTCTCTGACCTTTCTGCCATCGTAAATTGCTGTATTTTTTATCCTTATTTTCTATTTTAAATGCCGTTCTCATTTCTATTGAATCAATCAACGCCCCGTCGCCTCCTGCAATGTCTTTCATTTTGCTTTTTCTTCCTTCAAATATTTTCTAACAGTATCTTCTTTTCTCCTCCACGTATAGAACAAAGTTATGTCTCCAAATCTATCAAGATTATATTTTCCTATTGCCCATCGTTCTTACTTTTTATTAATTGGAATTTACTTTCCACTCTTTTCTCTTCCTAACCTGGCCAAGACAGTCTACCTGCTGATTCACGTCTCGGAAACATGCAATCGTCCATCTCGAATTATTCCCAGAAGTTTCTGAACCATTAAACGATGGCTTGAATCGCCATTACTTAATTTTTCACGTAATTTTGAGAGTCAGCTGTGTTGATTTCAGACCTTGGTTTCTTGGTCATCAAAAACTCACCGTCGTTTTCTTCTTCTTACCACGATCTGTTTACATTCACCTAAAACTGTAGTCAAAACAAAAGAAGGCTAGCAAAAATATTTGCAGTGTGATTGCGACTAGGACTACCAATTAATTTCTTATGCTTGAGTTTGTTAAATACTAAAAGCGTAAAATTTTGATCATGTTATTTTCTTTTGATATCGTACTACTTCACATATGAGATAAATACCTGAATTGAGCTCATACACTCGGGTTTAATAAAATAATAATATATAGATGTGGACTCGGCATTGAATAATTGAAAAAAGTTATACCTTCTGGTTTTAAGTTTCTCGGTGTAAAAGATGCCTGCCAAAAAAGTGATGAAGGTTTGACAAGAGTCAATCCAGGACAAGTCCTCTTTATGTTTCCATTGGGCCAAGTTTTAATCTTACCGTTGGAGCTAGGGTATTATCATTAAAAAAATACAAGCAATAAATCCATTTTAAGCTGACGGTTGCAGGAAGCACACCTATTAAATGTATGCCTACTAAAACTGAATGCTGCTTTTAAGTACCTGAAATAAATAATAAAAATAGTCTTTATTCTTGCTTAACATTTATGAAATGCTCAGCAAGTAATTTCAACGGCTGAAAGAAATGTTATTTTTCGGTTTAAAAAATTATGTTTCAATTGAAAACGTTAACCTTTCTTAATTCTTATGAAAATTTTACTTGAATGAATAATAAAAAATATTCAGTCTTATCTAAACAATATATTTTTAATATCAGTTTTCTTCGTCAGATTTAGGATTAATTAAATGGATTTTAACTGTGTTTCCGAGGCATATTTTCTGGCGGCCTTTGAGATGCAAGAAGCTTCCTGTAAATCGTACGAGGAGTCATTTTGATTATCTCGGTTTTAGTCGTAATATTTCCCCCGCCAAGGGAGTTTTCACTTGAGCAGTGTCAGTGATACCTCGTCCTCGAGGAACAAGATGCGCATTTTTTTCAATCTGGCCGAAAATGGATTAAAAGATTCACAATTCCCATCCAGAAACGTCGTATTACGGACTTGTCGAGTGTTTTTGGCTAAAATTGGATTTTTTTAAAAATGGGATGATGATTTTGGCGAGAGAAAAAAAATACACACTCCCCGACTTCTTCCCCCCTGCATCAATCTCCCCAGAAAGTCGAGGTGGATGCTTGTATTTATATCTTTTTACCTTTTTTCATTCGGGGAAGGGCATGGGGACGAGCTGAGTGGTCCCGATGGACAGCTTGCATTCGTTTCTCCGGCTTTCAGAAAGAGAGGATGAGGGAGAGAATGGAAGAGCTGGGGTAGTTTGATACAGGCGGGCAGGGGCGGATGGAGGAAACACTTATGCCCGGAGATGTGAGTGGGTCGGAAACAGAGGGGAGAGTGGAGAGGGAGATGTGGATTGGTAGCGGAGGTGGGAGACGGCATAAGTGGCGGTGGCCTCTCGATGGCCCGGGAGAATTAGCATGAAAACTCTTTTCCCTTTACGCTTTCGGGATGGGAGCGCAAAATGAATGGCTCCTCACAGAGTTTGGGATGGAGTAGGAGGAAAAAGGAAGTCTCACTCTTCCTCTCTCTCCTTTTCTTGGCAAGGAAAGGGGACTTTGGTTGCCTGAGATCTCCATGTCCTCCTACCTTTAACCGTTCACAACGACCCGCCAGCGTTCTCCGTGTATTCCAGCCAATCCTTTCAGAGTTTTTACCAATATACTGTTGATATGTACGAATTAATTAATTGTCCCTATATATATTTTTTTAGATATTTCTATGCATATACATGCATATTAAGTACAACCTCTCTATCTCCTTGCTAAGCCCTTGTTAGAAAATTCAAATGATCTCCCTTGATTTCATTTATGACCTCCCAGTTATAAGTCGTAACTGAGGCTTCGTTGCTCTTGAGAACCATTTACTATTCATACAATGAAGTATATATTATATATATACTATATATAGGTATATAAGTTAGTAAATATGTATATATATGTATTTATATACACATATACATAAATACACACTTATTTGTCGTTCAAGATGAATTTGTCACCGTTTGACGAACGGCTAACCCCATGCTCATAGAAAAGTAAAATATATGTTTGTCCTTTCCATTTGTGTCCATATTTAACAGTTTGTACAATTGCAAACTAAATTTTAAATTTACGTGAGTACTCATCTCTTTAAGGGGACAGACGGGAATGAGCAAGATCACTTGGCCAACTCGTACGCTTGAGTTCAAAAGGGTTAATTGGCAAAATGGGCGGTAGACGTCATGGGGAGGGGAGTTATATGCATGTGCGTGGACCGGTGAAATACTGCGAAAATTTACTCGACCCCTTTCCTCTCTACTTCCTCCCCTCCAATTGGTGTTCTATCCGTGCCAACAGATGCCTCTGTCCTCCTTACCAATCTTTCCCCATCTCTCTTCCTCTCCTTCCACCCGCGCTTTTGCTTACACTAATGGGGCTGTTATTTCAGAGAACTCTTTGATAGCCCCTGGCGATTTATTTCTTGGCGATGGGTATAGGGTTGGTTGGCTTGGAGTCAGAATGATTTCCGCATATCCTCCCTAGGGGTTTGGCGTTAAAATTTGATTATTTTAGTTCGAATGTCTGAGTGGTAGGGGTACGAGAGAGTGTGGGAGGGAAACGGCTAATAATTTTTGATTAACTCGTCCGTTGGTGGAATCTCTCCACCTCTAATTTTGAATCTGGAGGAAAAGGTCATTTCTGACTCAGAAGTTTATTTCGCTGGAGTTATTATAATTTTCCGTTTATTTTGGATGGACTTCGATTTGTTACTTTCTTGATTTATAATTTAAAGAGCACGGAATTTTTAAGAGATTTTAGTTTGTGTAATATAGATCATCATCTAAGAATAGTTGTTTAGTTTACTTACACAGGCTCATGTGGACCATGTGAAGGGAGTTTTGAATTTTGGATTATCTTAAAGACCAGTTACAGCTAGTGTCAACATCTCATTAACATACTCCGAATCTCCAAATGTATATAATATTTTACCCGGACTTTTCTACATATACTCTGGTTATATATACTCAAGACTTCACTACCTTTTCAGTCTTTTCACTCCACACGGTTGTGTAATCAGATCCTCTTTTAGAATCATTGATGGCTTGTACATTCTTCCTTCCGCGATCACCCAGGATTAGGCAATTACTTAATAAACAGGGAATGAGAGGAAAACAAAATAAATTTGAGGAAAGCTGTTTGGCCATCAAATACCATTTGTTTGTCATCCAGTTGAACAATGCGTTCCTAATTTTTTTACTAAGCCCGTTTATAGAGACGTTTTTTTAGGTTGTTTGTGGAATCTTTCTATCTATATCAACTATTTCGTGATCTGCTCTCATTATTGAAGGAAAGACTAACTTTGCAGATTCCACTGGACTTTTTATTTTCCACGACCATGGTTTCTTTGCAAGCCAAGATGTTCCCTTGCGACAAAACCATGGTCATGGGAAATAAAAAGTCCAGTGGCAACTGCTAAGTAAGTCTTCCTTCATTTACTATGAAATAATTTCACCGAGTGACGCCTGAATCAGTCCTGCTCTCCTTACATGTATCGCTAATGATGTGGCGTATCTTTTAGTATGATTAATGACTCAACTACCGTAATTATTATTATTTTGAACAGTTTAATTTCATCAATAATAATTTTATTTGTATTCATAAGAGCTAATAATTTTTGTCGTTTGTTCCGAGAAAAACCCAGTGAAACAAAATTGCTTGCGAATTTTTTTGATGTCCTATGAACTTTCATTTTTTTAGATTAGATTTTATTTTGTATCCTGTTTATACACCGGTAGGTCTTAATGTTATTGTTTGCTCCATCTAAAATATTTTTCAATTTCCCTCCTTGAGGCAAGAAACGTAATTATAATTCGGGATTACTTTGGTATTACTTATCAATTTATTTAAATTTTTATTGCTTCTATAATACCAATACTTATGACATTCTTCATAGCCATTATTAATAAACATAATTTAATAGATGAAAAGGTTTTCTTGATTAAATGTCAAGTCACAGGAGGTTGTAAGATTTTAATATTTCGTTGACAGACATTGGATTAGAATGCAGGTGATAGGCCTCGTATTTTTAGACATACATTCTTACTCACTGTGAATTAATAGAGTCGGAAATTTATCTGAACTTACGGATATATAAAATTTTCTCTGTGCGAATGAAGTGTCGGTCAATTGAAACTATCGAAAAATGTATTGTCTTGGATTTAATCGAAAACCCAGATTTTTCCCAAGGACTCACTACTTAAATCACGGAATCAAATGAGGAATATTTCACTGCTGCTACGTCGATTGAAATACTACCTTGATCAAAAATTTCCCGGAATTTATTCAGAAAATTAAAAATACAAGTTTATTCATCTAAATCTATATTGTCCCCTTCAAAGTAATCCCCATCGACTGCAACACACTTATGCCAGCGCTTGATCCAATCCTCGAAACATTTTTTATATTCGGTTTTCGGTATGTCCATCAGTGCTTCCTGCGATTTTTCCATTACTTCCTCTCGGCTGCTAAAACGCGTTCCCCGTAATGGTTTTTTAACTCGATTGAACAGAAAGAAGTCAAAGGGAGCCAAATCAGGTGAATTCGGTGGCTGTTGGATGGTATTTGTTGCATTTTTCGTCAAAAAATTACGAATAATGATAGCACTGTGCGACGGTGCGTTATCATGGTGCAAAATCCACGAGTTTTCTGCCCACATTTCTGGTCTCTTTCGGCGAATTGCTTCACGCAAACGTCTCATAACGCCCAAATAATACTCTTTGTTTACTGTCTGGCCTTCTGGCAAAAATTCATGATGCACTACACCGTTGTAATCCATGAAAACCGTCAGCATTGCCTTCTTTTTTGACTGAAAACGACGTGGTTTTTTTGGTCTCGGCTCATTTGGTGAACGCCATTCCCTTGCCTGATGTCTGGATTGCGTGTCGTACTCATAAACCCACGTCTCGTCTCCAGTAATGATCCTTTTGATGAATGTGGGATCGGATTCAGCCTCGCAAATCATGTCTTTTGCGACGTCAACACGGTCTCTTTTTTGCATGAAATTGAGGTCTTTTGGAACCAACTTTGCTGCTACACGATGGAAACCCAAATCATTAACCACAATGTCTTGGGCGGATCGATAGGCAATGTTCAAGTCCTCCGCTATTTCTCTGATGGTTAATTTGCGGTTATTGACCAACATTTCTTTTACTTTATCAATTTTTTCACCGACTTTCGATGTCGATGGTCTGCCACTGCGTTCATCATCTTCGATTGACTCACGACCACTTCTGAACCGCTCGTGCCACTGGTAAACGACCGTTTTTTTAGAGAATCGTTGCCGAAACACTTTTCCAACATTTCCAACGTCCGTGCGCCACTAAATCCGTTTTTTACGCAAAATTTAATACAAGTTCGTTGTTGCAAATTTAAATCCATTTCTGAAATTGTAAAAAATCGCCAACACACACAGAGATAGATGTACTCTTGGCTACGTAACTTTTGCAAATGTCAAGTTATGACACTAAGATTTAAAGGGAATATCAACAACAGATGTACCAATTTAACAAAAAAAACAGAACTCAAATCGGAACGATGGGAGCGCCACACGGTGGTCATTCCGGGAACTTTTTGATCAAGGTAGTAAAACGATTGAAAATATGGATTTAAAAATATTTATTTATTTTTGAGGCGTTCAAAATGAAGTATTCTTCAATTACTGAAATATTTGGTTACTCAAGGGTTAAAAGACTAAAAAAAACTAGTGTTCCCTAGCAAGAAATTTTATAATAATTATTATTATTTTAAATTTTTAAAAGAAAATTTTCAAGTGGTTATTTCACTAACACTTTTATAAGAAGTCATTCCGTTGCTGTAGAAGGTAGAGTTTAATTTTTTCCATTAGGCTATGATCGAGCGTTGGCTCACTCAATCTAAGAAATTTGCTGGTGCACGGTGCATTTACTCTCTCACAGAGTATGCGTTGGCATTCAAATACGAAAATATACCGTTGAATCTAACTTTTAAAGCTTACGTAGACGTTCTATTTGTCAAAATAAGGAATTTAAAGGTATTTAAATCCATTCAGGACGGTTCAGAATTCTTAATTTAGGTGGATTTACGCCAACCTAAGTTTGACGCATTCCATCGGTGGCGTGATTGTTGTGTCTTTTACTTACCCTACTTCCTAATCTGCCGAAGTAGGATGGGAAGGCTAGAGTATTAATTTTTTAATTGATATAAATCAATTAAAAAAACATGAATTATATAAATATTTGTGTCAAATTTTCCTTATGAATTCAGTGCAAAATTTTTAAATTCCCTATGTTAACCGTAATCAAAGCAACTAATCTACCACCGTTAAATTTTTTACGACGTCGCTCAGTCGAAATTTACAATTCAAATCCCTACCCGTCAATATATAATTGATCGGTCCAATCCACTTCAATCAAGGAATGTGTACAATTAGTTCTTATAGATTATTCCTCCTCGCAATGAATATTTTTACTTCGAATATACGCAAAATTCGATGATAATTTCAACATTTATACTTATTAAGACATATATTAAGATTGACATATGAATATTCTTATTTGCATTTCATTCTGAACCTTTCGTTTCCACAAAATTTACTGTCCATTGCCCCAGTTTATATTATCCAAATTTGTCTATTATTTAAACCAATCAAAAAAAGAAAGGCATGATCGTGAAAAATTACGGTTTCCGCAGAATTTGGGAATGTTGGTTTTGTTTCACCTCCTAACTGAAATTACTCAGTCCATGGCTCCCAGAAAATTATGGTCGGAACGTGAGCAACGGAATATTTTATGGTCATTAAAAATTTGTTTGGGCGATTAAGTAATCCCTCGGCAAACGGCTAAATGACCCAGAAATCACGGGGTTGGTTTTAAATGAATCTGCACGGAAGATTTGTTCAGTCAATTCGCTCTTCTATTTATTTTTTATCAATGCAGTATGGTCTCGTAGAAGCCTAGAGGGCCCCGTTACAGCTCTCCGGTGTAATACTGACTCGAAAGACTGGGAATTGCGTTGATGCGCATATTTCTAACGGGGCTCAGTCGGTTGGCAGTTGCTCGAAATATTCATAATTGATGAGAGCTAGGGAGGGTTGGTGGGAGGAGGGGAGATGGATGGAGGGGGAGAAGGGTAGGAGAGGCTTTCACCCATGCAAGATGGATTGCTCCTCCTCTCCTGCAGCGAGCGCCGATTTGCAGTGCGAGTGCACGACCCTCGCCATACGCCTCTCCTCACTCCTCCTCGCCCTTTCCCCCCTCCCAGGCCATCACGCCCCCGATCCACACCACACTCACAACCCCCTCCCCACTTCCATTGAATTCCCAACGACTGACTCGCTTTCGGCGTCGACTCGTGGATTCCCAAACCCTCTCTCTCCTCATCCTTACTCTCCCCAACCTCCAGTCTGTCTGTCCCGTCTCCTCTGGCGCCGTTGATTGCCCTAAGCCGGGCTCCCCCCCCCCCCTATCTCTCCGCCTCTATAGCCATACGTTCTAACCTACGCTCACTCTTCGCGGAGCTTAATTACCCTCCCCCCTCTTTTTTAAGCGAATTCGTTAACGTCCGCTGCTTTCGGGACTCTCTCCCTCCGTCCCTCAACCTCCCCCGCACGAATTAGCTCCCGCTCCCTACTCCGTCCTTTTCCTTTAAACCCTGTCGCGCCCCAGATTCGTCAGACCCCATCCCACGCTTCCTTAATTTCCGCGCCGCTAGTTTTACTCGCACGTATGACGCTTGTCTGGGCTGTCTTCGGCTTTGCTCTGTCCCCTTCCGACCCCCAGCGACGCCTCCCCAAACCAAAACCATTCCTCGTAATCGTGTCGAGCGAGGGGTAAGTGGCCCTGCACATGCTAGGGAGCGGTGTTGGCATGAAGATGGCAAGGGTTGATGTTTTGGTACGGTGCGTATATGGTAAGCTTCGGATTTATACCAGTCTCTCTATGATGAGCACGAAGGCGTTTAGTATTAGTTATTCTTTTGTTTGTACTCTGAGTTTGTTTTGGGGCGTGACATATATTTTTATCATAAATACACCGTAGGTTTGCTTTTTTCTCCATTCAAAAAGGAGTGGTTTGGACGTGAAACTTATGAGGAACTTTCATTCAAATGTAGAGCTTGGCCTCCATAATCACTGATTAAAAGCGTTACCCAGTTTTCAAATACAATCTGAAACAGAAAAGGATTTTTTTCTGAAACGCTTGAGTACCACAGGCACCAAGATAGTTAAAAGCCTAGGAAGAGAAGTGTAGAATGGAATCCATTAAGATGGAATATTGAGAGTCTATTGGGGAGTGGGAAAGGATGGAGAAAAAATGAAATGAAATGGAGATGAACAGAAGAATGCTAAACCGTCGAATGAGAAGGTAAAAGGTCTTAGCTAAAATGCACCGAAGGTTGTAAAAGTGAATAGGAGTGAGGGACATAATTTATGTGCTGTGCATAGAATAGGTATATTGTATGATTGTGCATATGGTATGCTGAAGAATGATATTATACATGGTTTTGAATAAACGAAGTGGAGAGGGGAAACATATTTCTGCATTTTGGACGGCATATTGGAGGTAGAAAATATGCACTTTTGAAGAATAAAATGATTGATGTCGATAGATTTAATATTAAACGTTTCTGAAAGTGCTAAGCTCTTTTGACAACCACACTATTTACAATATAATTTAGGTCAAACTTCCCTTTCTTTAACCGTTAGACTACTACTAATAATACAAGTGAATATTGGAAAGGGGAGTATTACATAACAGAGCCACGTAAGAGTGTGCCATTGGCCATTGTTACATTACGCGCGTTTCATAGTGGGCATAGGGGAGCAGAAATTCGAAATATCGTGTTACGGTTATGTGCATGGCCCTTAAAGCGATCCAATGTCATCGGAGCTGAGGCGTGTCATCACTATACCGCGCTACATTTCGCTGAGCGTTAGGGTGTGCGGTACGACTGGGACATGGATTTCCTAGCCAACTCGACCAATAGCCGTTAATGGAGCAATCACATCCCTCGCTGCAAGAGGGGTAGCTTTGTCCATAACAAGGGTTGCTCGACTTGAGTGACGTGTCTGGTTCTACCATCAACCTCATCTACCGCGTCCGCATCTTAATCAGTAGCCTTGTGATATTCAGTATCCTTGCCTTCTAAAAGCAAGACTTAGAATTTTTTCATGTTATCAGTAATAAATAATTATCATCAGCATTAGTTCCTTATGTACTTCTCGAGTGAATCTGAACTTAAGTTCCAATTTTTGAAATTATTTTTGTGTTAGTGATATGAAATACTCGTTGAATGAATACCTGATTGTAATGATATTTTTGCACTCCTACGAAGTAGCTTGCTCATGAATGATACTGGGGTGACTTCGGGGATTAGATGAGGGAGATTATTTGAAACCGGGCCCTAATAAATAATGACGGGTGTAAAAAATATTTGATCTATTAGGGATTTCAATATACGTAAGACTTATTAAGAATTATGTTAAATATACAGGATCTTATTATAGCCTAAATGTTTGTCTATAGATGAAGTATTTTGCTCGGGACTGCCGAACGAGGTTCTAGTTGAGCGAAATTTGGAAATAATACTGACGGCATAAAACATGACCAAAGCACAGGTGCTGTGAATTTGCAATGGCTAAATTTAAAAGTTTGCGGATTATGTGTTTGCATTGGTTAAATTGTTTAACTTTACTTTCGTATCTGGGTGTTAATAAATATTAATGAATGTGGGAAATACTAGTAATTTATATTTGCGTTAATAAAGTAAATGCTGAAAAATATAGTCTCCGTCCTTCTTCATGGAGTATATAAATTATATGAAACACTCATTCGTGAATTATGTAGCCTGCACCTTTCACCTGTAACTCATGCAAACTAATAAATTACATGACGATTATTCAGGCTCTGTATTGAAACGTATTTGATTTGTATGCAATGCAGCACCCGCGTACATTTTACTTGTAGGAGAATGTTAATGGTAGTCTCCAAAGAAATGTATTTTAATTACAGGTTCAAAAAGAGTAATACATTGATTTTTTACCGAAATTAATGTCGAGTCTTTGATAATGAATTATTTTTATAAAGTTATTATGCTCTGCTGATATTTTTTATATCAAAATTACCAACCGAACATCACTTGATTGCTTCGGTGAGTGGTGCATTTTTATTTTAAACCCCTAAAATATTAAAGTTAAAAAATAGAAGGGATCTACTATGGATCATATGGATCATCACTCTCTCTAATTGAGTAATTACGATGATACCAGGCTCTGGTAAATGCGCATTACTCTCGCTTAATTAGCTAATAGGGTAGCATCTCTGGGATTAAACGGTAATTGACTGAAGTATTCTCATGACCCGGATTTGGACAGTCCTTTGCCATTTGACCTTGAAAAAGTGGCGGGCGAAACCTCGTAGCAGAACTGTTATTGGCCGCATGCCGAGACTTGGGCACATTGCTGTTGCACAGAGACTTTGGGCACATTGCTGTTGAAATGGCATATGTCCCCTAAATGGATGGTCGTAATCAACTTGCTATTTACGTACCTTTCACAGATGTTTCTTTTTTTAAATATTCTTAATTTTGTTAGAAGCCTACACTCTCTAAATGTCTGCTCTGGTAGAATTCCTTTAGGTGAAGCACATTCATAGATTTCAACAATAAAATGCCTAATAGTTGAAAAAGAAAAATTTGGTTTGTGGTTTCCGGCGTAACTAAATGGAATCTATTCATATTGGAAAAAAATAGTAAATATTTGATTCCACCGAAACCTTTCTGTGGAATCACAAAGTTACTTTTTTTCATTTCCAAGAAAAATTTGGCTTAAAAAACATACTTGTCAGGACATCATTTGGAATATCCTATTGACATAATATCGGGAGTCTTGTTTTGTGATGTGTTTTCAGGAGCTTATTTTTTCATTTCGCAACTTCGTTCATAACTTAGTACTGTTTACTAGATTTCGGGGATGAATAAATATTGAAGTTGTGTCGTTATGCCTTAGGAAGCGGATATTCTCTGTTCTTGATGAGTTGAAATGAAATTTGAATCAATTAATAACTTTAACGGAACGCACAATATTATGGATCTTTATCTCTAGATACCTCTGCTAGTGGTGTTTTTTAGGCCATTGTTGATCTTTCTCTTAATAAGTAATCCGTTGAGTAATATCACAGCGTGCTAAGAAGGACTATTTTGTTTGCGATAAAAAAAAAGATTTTACAGAAATTACCCACGAAAGGTTTTAGATCATAGGGCTCAATAAGCGCTATTAATAAATATTTGTGAAATACATAACTAATTGAAAGATGTAGCGGTGAAATTTGTGGTTGCTTTTTAATTGCTCTTATTGATGTAAAAGGATAAAGTAAAGTTTTTTAGGAATGAATTATATTAGAATTACTGAATTAACACTTAAAGCTAGCAACTTTCTTAGACACCGGTTATCCCCGAAGCGTTGGACATTACTCTTCAGGTGTTTTGAACATGAGCATTTGAAATCCGTGATTATAAATTACAGTTTTCCATGCTACAATAGTAAACACGGTGCTTACCTTTGTTGAAAAGTCAACATTTTAACTGAAAATCATGATTTTGGGGTTTTACTGTTCCAATTCCATAGATTTAGAACGTTCTAATTTCTCAACCACCACCACTACTTAATTCTACACCAAGGCTGGCAATACTATTCTACGTCTAGGCGTGTTAGCAAGATACGTATATATATATATATATATATATATATATATATATATATATATATATATATATATATAAGTCATGCTGTAGAACTGTTAAAAATATGGCTCCATTAAATTAAAAGAATAAAATACAGGATATTGACAAATATGTACGCTACTCTTTTTAATTGTCTCCTACGCGATTGCTGTCATATCTGTTTTGATCTCTAATGATACGAGGAAAAAATATTTTAAATCTATTCGTTCTAAAATAAATAACCCTGATTTTACGTTGGTGATCTGATCTATCATATTATGTTGGTGCCTGTAATATGTCTTTAACATCCTCAGATAAATAACCTACCCAGTTACTTTAACCTGTATTTAAAGTTACCCAGTTACTTTAACCTGTATTTAGGCATACAGTCAACTAGTGACTCCCATCCTAATTCTTCCATTAGTGTCGTGACATTGCTACCTTGTTCATAACATATTTTCACAAACATAGCTCCTCTATTGTCTGTATTAAATCCAAACATCGAGGTTAGGTGTCCTGTTCCTTTCACTCTTCCACCTGCGGTTTCCCACGAAGTTTTGGTATCCAGAAAATCCCACCACTTTCACCAAATAGACTTTAATAGACCTATTTACTGTAGCTATGTATTCCACTAATTATATCTTTAAATCGGCTGAAAATGGGTAGCGCATCAATGCAGCAACATAAGGAATATCCACTGGTTTTCGTATGAATGTGTTTAACTAATTTTCATTTTACTGGCTCTGTTATGTATGGATGTGTAATTCATTGCCCAAAACTTCCTACTTTCCTCGACAATAGAGTATATGTTCGTATGCAAGTAATCATATGAGATTATTCCTAATGCATATATGCTAGATATTAAGAAGTGATTAGTAAAAGCCTTAATTAGGATCTTGGTTATGTACCGCGTGGGTATTTGGTCGTTAGAGCAGGATAATTGGCATCGATTGGAAGCTCTTGAGATGTGTGTGTGGAGGAAGATGGAAAAGCTTTAATGGATGGAAAGGAAAACACAGAAAGAGATGCTAGGCATGGGGAGAGAATTGTTGGGAAATATCCAAAGGAGACAGGAAGGATGGATACAGTGCGTTTTTATTAGCGATGGGGTGTTGAAGACCCTGATAGATGGGAGAACGTTGGGCAATCGAGGTAGGGGGAGAATAAGGATATGAACTCTGGACCCAATGAAGGGAGGCGGAAATGAAGAAAAATTTATTTTAGTTTGTGACGTCAGGTCATTTTATACGGCGAGGCTAAAAATGTTGCGATGTTTAGTCTATCTCAGCGAAAACTTATCTTAAACGGTTGAATATCAGCAAATAACATACTAGCCCTACTCTAACTAGAGGAAATGGTGGGTGACGGACAAATTTTAAAAATTTTTCAAGTTTTATTTCACCCAAACAAAATCAGATTAATGACATGGAAGACTTGGCTACCACTTTTGCGCTCAGCAAAGTACTCGTAAAAAAAGCAGGGACAATGGCAAATTTTGAAGTGTGGTATGTTTAGTCGATGGAAACGGATTTCAAAAATTAATCTAGCTGTTATATTCTCCTCATCGATTTTTATGCAAGGAGCGGCTCTCACTCACCTGTGTTTGGCAAGCACAAACCATTTCGCCACGCGTTTAATGCAACAGAGCGAGTAATCGCCAGCAGGTTTGGGAAGGAGGTTGGTCTAAAAAAAAAAGAAAAACGACAGGGAATTGGTTTAAGGAGTAAATTGCTCTATTTTTGCAATCAGAGGAGAGGGGGGAGGAGAAGAATAACGAACGAGGCACAATGTGCTGTGGCCCCTCGTTTCGCATGAGTTCGTGGACGGGTGACTCTGCCAATGCACTCCACCAACTAATGAGACCGGTTTCAGATGTAACAATTGCTCTTCCTCCCCCTGCCCTTGTTCTCAATCAGGGACATTGTTTCCTTCGAATCTGAGCAGACCAACGCAGGGCCCCTTCCCAATTAGTTATCCCAATTGCTAATTGATCTTTGTAAAATAAAATATCTGGCTGGAGATTCCCGTTTTCCCGGTCAGGAACATTGTTGTTAAAAAAATGTATATTCCCTTTATGCACACTCACTTGAATACAAGTAATTTAATCATTGATTCAATATACTATCATTTTCACCTTTCATAACAACATTCTGGGGAGGTTCATAGAAGTCAATATTAATCATAAAATCGATTTCAAATGTATGTGGTCTAGTTAACCCATCTTGTTGAATGACGCAAACACCTGTATCCTCACCCGTGACTTGTCTCTTGAAAAGATGAAAGGATTTATGTGAACAAGAGGTTTTAATTATCTAGCTATAACCAATTATCAATTTTCTATGGAGAGTTTGTCGACAGGAAATTGTATGTATCAATGAGATCTTTTTATGAAATTTTTGAAAATTGAATATTTTGGATTTCGACTTGCAAGTGGGAATAAAAAATATTTATATGCAGAAAAATTGAATCCCGACACCCCACATTTTTGTAAACACTTGTATCACTGGCTTGTACGTTCTGGTGAACCCAGGCCTCTGTGGTTGGAAACCACTTAAACTACAGGGAAACAACCTGCAGTCATCCCTCGGCTTTATGACGGACACAGTTATGTTGATATAATATGATGTCTTAATTACCTTTATAGTCATATCCCTTCACTCTTTCCCATTATAACTTCTCCGCCTTTATCACACAATCCTTTTTAACGTGCCTCGACTGCCGATTGGACTTAAAAAGATCGAATAAATGTAAAAGATTATTCAATATTACTGAAATTAAATTGGTTATTTTTATTAGGTGCATTATTTGGGAGGAAATTACAATTTTCACTCATCATATAGACATGCGTACTGATTACTCTTGGACTTAATTAAGGACATTATTGTCTTTCATGTAGTTTTGAGAAGGAGAATTCTAAACGTCATTACCTTAATACCTCTTTACCTCTATTCTTTCACTCTCGATTGAAGAGTTGTTTCTAAAGAACTGGCAGAACACGCACATCGGAAGTACAACTTCAAAGGTCCATTTTCTTAGCCCTGCTATGAAATTTCTCTCTTCAGCACATGCTTGAGACATTAATGTTCGGGTCCGCAAATTTTAATAATTAAGTTTGCCTAAGGCCAAAGGAATAAACACGTGACACACAGAATTGTTATTAGGATAAGAGTCAAGTTTACAATTGTTATATCCAGTTCAACCATAAAAATCTTCGAGACGAGTCCTTATCCTCAGTCGGAGCGTTAATTTTCCTTTCCTTGCAGATTTTACGAGGCGTTTTAGGGTGTTATTTCGCACCGGTAAGGGCTTTTATAATTCTCCATTTTCCTCTCTAACTTTAATCCACGCTTCCCTCCTTAAACTTCTCTCGCCTAATGGTTCCAGTTCATTCCTAATTCGGCTGCCGCGTCCATTTCCGCATCCAACCGAATGAAAACTGGGTCGTTGTGTAGGTAATTGAGCGGACAAAACCCGCTGGCCCTTCTTTCTTTCATTATCGATATACCCACCCATTTTCCCCTCCAAAAATTCTCTTAATTATTGCCTATCTTCTTTTTTCCCGGTCTACACATTTCCATTTTCCCCCAAAAGCTGCCCTAAATAAACGGTCCAGGGCATTTGATTATTTTTAATTTAGGAAGCCTTTTTAAGAAGCACAGGAATTTTCATGGTTCTCTCTAACTTCAGCCGTATCTTCACCTCTCCTTCTGGCACTTTTTGAACCACTCTGACTGATTTTATATGTGTGTACATAACTTAAATTTGATATATCTGTGTAATGTTTGTTTGTGAGTGTGTGTATGCACACACACACATTATATATATATATATATATATATATATATATATATAGACACACATACATAAACATATTTACACGCACGCACGCAAGCACACGCACATACACACTCATGCATATATACATACATACAAGCATGCTATATATATACGATTACATACATGCATACTCTAAATCTCAATGCCAGTACGTATGCCTAAATCTTAACCTCGACACACAGCCCTGAATACTTTTTCTTTTTAATATCCTCTTTTCTTTCCTGGGGTTGATTTCCTCGGAGAGTGCAACCTTATGAAACGTTCTTGTCTCTTGAGTGAGTCTTAACTCCCACGAATCACTACCTGCATCGTCATGGCGGGACAATTTTCCATGTTGAAAGTTAGAACGACTTTGGTTATGACGAAGTCTACTTCAAGTTTATGTCCCTACATGTTCGAATCCAGTTTTGTTGTTTCACCTAGAGTGGGTAGTGTTAGCGTTCCTCTAGTTTCAAGAAGAAATAAATGAAGTCGTGTAGCTAGCTCCCTATGGAGACGATATAATACGTACTTTTAGAGGTTGTGCCATTAAGGCTCAAGTTTTGCTAATCTTGCGTTAGTAATACGTTATTTATTGTTTTTATTTAATTCATTATTATTTTCTTGGGATTAAATGTTACCCGGCATGACAGCTTTAACCTTATTTCAAATATATGTATAATTTAATATTTTGAAAATTTTTAGTTTCATTATAATAGACATCTGGTAGAAAATAGGATATTTGATATACACTATTTGATACAAGTTGATTTTGAATCGTTGTTGTGCTGATGGTTATAATATATCATAAATGTCAATGGTTAAAATCAATACTGTGGTCATTGCAATATATATATATATATATATATATATATATATATATATATATATATATATATATATATATATATATATATATATGTACACACATGATTAATATACATTTACACTTGTACATGTACTCTTTTCCTACTGGTAACATACATTTCATACACCTTATAAATCATTAATAGTTTCTTAAGCATGCAGAAGAGTAAGTTGGATGACAAAAAACCAAGCTTTCATAGAGTGCTCAAGCAAATTGCTAATGTCGAAAAAATAATGGTGAAAATGAATTTTTGAGCCAGCAAACTAAAAAATTGAACTGGATTATTATTTGAAGGATCGCAATGGATTCCATAACAAAGTGTACCATTGGGTAATAACTGATGACTCGCAGGTAATAAAGTATCAATTTCTTTTTTTTTCAAATTAATAATCGAGGGATATCTTTTATTGTTCCAATCACTTCGAGAGTAGGGCAAATGATTACTGAAGGGATGATCAGTTTGGGTTTCGGAAGGGGAGAGATACGCGTGATGCCATTGCAGAAATGAGATTATTAATCGAGAGGAATATAGAATACAACCAGGAGGTATTTGCCTGTTTCGTAGATTTCGAAAAAGCGTTTGATAGAGTGAATTGGGAAAAACTAATGAGTATATTAAAGAAAATAGGAATGGATTGGAGGGAAAGGAGGCTAATCCGCAACCTGTACATGTCTCAGACTGCTCAGGTGCGGGTGGGGAACGGGGAGTCCGGATGGGCAGTGTGAGGAAGAGGTGTAGGGCAGGGTTGCCCTGCCCTACACCTCTTCCTCAGGTTGCCCTGCTTACCTCTAAATATCATTTTCGTACATCCGTTTATAAGACTTTCTAAAGACATATCGTGAAAGGTGAAATATATTAAGCATTAGATTCGATAATTTTGACCAAATATATACGTTTTATATACCGGCGCTTCTAAATTTCTTTGTTAGTGGCTTCTGGTCAGGAAGGAGTGAAGGGTGCGATCGCCTTATCAGATTCCTGATGGTGGTCTTGAATATTCTGCGTCTCGCAAAGCCAGACTTGATAAATAGAAATGAAATATTCGTCTAAAATATGACTGATTATTCCCGAAAATCAATTATTTACTGTGTAAATAGAAATGAATTGACCATACAGGATACTAGAATGTCGCTTGCATGATGGTAGCATGATAATGAAGCATATCCCTTCATTACTATACTTAGTTACTGTTGTAATCCATTATTCAGGAAGAATCATTTCAAATACGGAAAGGTATTTAATTGCATAGATCCACCGTGGGAATGGTGATATAAATTTGGTATGGCTGTGATTCAGGTGCTCATAATGTTAAAGAGACATTTGGGTGAAAAATGGCTTGCAATTCCGCAGCATGTTCAGTCATCGGTATTTATTGAATTCGGTTCAGGCTTCCGGCTACAAGGCTGCGTGGATGTTTGCCGACTCTACCAGTCGGGAGACTCCTCCCCCTTTGCTACCCTTTTTCGCTCTCGTTCATTAAACTCTCCAATTGGCCTTCCGGAATTAATGGACTCAAAAATGAAATCGAAGGGAGAGAGGGTGAAACAGCCTGCGTTAACCCTCATCTTTCTCACTGCCCCTCCTACTGTCAAGTCCAGAACAATTTCATCTTTTCTTAATTTTTCTCAGTATTCCATTCCCCATAGGTCGGGGGACCGGAAAAGTCGCTGATACGGATGGAGAACCGTTTGCATCTTTTTGTGGTTCAATTAGAATCCGCCGCTCAACCGGAAAATCAGTGAGAGACAGCGAATAGAAAAGGGAAAGGGGATAAGAACATGTATAGATGTCTTGAAGAATCCGACAAGTGCCCCTCCCCCCGGCGAAGTCATCACCACCCAGCGCCCCAAAACAATTTTTAGTCCTGCGCTTGATTTGCTTTCCTACCGCTATCTCTTTCGGCACGCCCATTTCACTTCCCGTGAACCAAACGCCCATTTTTGTTCAATTAGAAATTGAGACGAAATTTGGGTTGCGGTGAATGCTTAAAATTTGGAATAAAAAAACCTGAGGTTGGACAGCGAAATACGCAGTGGAATAAGTAACTCACAGTAAGGCTGAATCAATTATGACTCGGAGCAGGGAAGTATCGAGTTATTTTTCTCGTCGAACGGGGGTTATGTAACCAACCACGCGGGTTTATGTTTCCGTTGAATTTTATATTGATACATTTCCAAAGCATTTATTTCTACTCGGGGTTAATTTCATTAATATAATCTCACGCCAATAATCAAGGCTGGGCATGCGCGTAAAGAAGTACGTTGCATGTTTCACGGTTTACCACTTTAACCTGAATCTGTACCAGCATCGATTTCAAGTGGGAAGCTTTGTTACATGCAGAAAATCGAGTCTCCGATCGAGCAAGATAAAAAAATGTAAAAATGCAGACCTTTGTTGGTTTTGCGGTTGAGCCCCGAGCTGAAGCCACACTGCGCTTTATGTAAAGCCAGATTTAAAAAAATGTGGCTTTTTACCCCGTTTTATGTGCTTCCGATTCCAGTTTGTGTGTACAAATAGACTCACGAGCAATACTAACTGAGCTGACAAACTCGGAAGTTGACTTTGCGAAATTTGATCTGCAACTGCCGTCTAAGCAGAGCGTGAAATTGAATTCCTGTAGGTATCAATGCGTTTCCCAGGACTGGGTGTTATGCTAGAGTGGTGAAGGCTCCATTCATTGAAAAGAACTGCTATTTATTTTTGCCATATGGATTGGGGAATTTCATCGCTGTTAAGGTGTTGACGAGTCCGGTTGGACTTCATTTTCTTGTTTCAACCCACGAAAAGATTTCAATTTGAAAATTTCCACAGCTGTCTTCGAGATTAAGTTCATTACCAATCATATATCGTATATAGCATGCATTGCAATAACATATCTTGTACCTGATTCTTATGGGAAGGCCTATCGGTATTCTAGCAGCCGAGTATTATTATTATCGTTAAGAGCAGTGGTTATGATGTGGGTTAGAAGGTGATTCAATGTTTCAACTTCTGACCGTGATCACCTAGGTATGATATATGTGATTGATACAGCTGTTCTAGATGGCAAAATTAAAAGGCTTTGTTTTACTACATGTATGTAACAATACTAATTGCTAATCATAATGATATATCCTGCTACAATTACACCAACTCTGGGTTTTTCTTAAATATGGTGTCAAAATATTGATATAACTCATGATTTAGATTTTATGCAGCTAAAACCTTGTTTTTACAAATAATTCGCTGTTGCGTTGTTACAACCAACGCCAGATCGTTAATAGCCTCCGCCGCCTTGTCTGAAAATATTGGAACAATGATTTCATTGATTCTAAATCGTACGTGAAACTTTAATGCTGGCCGTCAACCTGAGAATCTCTCAAAAAGAGGTAGGAATGTGGACGATTAGCTTATATTCCCTATTTGAATGTCAATTATTATATTTAAGGTTTTTTTGGAATTGTAGAGTCAGAAAATATCCATGGAATATATTCATTAAGATTAAATGTTTGTTAATAATTCAATTTCTAATGTTAATATTTTTTTAAACTTTTATTTAAAAATTGCATCATGTGGACAAAAATTCTGAAAAAATTTTAACCGTACACCGTGGATTGATTGAGCATGAAATGATTTACGTATTATATTTGTAAATAGGGAATTCACTTGGGTGAATTATGCTGTAATGATTACAATATTTTCTATCTAAGTTGAGTATGGTAGAAAATTTCTCAGACGCTACTGTCTTTACCATCCGCAATCATGTATATTGTTCTGTATCTGGTCTGTTCATTTGTTTTCGTTAATTTTTATTGCGAGCCTCCGTGTATCTGAAGTGGCTGAAATATGTCTGTGTTCCCTCCAATTATTTCGCTTTGTTTACCTACATTGGCCCAGTTATGAATTTCGCTCAATTTATCGCTTATTAGTGGTGTTTCCTCTCCTTGCAGCTGTGACCATTTTTGGTCGATACAGCTGTATCGCCATCCAATTGGGGGTTATAACGTTTTCACCGGCTTGCCTTTGCATCTCATTACCGCTCTGTTGCCAGATTATATTTCCTTAACTAAGTGCTATTTTATATTTAGTACTGGAACGCAGACTTTTCATTAATTTTAAATCCAATGAATTATCCACGTTGTAATATATTATCCAATTCAAATAAGATGGAAGCTATATGTACCGCAATTTTCTTTATTTAAAATGCCGGTAGAAGTTAAACAACCTAATGAAGTAATTTACAAATTTATTTTCTTACTATTTCAAGCCCAACTAAAATAATTGCTTCCAACCATTACAGAATCGAGTACCTGCCTTAAATTTCGCAGTCATATCTCGGAATCATTATGATGAGGGCATGATTATTAGTGCATAAGGAGCGTTAAATATTTTTACTGACATAATTAATTCTTAACATGGTAGTGCATGCTGCATAAGAGAACATCATAGAGAGTAGCAAAATAAACGCGATTAAATGAACTTTTGCTTTTCTTGAATTAGCGTAGCTTTTACACCTTGCCTATTCACTGTCTAAAAAACTTCACTTTGCGTACTGAGTAGTACTTTGTTAATAGTGACAACTTCGTGACTCATCGAAAAGTTGAAACAAAGAAATCAAAATAATTACAACATTAGTAGATATTCGTCGAAATAAAGGCTTGCTCATAACGAAAATGTATGGGATATATAGGGACGCATTTCGAATATCATTTTTTCAATCTCTGAGCTTTCCAGTATGAAATACTAAAGTTCAATTTAAACTGATATTTTCTATTTTTAGTGATCCAATAAAAGATATTTGGAAGAAATGAGGGCGAGGTTAGGGTCGATTTGAATTAGACAGAAATCGTAGGTTGAGGAAAATATGAAGAAGCAATGGATGTGAAAACTGATTACAGAGAAAATAAAAATAATTGTGGTGAATGATGGTGGAAGACAACTGTTATTCTAATGAAAAATTAGGATGTTTGTATTTACCACAAGATTAAAGAAAAGTCGCGTGTATTACTGTGCGTCCAGGTATTCCTTTTGAGGGGCTTTCAAAAACTCTCAAAATTATAGACTATGTATTATGAAGATAGCAGCATGATATATGCAATAAAATGTATTAGTTATATAAACTATTATCAATGAAAAGATAAGACGTTACCTTTGGAAATTGTTTGGGATATTCCGAAGTTACTGGTTTAATAGTATAGCCCCATGCCAGCAACGAAAGTTGTCAATTCTGTCGGTAGGAGGGAGAAATTTCCCTGAATATGCTACTGCTAGGACAATGAATCTTTGATATGTAAAAGATTTAAGGGAAACCATAGCTTATTTTAGGAAATGAACTGAAGAGGATACATTGAATGCGTATGAATGGATTTTACAGGTATCGAGGCGGACAAAAGTTTCATAAATATTTAATGAAAATAAATTATCGTATCGCATTCAAGGGGATTGAAATTGCTCCAAACGTATCAGTACAAACCCTAATCGGTGGTGGTTGCCTCCTCATGTTTTAGGACCTAGCGTTAATGTAATATTATATTGGTGTTTTAACTTTTAAAGTCATATGCCTCCGAATTATTTTTCCCTGGCCTATTCTGTGAGTATTAATGACACTAATTAACACTATATTTAATGATAAAAAGAGAGTTTATCATTGACAAAATAACCCTCCTAAATCAACGAAATGTTATAATACCATTATAATGAATTTGGTAAGGTGGTTTTTTGGTTACTGACTGCCAACGGTCTTGAACATGCCCCCTACATTATTTTATATTTTTATAAATTGTACTTAAGAATTTAGAATAGGTACACCAGCTTTTTTCGCCCCGAGTAAACTTACCCTACGCTGGTTTATCACTAACGCTGGTGTGCATAGGTAGGGCCCGATTGCCATTATAAATCGTGAATCCTCCCATTACCTCTGCCCAAACGAATCGGATAAATCTTTTTTCACGCCTTATGTGGACCTATGGATGGTGCAAAAGGTGGCGTAGTGAATGTAATAGTGAGGTTAGGTGTAATCATGGCAAACGATCTCTACCCTGGAGCATGGAATCTGGGGTGAATATTTCCTACCGTGAAATCTCATTGTAGACCTCATACCCGAACAAGACCTCCAAAACGAAAAAAATCGACCGTTAAACGGTTCGCCTGGCAGCCGTAGTAATGAAACTCCTAACTCGACCTGTGTGTGCGCGCGTTGATTACAGGGCGGTCCTTCGTCGTTAGTGCCAGCCGTCTTGACATTTATATCCGTGGTACTAAAATACCCGAAATATTTCGGAGTACGTTAGGTTATACAGAATGGAATCTGAGTGGAGACCCCTATTCACGGAGTGGAGTGTATGGTGTTTCATTAAGCCGGGTGCAACAAGTCCCTATTCCAAACATCGAACCTTTTCCCAAACTCAATATAGTACTTACGAAGAAAATACGTTTTTCCTCCTTTTCTCAATCCTCTATTAGACATAATGTCCCAAGAAATTGTTCAAGCATGCCATCTTGTGCGTTACTTCCTTAAAGTATTTTTTGTTAAACTTGCGCCATTCGTAGCTTGTGACAATTTTTCTTTAAAGTATTCATTCTTCTAACGTAACTTACTCTGTAACTTCTTTGTTTTTGACATCACCCTTCAATCAGATTTCGAAATAACGTGATTTACGCCAATTCCGTTTTGAAAAATAGGACCATTCGGCGACAGTAATAATATTGCTTTCAGTCTACTGAAATTTTTCCCACCCATGTTTTTTGGTGTGCGTGCGAATTTTATATATTTGTATTGCCATTCCTATTGATGGTAATACATTAAGGAATTGCATTTTTGATAAAGTGACGACAATTAACAAACATTTATAATGCTAATTTTGCAAATTATAAATTCTAAAATTGTAGGAAAATGAAATTTCAAACTCAAAAAAGGCGGCGGACCCAATTTATTTTTAATAAATGGAGAATTTATATGTGAAATTTAATATCATACAGCTTTGATTTCAGCTTTTAGGTCTTAGCGGATGATTCACTAGCGTTAATCTTCAGGCTAGTACGTCAGGGTTTTTTGTCGCAAGTTTTCACTTATTAAATAGATAAAGAACGTACTACGGCCGAGTGCATGAAAAGAAAGTAAAACCCAAAGCCGTACACTTCAGTGTACCCAGTGTACCCAGCCGTACACAGTGTACGGCTTTGGGTTTTACTTTCTTTCCAAGTTTTCACTTGTCACAAGTTGCGGTCGTGCCAGTGTTTTTAGATAACAATTTTAGATTAGAAACAATATTCCTCTGCAATAAGCTGGTATCATTTACTTTTTAAGTAGTCATTCCTATCTCATTAGGGTACATTCCGTTGGGAAAGTGAAGAATCACAGTCATGTATGTACTTTTTGATCCCGAAATGTGGTATCGCACAACGAAATTAATTTCTTTTATGATATTTCTCGTCCTATGCCGAATTCTTCCTTTTTAAGGAAAATGTGTGGCCATGGAAGATATCCATGAGAATTTGAAGTTCCCATTTTCATTTCGGTTGCAATTTTAAATCTCGGGAAAATATTGCTATGGCCGATATAATGGCATTCTTCGTTACGGACTGTTCCGAATGTTTGCTTTCTTTCTGCTCATGTTTTTTGGTTTCACGAAACGACTTTGTTGACTATCGATTCGGAATTTCCGGAGAGAAGATTGTTGCGGATTTGGATGGGTATCCCGGTGGAGTTAGTGACCAAGCTTTTGTTTACACAACTTGTTGTCGTAGAAGTTCCGTAACATAACGTATAGTTCGCGGTAATAACTTTATTTCTCTCTCGACGATATCATTGTTTTCTCAAATGATAAATCAAATCCCATGCAATTAACTCAATGTATTATTTTTCATTAAAAATTCTTCAACTTCTGAAAATGCTGCTTCTTTGGTCATATCATCAATAATTGTAAACTTATAGATACACTTTTTTTCATCAAATTAATACAGTACAGTGAGTACCTAGAGATGTGCAGGACAATACGTTTTATCGTTGTCTTTGGCTATTACATTGCTTGGAGTCTAGGTCAGGATGTAACGCATATGTTAATATTGAGTCAACGCGGAAATTAATGTGACAACAGAGTTTCATTTTTGTCGTTTGTCGTCAGGAATAAATAAACTTCTTTTGATTTCAAATCTACATGTTTGTTGAAATAGTTACTCACCGAATGTTATAGTGTGTACAAATATATTTTCTCAAACAAGTATTTGTGTATTATTGATAGGAATGAGCTCTTACGGCTAGTAATATATAATAAATTTGAAACTCCAATAGCCGTAAACAGTTTACCTTTCTAAACAAAGTGAAAATGAAATTAATTGGCTAGCGCTACAAGTCAAAAAGTTGTAAAAAAAATTGTAAACAAAACAACATCTTTCCTAATTTCATTAATTCACTCCCCCTTTACAAAAAACGGAACCTTCATTTGGACAATAAAATTAGGAGAAAAATTTTAGTTTGCGAAATTAATTTTCTTTTTTCCAAGAGAAGCCAACTTGAGATCGGTGCCTATCATCTGCACTTGAAACTTACGAAGGACTTGACCAATCTGGAATACGGAATCTGGCAGGAGCTAGAGAGAAAAATTCACTACGTGGTCAAAAAGAAGGTCGAAAACAAAGCGCGAGGGACTAACCGCAAATTCAAGCGGCTATTAAGTAAGTCTATGTCTTCTTCTCAAAACAGGGAAAATTTTGATAATGTTTTAAACCTCTCTAGTGAAATATTTGCCAAGGAGGAGCTTAAATTATTAAATTACGGACTGAATTTCAATCTGCAACCCAAATCATCCCCTATTACTGATCTCGTAGCTCACTTAGAAGCTTCATTGAAATTTTTTGATCATTCCACTAAGGACTTCATCCGCAAAGGTTGTGAGAGGCAGATTAAGAATAACATTAAGTCATTTAAAAGTGCCCCATCTTCTTTTTCTAAGCGTAACTTTGAAATAGTCAAAAGCTTAAGATCTAAAGATTGCTTTTACCTCAAGGCTGACAAAGGTAACTTGTGTGTCATTTTGGACAAAGACCATTATTTTGAAAAAGTCAGTATTTTGTTGTCAAACGGCTCTTACTCTGAGGTCAAAAGGAACCCTATTAACAAACTTGTGTCCCAGTGTAAATCTGTCCTAAATGATTGTCCTACTGTTATTGATAAGAAGACAAAATTTAAACTTTACGTGTCTAATCCCATTTTACCCAGACTTTATTGTCTCCCCAAAGTCCATAAGACAAACTGCCCCATGAGACCTATTGTTTCTAGTATTGATTCACCCACCTACCTGTTATCTAAATGGTTGGTCTCCCAATTCTCAAGCCTTAACTTCGTTAGCCCTCACTCAGTTAAGAATAACGTAGACTTTGTGAATAAAATTAAAGACCATACCTTTTCAGAGGGTGAAATCATGGTGTCATTTGATGTCGCTAACTTGTTCCCTAGTGTCCCCATTGATATTGCCATCCAAGCATTGGAAAACTGGCTTAAATCGCTTCACTTAGATTCCAAAACAGTTGACGAATATGTCAGACTCACCCATTTGGTGATGAACCAAAATTATTTTACGTTCCAAGGTAAATTTTACAGACAAGATTTTGGAACTGCTATGGGCAACTCACTTTCTCCCTTCTTGGCCAATGTGTTCATGTCTCACTTTGAGTGCACTTTTAAAGAAAAATTCAGCTACTTCCCCGCGGTTTATTTACGATATGTTGACGACATCTTCTCTGTATTCGATACGACTAAGTGTGAACTTAATGACTTTGTGAACAATCTCAATAGTCTTTTCCCTTCCATCAAATTCACGGTTGAAACCGAAAAGAATAACATCCTCCCTTTCCTAGACCTGTCCCTCAATAGATCGAATGATAAATTACTTTTTGACATATACCGGAAAACCACACACACAAACAACTACATCCATAAACATTCTTTTAACCATCCTAGCCACAAATACGCTGTCTACCATTCTCTCATACACAGAATGTTAAATGTCCCTTTGGAAACCATGGCTTACAATAAAGAATTAGAATACATTAAAAATATTGCCAAACTTAATGGTTTCCAAGAATCACTGATTGACAACATATTAAAGAAACACAAATTAAAGAAATTAATTTCCACGGCCACCACACACAAAAAAGACGCAACAAAGAAATACATTAAATTACCCTTCTATCCTCAGTTAACCAGAGGCATTGAAAAAATTTTCAAGACTGTTGACACGAAAATTTCTTACACCAACAACAGCAAACTAAAACAGCTCCTAGGAAACACCAAAGACAAAATACCTACAACAGAGAAGTCTGGCATTTACCAAATCAACTGTGGGACTTGCCAAGCTTCTTACATAGGCCAAACACGCAGAAACATTCTTACGAGATATAAAGAACACTACGCCCACTACAAACACAATAAACGAGACAAATCCAGTATGGCACAGCATTTAATTGAAACAGGACACCACATGACAAAAGACAATTTAAATCTCCTAAAACAAACTAAGAATAATTTACTTGACGCTTACGAGAGCATTTTAATTTTCAAAAACAGAGACAATCTCCTAAACAGTGACACAGGACCTATATCATATTCCTCTCTTTTCTCCCTGTTAAATTTAAAATGCTCTTAGTTCTTTGTAAACCTACAGTCTCTTCAACGTTTGTGCTTCTTTTCCTTTCCCTTCACTAACCGTCATTTTTCCGTTCTTGTGGTATTCCCTTCCTCTGTTACGGTTGTCCCACATCTTCAACGGTTATTTGTTGTAGGTTGCCTTTCACTTTTCCCTCCCCCTTCTACGTTCGCTTAACGGTTGTGTAAAGCTTCCCTTTCACTTTTTCCCCTTCTTTGCAACGGTCATTTCTTTGACCGTGTAATTCCCCCTCTCCCTCACTACATAACCTATCGTTTCAAACTCCTCCACTATCAGCCTCGTCCATTGGCTCTTGTCTTTTTCACAACCCCCCCCTTCCCCCACACATGTAACACTATATATTCTTCGGATTGCCCTTACCCCTTCTCACTTCGACTTGTGTTGTAGTGACGATTACCCTTCAGTACGCTGAAGAGGGCTACTTAGTGGCCGAAATACGCGTATTCGTATTCACCTTTCTTATCCTCTCCTTTTTTACCTTTTACCCCTTTTACCTACCTCATTATCCTTTTTTACCTTTACCCCTTTTTGACTTGTGGCGCTAGCCAATTAATTTCATTTTCACTTTGTTTAGAAAGGTAAACTGTTTACGGCTATTGGAGTTTCAAATTTATTATAAAGTATTTGTGTAACTTTCATAGACAAGTTTCAATAATCTATTTAGCCATCTTCTATTTGTACTATGCTGCGGTATGCAGCAACAATTTGTCGTAGAGCTGCTCACATGATAAATAACAGTGAAATATGGATTTGATATTATTGATTGAATATAATTTACCTTTTATTCTTAAAATAATACTAATTTCGCTAAACGCTTCTAAATAACTTTCATTTTAGCAATAGTATTCATAGAGGATATCATGAAAAGCGTGAGTATTATTTTAATGGTATTATGAACCGTGCGTCAGATTTTGTGGCCTAATTAAACATCCGATTAATGTAGTTCTGTTCATACCTGATTAGGGACAAAATGAAAGAAAAACATTCTTACACATATAAAAGTAGTTTAATTGCATTATATTGGTGTCATAATAGATTTTAATGAGCTATCAACAAGACTAAACGTTTTGGTAAGATCAATTATTGTAAGATGAATTTATTATCCACTACGTAATCAGATTTAGCATTTATGCATTGCAAAAACAATTTGAATTGAATACCAATAGTTTTTATAAAGGTATCTCAGGCAATTTTTTTGTAAAAGCTTGGTAACAACTGAATACAATTATCATTATTGAATATTCACTTAAAGCATATTGAGGAGCAAAGTAAATGATTCAGGAACTGAACTCACCAACACATTTTTATTAAACTTTCATGAAAGAATCGCAAGTTTCCTTAAGGTTTTCTCTAATATTTTCTGGGCTAGTAAGCATCTCATTCTTGACAAATACCTGTATTTTTTCCTCTACCTCGTGTTGCTTATGAAGGTTTTTCATATGGGATATAGTTTTGCAGTAAAATTTTTAAAATTAATGTGAGTATTTCCTAATATAATCTTTCACTTTTGCCTTTTTAAGTAGCATATTTTGACAATCATCCATAAAATCTCTTTGTATACGTTGGTGATTTCCATAATGCTTAAAACATAGGAAACTGTGAATACACTATGATAAAGACCAGTTGGCTTCCAAAAATCTTTTGCCATATTTCACTGAGAACATAATGACTCTGTATTCTCTGCTATGAGAACACGATCAAATCAAGGATAAGGGTAGCGCAGAAAGCCAAACGATAATTTCTCAACTTATAATCTCGAACAGGTATTTTTATCAATGCGTGAGCTTGCAAAAAAGTCTTGAGACATTCCCAGAGGGAATTAACGATAAGAAAATCTTTTGAAATCGTGGCTTTATTTCGCTGGTAGCGCGGAGCTATGCAAATGGCGTTTCTGGCTGTGGCACGTAATCTGGGTTTTGAAAGTGGCTCGGTTCTTCCTTTGTCCAAAATTTTTCATTAAATGTTTTTATATTTCTCGCATGACATCCCCATAACATATTTCACTCGTTTCGGCTTCTTTAAGGTTGAATGTGTGTGTGTATGTGTAGATTGAAACGGGAATAATGGCAACATTAGGAGCCGTTTTGATTTCGTAGGTAAAGACATTTTAAATTTATGGCTAACCAACCAGCCTTTGTTATTAATCCGATGGCTGATTTGTTAGGTGAGGGTAGGGCTCACCTAACACTAGGCCCAACGGCGTGTGATACTCATACATCAGGGTACGAGGGTCAGTCCCTTTCCCTTCGTCCCCTATGATTTCTCAGAACGATCTGATACCCGAAAAATTATACAGCTTGGGTGAAGGTGAGGGTGCCAAGGAACATCTCTTGGAATAGAACCTAGGCCCTGGGGTCATTAGCCTAGCGCTCTGCCCACTGAGTAACCGCGTCTCCCTAAGATATGGTTACGAAATCCAATACATGCTATTAATTGAGAAGATGGATGTCATTTTTTGGTTTGCAAACCAAACAATGAGATGAATTAGCAAATTCAGAATAAACATGAGCAGTTTTTCTCCTTTTTTAAAAGAAAGAGAAAATGTATACTGAGTTTTTACAGAAGTTTTCAGGGTACTATGTGTAAACATACATGTATTATTTGATTTATAACGGGAAGAGTCCATCCCAGCCGTACTCTTATATATAAGAGTACGGCTGGGGTGGACTCTTCCCGTTATATTTATACGGTCGTAGTTACCGTTCGCTTTGTACATTATTTGATTGGTTTATCTATCTTATTTGAAGGAACAAAAAAAGGTTTAAAATGTTATATTCGATCTGAAATTTCCTCCAAAAATCCGTTGCCTTATTTCAGTCAACAATTATTTTGAGTCAGGAAATATGGATAAATAGCATTCTAAAGGTAGTTGAGAGAAAGTTTGTCTTAGAGGAGATGGCGTTGGATAGGTGAGGCAGGGGAGGGGGAGAACAGTCGGAGTGAAGGGAAATTGAAAGTCCCCGTAATAGAAGAACAGTTTGATGTAGTGTGTGTGAGCTGTCCGGGTAATTCTTGTTTGACAAAGCTTAGAAATGTTGCGATGTTTTGTCTTACGTTCATTAAAAACGTACCTTAAAGATTGGCTTGTAGTAATAGTATTGCGTAACCTATTGTATATCCATTAGCATTTGTGTAATCGGAATAATGCCTCTTCTTGCCGTTCCTAATGTGAACATCTGAGTGCTAATAAACTGTATGGATAATGGAATGTTACGAGCGCTGAGGTGAAGAAGGTGGATTAATTTCGCAAAAATATGAAACATCCATCCGTTTTTCCTATTCAAAATCATGATTTTAAAACCCTGGAGGACAGAGAATTTCTCACAAAGGTAATGGTAATCTTTTTGAGTTTTATAATTTACAATTGAATAGAGCTAATGTTTCGTGGATCATTTTCCCCTCTAAAACTCTCGGGGCCTTGAATAGATCAACTGCTATATAACTGTGGAAGATTCCATTCGCTATTTTATGACATGTTATTTATTACATAGTCCAAACTAGAACTGAGCGAAAGTTACTTTCAGAAAACCAATTTGCGGATTTTTTATATTTAGAAAATGTGCTGTCGGGATTTTTGTTTAACAAGTATAAAAAATCATATGCGAATTCAAATGACTTCAATAAGTATATGACGGTTCCATCGGCTACTAAATTATCATTATGTGAAGGACGTGAAATGACGGCGATTGGAGGGAATGTTCGCCTAATGTGCTAAAGATTTCATTTTATAGGTATTACGAAACTAGTAAGTTAATTTTAGCTCAAACACTCCACTTGATTACTTTCATTCATTTTTATTATGTATTATTTGTGCATATATGAATCCATGCCTTATGGAAAAAAATGAATATTTCATTCTCCATAGCTCGTAGGAATGCTGTTACAACTAAATAATCTAACGAATTTATCAGGTCTGAAATCATTTATTCAATTTTTTTGTAGTTTTGAAGGTAGGTAACAATGAAAATGCTCTGAAACTATCGGATAGAACTTATGTATGCTATAGGAATGAGTCTTCTACTTTCCTAAACGAGGGTCGAAGTTCTCAGGGATAAATAAAATATGCTCAAGAATATATAGAAGATTTGTTTTAAGATAACTATGAATATGGTATCAGAAGACCTTTTTATACAAGATTAAGTATCATTAAGGGCGTTACCATAAGTGAGAATTCGTTTTGTGGAATCGAGAAATTTGAGGTCAATAGACATTCAAAGATCGAAGAACATATCGCTTTAACTAAATGAGAGCATTTATTTGGATTATCATGGATGGAATTAAGGGCTTGCTTGGTTTTAATTTCAGATTAATTCGCAAATCAAGGATTTTATTTTCAAAATGTTATGCTAAGTGACGGTTTGAAAAAATCACATTATTCATTTCTGTTGAACCAAATTTGTTTCTTCTTCTATTTCCCCAATTTTTTATCATTCTGTTTCCTTATCGTCGGATGTCCAACAATCTCCCACCGCTCTTTTGGCTGAGCCTAAGGAACTGCATAGTCACAGATGAACCAACTAGGTCACAAAAACTGGATGTGAACCAAGTGTTGCATCAAAACCTCACTTGAATATTCCCTTTTCCAACTTCGTAAAAATCCGTGAATTCTCGTGAATGTATAATGTCGACATAGTGTAGGGACAAGGGATGACGATGCCGAGAACAAAACTCCTGTTTGAAAGATCCTTGTAATCGAAAGTGCAGGATCCGTGGTTCCCGAGTTGTTAAAGGCTTCGTGTTCTCGGCAATGCCGGTCTATTTCCAGTTCCGAAATCTCTCAACCCGTAAGCGACAGCGGCCCCTTCGGACGGGAGGCGAAGTTATGGGACGTCCGTATATCCGGGTACATATCCACAGGGCACCCAGGGTGTTCTTCCACCCCACTAAACCCCCTACGCGCCCGGCAGCCTTCTTCCCCTCCCTTCCGTCTTGCCTCTCTCTCTGCCTCCCTCTTCTCTCCCTTGGCCTCTCATCTATCTATATCCTCCCTCTGTCCTCTTTCTGACTCATCTTATTCATTTTCACGTTTCAACCCCGTGGGTCCCCCTTACTTCCCACTCTCTTTTAACCCTACTTCTTTTCTTCCCAAAAGTCGAAATTAGATTTGAAGGAGAACGGGACTGAAAAAATATTTTCCAACTTAATTTACCCCTCAAAAATTCCTGCGCTCTCCCCGTCTAAGAAATGAAAACTTCCGCAGAAGAATGTTACCTTAAAACTGCTCTCAATGTATTGGTTTGTATGTTGTGATTTTATTTTTTTCTAATATTTATCGTTCTTTCTTTTAATGGGAACGGTCTATTTTGGGATTCAATTATTCAATGGTGATATGAATCAGTGTGTGATATTTATTGAGCCAACAAATTTGATAGTGTTTTTAATTTACATATATTACATTATTGACGTTTATATATATACCTATAATATATTACATAATTATGTAAAACTATATTATATATATAATACATAAGACATCATATACAATAAATTACCTTCTTTGAGAGAAAATAATTCTCCTATATTTTCCAAGGGACTGAGAAGTGGTTTATATTGATAACAGCAAGAATCCAACGAATTGTGAAAAGACAGGCTGATATCCTCCTTGTTTGAACTTCCTTCTCGTGTACAGAGAATTTGAATGAAACTGAATAAACGCATTTCCATTTCTTTTAGGTAAGTTTCGAGATAAAGGGTATTGAAAATATCATGATTATTTTTGGTCAGTGAAAGTTTAGAGAATGCGTCTCAACGCAAAGGGAATGTAAATATGGTTTTCATTAATTTTAAAATATACGGCCCAAAAGCACAGATTACGATATTAGCACAGAAGTTAGTAGAAAACCAATTTACGATACGATGCTATTTAAGATTTCATCAATAAAAATACCCTTAAATTTTCTCAACTATCAATTATTATTGCTTACGTGAGAACGCAGCGATGTTCATTCCATCGCAGCCGTGAGATAATTCCACTGAGTGGAGTTCGAAAGTTTCATTATTGTAGAATGGGAACAATCAGTATCGGAGATAAAAAACTTTTTTCTTTTAATAAATCATTTGCCTGGGTACTGTGTTGAGGTTGGAGAAGATAATTGTGGGTTAAATTCAATTAATTCACTGAAAAGTAGCATTGGAATGTAATTAGAGTTATTGGGGCGGGAGTGACGGAGAGATAAAAGAAAACATGGGAATATTTTAAATTTGTTGTAGCCGCCTAGTGAAACCATAAATTACCGGCGGAATCGCTAATTTACTTGAATAGTAAGTGATCATTATCCCACTTATCATCGTCATGATTCATAAATGATGATTGTTTATCACCTGATTGATAAAATATTAATGAAATATTATTAAACATTAATCTTCTATCTATAAAACCTCGCTGAATATTGCTGTTATTGATTCACTCATTGGTCACGTTATTCTTTCCTTTGCGTTCTCATGAATTTTACGACAAGTTTTGGTTTATTTTCGTCTAATTTTAATGATAATACATATTCCATTAAATGACAACACCAATTTTACGCTAGGGGAGAATTTGTAAATAAGTTTAAAAAATTTTTCCTCTTCAAGATGACGGAGGTTTCCATCAGCAGAGTTAGGTAAAATTAATTTCCTAATTGTGGAATATTTTTAAAACTAATGCAAAAGCCATGAATCCTTACACAAAGTGCATATTGCAATTGTAAATTTTCATGTTACCCTGTGAACTGTCACTATGGCGTGTGCCAGTGTCTATTAGGTCACAGGCTTTTATTATAATATGTGGTTATTTGTTTACCGTAATATTTTATCAAATTTCTGTACGCCATGATTTATACTGGTAGTAATAGTAGTATTTAGGGGAGACGACCGACAGTTGAGGTCTGCGCCATAGGGGATGGACAGGAAATGATAAAGTGGGGAGAGAAACCCGGCGTCGGCATTAGCCTACTCTTTACGAAAGGCGCCAAGGGGTCCGCAGCTTAACGTCCCATCCGACGGACGGCGTACTCACTCAAAGTGCGCTCCACAAAGCACCTAAAGTAGGGATTGAGATACCTCTGAAAAATATCTGCCGCCTCCTGGATTCGAACCCGGGCCCTCTGGGTGCCAGTACGTTAGCCCCCACACCATCTCGATTCCCTTTATACTGGTTTAGGTATGACTAATGGTGCGGGTGGTAGAAGGATTTCTTCTAGTCCTTTACAAGTATTTCGATATTTCCCTTCTCGTTGTGTTCTCGCATTCAGATATAAATATGTCACGTCAACGTCGGCTGCGTATAATTTTTACTTGTTCGTACTTGTAGTTTTAGTCGTGCAGGTTAATCTTCATGCCCAACCTAACCAATGAATTCCAATGACGATTCATTAGTTCATTCTGCGCAGGGTTTCGTATGTTTGACGTCTATTCAAGATGAGCTTGCACCAAAACGATTTCATTATTTTCATATTTTTGATTCTAATAGAGGTAATTGATCTGATTGTCGTGACGGAAATGAACCTGTATTATTCGAAATTCACCCATTCTTATTAGCGATGTGGTACGAGATTTTTAAAAATTTTCGTTCTCCTTAAGAATACCCTCCTTCCTTTATGGATGCACACAAAAATTACTGCGTTATTTCTTATAAAATTGTTGGCAACTCTCTTTTAGAAAATATTATTCTATAAAATATAAATATTAATTATTTTTTAATATTAATAAAATTCTTCACTTATTTCTCCCCAATGCATTAACGAGTAAACTGGATGATTACATTAACTAAATAGATTTTATTGAAAAAACTGAAACTAAGATGCCACAAAAACCTTGAGGGATAATTATTTTATGTTTCGCAAACTTTTGGATAATACATAGCCTCAGACGTTTTTGGATATACGAGTATAATGCCTTCATTTTATTAATATTGGTTTCCTATCAGTAAATGTGTATAAAACAATTTTATTTTTTTAACCCGGAGTATTTGTTTTCATAAAACAAAATTGTTTTTGAATTGTGCAAAGAATGCATAAAGAAAAATGTAATAGTGATCAGCTGTTGCTGTGACTTTTGGTGGCCCTTTAGAGGACTACAAAACACAGAAAGCTCTGGGAGCCCATTCCATTGGGTTAAATTAGCTTTTATATTTGCAAATTTCACAATACCTATTTTTTCAATTTTCTCAAATGTTTCAAATAGAAGAGATAATAAAAAGAAAAAAATGAGAGAGTACGTGGAATGAATGGTAGAGGAGATAGGGTAATGTGTGAACTTATTTGAGGGCTGGATGTCCGGTTAAAAAAATGAGTTATTTCATTGTGTACTTGCGGGGTTAGGTAAACCTCTAAAATGTAAAAAATATCTTCACCTGTATCTAATGTAAAAGTTAACTTTCTCTTCAATGCCCAAAATAAGAATTATCATTGAACTCTTTCTAGAACTCCAGTAATTTAAATCCTGCATGGATGTGAATTTATGCAGAATATAACGCTGCCCAACAATAATAACCACCCAATTATTCAAATTTTAAACCGCATGAGATTTAGGAGAGATTTACAATGGGTATATGCTAGGACACAACCGGATCTTTCTCGGAATATTAGCTATTTGACATACTTATGAAAAGACAGTTCAGTATGAATAAATAATTTTCAAGTTTTAACAATTTTGTGAAAATGTTTTAAAAACTCACTGTGTATGTACTGATTCCCTTTTGGAATGGAAAGTCAAACATTTCTCTCCCAAAGGATTAGATTTATTTTAAATAACTTATAAAACGTAAAATAAATTTTAAAGGTAACAATAAGAGAGTAATTAAGCTGAAATGTATTGTCTACACTTTCAGGAAAATTACTGGGGACTAGTCATTTGTAAAACATAGTTAGTATACCTACTGATTTAAATAAAACATAAACACAGTAATCTACCCGATGGTCGGTTTGGCAGGATATGGTAGAGTTCGTCCAGTAACTAAGCCCGGCGGCGTGTAAAATTCGCACATCAGGGTAGGGGGTGGGGCAGTTCTTATCCATGCTGGTTATGGTTTCCCAGGAATACCTGGTGCCCTAAAAATCACGCAGGGTGGAGCTGAAGGTGCTAGCAGAGAGCTTGCCCGAGAATCAAACCCGAGCCCTCCAGTCAGTAGCCCAACTCTCTATCCCTTTAACTACCGCGACCCCCCTAAGCTTTTTACTGAGTATGATAAGTAATTTATCAAAATCTTTTTCAAACTGTTTCAGATTTGTGATTAGACGTCATTATAATTTTAATTCCCGATAGAGCTTGGAATTTTTGATGCAATGCTTGCCAGAGTTTGGAGAGGCGGAATTAACATTGAATCGAATCCGACTTTCCGCTGAGAAAGCTCCTCAATTGCCATCTTGGATGAAGATTCAAGAATCTCAATCATTTTTGAAATTAAATTGCAATTAAAAGTCATTAAACATATTAGGGAAGCTCTTAGTTATTTAATTTGTAATTCCATAGCACAATAATTTAAGCTATTCGATTATACATCGCACTATGTAGAGGAATTAGTCTTGTTAAAATTGTTTATAATTTCAAGTTTTCAAGCCCTGGAGGCTTTGATCATTGGCTGTTACGCTTACCACAATTCATATTTTATTAAGCTACGAATTTATTTTCAACGAGGCTATAAGACGCCTGACATTGTAAATTCGAAAATGGTTTTAAAATAAAACAAATCAACTTGTCTTTGTTTAGTTTCTTAGATAATGGCAGCTTAAATGTAATTCTATTGCATATGGCACAGGAAAAATAAAATAAAAGCAAATATTTATTGTAAATTTATATAAGAGGTATGTTCGAGTTCTAAGGTCTCCCCATTTTGTCGGGTTGTTTTAGATAGTTACATGTGGTTGAACTAGAATACGCGGGTACTTTTCATAAATACCGGTATCGTTAAACGAATGCGTTTTGCATAATTTCCGTTCGAGTGAAACGCTTTTTCAATGGTTAAAATGGTGTATTTTTGTGTACAAGGATAGCTTGACAAATTCATTTTAACCACTTGCGAACCCATCAAAATTCATCGTTAATTTAGTGTAAAATCCGGTATTATTGGTATTGAAGTAAAAAATGTGGGTTCGTGAGTGGGACAGTTCAAAATCAGTTGAATTTCGTGTGGCACGAACGCCATCATACCCGGACGCGCACCTGCGGGTTTTCCCTGTGGGCAAAAGATACTTAAAGACGCGTCCTTGACTGCCATGAAATTATGGCGCGGGAGTTGTTGAATATATCTGCGTGTTAAGGTCATGGAGAAGAGAATGTGTTGAGAAGTAACAGGGAATTCAACTTTCTGGTTTTAATAATTTTTCAGATATGAATCTGGAGACTCTGGAACTTGAATTCCTCTCGTAATTTGAAAAACTACTGTCGTGGCAGAAAAAAGGCATTTGCACAATCCTTTTCAGAAGTAAATTTCTCTTTCTCAGCTTGTTTTGTGGATTTAAGCGAATCGAGTTCAAACTTTGTATTTCCAATTTCTCCAATATCTTCCAGTCAGTTGTTTTTTTGTTAGTACGCAAAAATTATTTCAATAGATTAAAAAGTGATTCGGTCAAAAATGTATTTGACGCGGTGGCTCCAAAAAAATGAGAGAATATCTCAACTATCGTTGGTCTCCGCTACAGTTGCAAGGAAGGATCCCAGTCTTCCCAAAATCCTTCCCTTTTTGCTTGAACATTGAATGAAACTTTAAAAAATCGATGGGCCTTGATCTTTTACGGCCTAATACTAACAGACTTAGATGTGTAATGTCTTACCTAGAGTATATTTTACAAGAATTCTGGTCATTTTGTGGATATGTATTAAGTATTTAAAACTTGAAGAATACGTGTAGCTAATAAAAATTCTTTAAACGTAGATGACATAATTGATTGTTTCGGGAAAATTCCAGTTTCAATTCAATGCAAATAGAAATAAAGCATTTTAATTCTGAGGTGTGATCTCGTATGGTTTGATTCCACAATGATATTTTATCTGTTATACTTTAGATCAGAATACTCATGGTCCTTCCCCCGCATAAACTTATTAGCATCTGCTTGGGCTTTTTGGCAATCATGGATATCTTTAGCTGGAAAATAACTTTTTATTTTATACATTCTTTGTAAAATGTATAATTTAGGCGAGTCTTCCTTTGCAAAGTACAAATCAATTTTTTAATTACTGTTTATCCTCATGTTTCCGTTATAGTATTTGTAATCGTTTGATTGAATAATACCTTTAGTCTAACAAATGAGGAGAAAATTTTAAGTCTATTAAGCTCTCTTTTCAACGTTATTCTATAGTTTTGGACCAATAGAATCAGTGGTTATCCACATGGTTGATGGCCAAGTTCAATTAGACCACTGTCAATGAGTTTGAAATTTTTTGGCATTAATGGCATGAGTAAGTGAAAAGAGAATATACTAGTCAGGTAACAATTAGTGAGAAGTAACTAGTAGTCTATATTTCAACGTCTCATCTGTTGGACAGAGCATTCGATCTCTATACTTTGGAATTTAGTTCTCGTCACTCTCGAGGAAGGATCGTAATATCAATGATGAATCCTGCAGAATGCGTCATTTCCTTGGTGTGTGAGGTGAACGCATTCGGCGCTAAATCATTCCACTCAACGGCTCAGTTACTGTCAAGACACAATAACCTTCAAAATCCCAGTTGTTCTTTCATTCTTGAGAAAAAGTTAATATATCTGTACGTTCCAAAGAAACTGCGGGAGATTCCGCAACAGTAACTTTTAACGGAGTCATCCGCTAATGTGCATTTCAATGCTAAAATTGCATGAATGAATGAATGCAACAACAAGGCGAATGATTTTTACACTCTGAAATTGTTGCATTGATATCTGTACGTATTTATTTTTCGATTTTCTTCTTTTATTACGGAAATTTGGAAATCAATAGCCATACGAATTGTCCCACTTGGAGGTTTATAGGTAATATACACCGTAAAGATAAGGTTTACATCGCCAATTAATGTTAGCACACAAAATTGTGGTCCTCTGAGTTGATGATATTTGATATTAACTTACATGATTCCCTAAATATTGTTGTTTGTTACCAAATATTGTTCAAACCTATTGAAAATAGGGTTTCTAGCTTTCTCATTCCCATTTTCGATTACTGCACCTCTTCTCTTAATGCAATCCATCCAACACCCTCTGCAGTCATGATCTGAACTCTATCCATTTGTAATTTAACTATTCTATCTATTTTCCTCCTCTTCAAAACTATTCACAACGAATTACACTCCAAGACTTAACCTTCTGAACTGTTTTTGTGAAGAGTGCATAGCTAGATTTAAAATCAAAGCTTTAATGGTCATTCTATAAAGTCTTTAATCGCTGCATATCATTACGTCCTTCCTTTTGTAAATGGTTCTTTGGCTTACATCATTATTATCCTCATATCCAATATGCCCATTATTCAAGGTACTCCCCACTGTCGAGTGATTTACTCCACATGTTTTAAGCTTTGTTCTCAGAGTTAGCAGAGGACTTATACTCCTTACAAATTTCTTTTATTTGAAAAACCGTATTCTTAGTGTTTATTTTCTTCGCAAACATCATCTGTAAACACGTTTCGACCCTTGAAATAATGCGCATGTGAATAAGGAAGAAATAAAAAAAAATATGACTCGAGGTTGTGTACTTAAGGGGAGTGGGGTAGGAGGGATAAAGCATTCTAATTGTCCCTTCATCTCCCTCTTCACTACTCCTGGGTATTACCCTGGACGCCTCCCCTTTCGCTCGGTTAAACCCGAAATCCAACGGCACTGGATCACGTTCCCTCCTAAACCCTCCTCTCTCCGTTTCACGGACGCTTCCTTCCTTTTTGGTCTCTCCGGTCCCTCTTCCTGCAGCCTAAAGCAACCTCGTCACCCTCCCCCGCTCCCTTCTCGTCCGTCGACCGGTTCTTGTATGTTACAGCCCAGCGGTTAGCACACACACGCTCACACGAGTGCAGGACGCCCCCCCTCTCTCTCTCTCCTATGTACCCTCCTCTCTTCTTCCATCCTCCTCTTAGTCCCCTTCTCCGAACGACCCCCAACCCTCTTTTGACCAGGCACAGCCCACGTGCTTCTATATTCTCTTTCTCTCTCTCCATTTTCCTCCTCCGCGTATCACGGAGTGCAGTAAGTATTGAATTGGAGGAAAAAGTCTATTCACGGAGAGACCCGAAAGTACATTTTTTTGTAGGTGACCTCCATGACGCCGTCCGATTTTTTACGTTTTTCTCCAAAGATACGGAGCTCATTAGGCTGTTCTCAAAGGAAGAAGGAATGCAAAAACTCCTCTTAATTCAAGATAGGGCCAGAATTGATTTTATATGATGTAATGAGCCTCAATGGACTGTAAAATGAATCCTCTGACGAATAAATAGGTAAATTTGGCTCTAGTATCCCATAAATGAATGCAGAAATTTTTTATAAAAACCCATGTATTTAAAATGTAATGGGAATAAAATAGTTTATCGCGACTTGAGTTGGACGAAAATGGCAGATCAAAACATTAAATATTATTTTACTTTACCATATCCTTTACTTGAGTACTATGCGTACCATATCTACGCTTTTAAAATCATAACAGCATCTTTAAAATTCAGAATATACATCATGGCCCATACTATAATTCACTTCTGGAAATTAACTGCTCATTGCTTATTTATTTTTTGATGGGAAGAAATATTTCCTTTGATTTTATTCATGAAAACTTACTGAAAGAGTATGTATGTCGCAATAAGAGGCATATGTCAACTTAAAAAATGTCAATGACCGAGATGACGTTAGGGTAAGTGTTCGGCTAACCAGAGCTTAGAAGTACTGCAGTGCCTGCGGAAACCTTGATAATATATAACAGCTTTATTAACTCTATTTTAAAGCTCTTTTATTGAAACTCTATTTTAAAGTTCTTTTATTGTAATTTCTTATCAATACACAACTAACGAGGTAACGCTTTGCCTCTTACCTTACTATTCTCTAGGCGTCGATAGCTGTAACGCCGTGGATTAAGGCCATGGATTTTGAATTTTATTAATTGTAATTTGGAGCTGTGACTGAGTATTTACTTTAAGGTGCTTAAATTTTTGTTTTATTAATTATGCTTACGAGTTAATTCTAATGTAATTCTAATATTTTGAATCGTATTTTTTGCGGTTTCAATTATAATATAAGGGTAACACAAGTTAATTTTAACAGTTGTTTTCACGTTGCGCCATTGTAAAATTTTAGTGTGCGAAATCACTCCAGTTTGTGAAATTGGCTCACTGTCCTAGAACCATGGTCGGCTTATTTAAATAATTGTGAACATCCATTTTAATTATCCTTTTATTATAATTTAAATCAAATGTTTTCACCAAGTGACATCCGAGACACTACCCTTAATATTTGATAAATCAAACGAGAGATGGTACTTTTTTCCACACTTTATTTTACAAGTCGACCGGTTTCGTCGCATAGGCGACATCATCAGGTACCATCAAAAAAGTACCATCTCTCGTTTGATTTATTAGAATGGATTTCCACAAAGTGAAGCCTGAAACCATCGAGTTTATCTTAATATTTGAATGGGTAAACGAGCCCTCTCCTTACGTTAGTCCACGTTTACACTCGCCACGTCGTCACCTTTCCGAGGATGTGTTTTTTCTTGGCGCCCGTGGCTTAGAGCATAGATGACACGATAACCTTTCTCGGGCCTTCACATACTTGTCGGAGGGTGGCCGGTTCAATGTGTTCGAAGCAAAGGATGACTCCCAGATTACATTCGTATGACTCCTCGTAGTGGACATACCTTTATGAGGCGACTTTTGAACCAAGATGTTCGTATACCGGTCGGAAATATTTTCATTTTTGATGCGTTACAACCCGGAAGGTAAGGTGAAGATAAAGCTTACCCAAATCTCTCTTGTAAATTTTACAGATGGACGGTAATGTGAGCATTACTTTCCTAGATCCACTTTTACATCTCTATCGATATTCTGGCTAGCAAAATATCACTCTCTCCCTCTGTCTCTTGGTGAGGACAGACGTTTGGAGGTCACTCCTGAGAACCGGTTTGACTCTACTTGAGTCTAAGAGTTTTTAATAATCATTCACAGGAACAATACGAGTCACTACCCTCCCTTGAGCTCATGCCTGAAATTGCAATATTTTCTCTTAGCATGGAACGCCAACTTAAAGAGAGCTGTCCAAACAAATTGCCATGCCCTGATCAAACCCCTGCTCGTGTTTACAAAATGTAGGCCTCAGAAACAGCTCCTTTCCTGAAAATAATATTTTTTCAATCCCTAAATGATCATTAAGTACACAAAGCCTGGAAAACAGCCAATTTCACTCCCATATTTAAAAAAAAAGCAGCAGAGAAGATCCGACGTATTAACGACCAAAATCCTCTCATATCCTTCTCATGCAAAATTATAGAATACAAATTGTAAGTTCAATCATGAAATATATCGATTCTCAGAATTTACTCACGAAAAAATCAGCACGGTTTGCGAAAGGCAAGGTCTAGCGAGACCCAGCTGGTAATTTCGTTAATGATCTTTTGGTCTTGGAAAACTTACGTTCAGTTCGATTTTATATTTCTAAATTTCAGAAAGGCATTCCACAAAGTCCCTCATAAAAAGTTTCTCCAAAAGGTGGGAAGCTATGGGGTTGATAAATGTGCAATAGATTGGATAGCTTTTTCATAGGCCACGAGCAAAGAGTCGTAAGAGATGAGGTATCGGAGAGTAAGCGTAACTTCGGGTGTCCCACAAGGAAGTGTTATTGATCCGCTATTGTTCCATTTATACAGTAATGACTTCGAGTCTCAGGTTCCCAGTTAACTTCGTCGATTTTCTGACGGTGCCGTGATATATAGGGAACTATCCAGTCATGAAGCTAGAGTATCATTATTTAACGACCTAAATACAGTTAAAAAGTGATACGTGACATGGGAGCTTGAATTAAATTTAAATACATATGTTTAGAGAAATTTTTGGAGGAAATGTTCTTCACCAGAAAGCATACCATACAGGGAACACACGTGGTATCGGTAAAATACTTGGACGTAACGTAAACTACAGATGCGTGTATGTTCCAGGGAAAACAAATTTTTGAAATTTGCGGAATATCAAATAAAAAGTTTCATGAAAAGAATACCTGGGAATTGTGATGAAAGGGTGAAGGAGCTATGTTATGTCACGTTAGTTATTATATTATATTATATTATATTATTATAAATACACATGTGCTAATAGACATTGTCAGGTGGCACACAAGTCCCAAATAATTGCAGCAAAAGATAATACATAAAACCAGACAAACACAGATCTGTTTAACAAAACAAGTGAATCCTCATCCCATTTACAACCATTAATCAGCAAGAAAAAAAAAGATACATAAAAAAAATTAAGCTATAACATATAATACCATACACCACACATAAATCAAATTTTTACATACATCGTATATACCTTACATCTATTCTTAAAAGTATACACTCTGTTAGGAAAGGGCTCGAATATTTTTGCAGGTAAGGTGTTCCACTCAACAATTGTTCTATTTAGAAAAGAAAATTTTTTTTTATTTGTCCTCTGTGCCCGGCATTTTATCTTAAATTTGTGATCATTTCTGCCTATTAAATTTGGGTTCCCCGCCTCTTTCCTAAGATCTGCCCAAGCTTTCTCCCCCTTCAAAATTCGGAACATTCCACAAAGTCTGCTTACTTTTCTTCTAGATTCTAGAGGTTCCCAGCCCAGCGTTTCTAGCATGTCAGACACACTCTCCATCCTCCTATGCTTCCCCAGTACATATCGGGCAGCCTTTCTTTGCACCTTTTCCAGTTTTTTAATATGACCTTCTTCATGAGGGTCCCATACAAGAGAAGCGTACTCTAAAATTGGTCTTACTAGGGTCTGATAAGCCTTCTCCTTGGTTGCTCTAACGCTCCCTTTGAGGTTTCTCATTACCCAATGAAGAGTTTTGAAAGCTTTCTTATAGATGTACTCCACATTTAGCCCCCACCCTAAGTCCTTAGTTAAATATACACCTAAGTATTTGACAGTATCACTTCTAGGAATGACATTTTCTGAGAATTTATATTCCCTATGGTTTCCATTTACCTTATTGCTAAAGCCTCACCTTAAGTATGCTGCAAGTGTAAGGTATCCTCATGAAGTAGGCTTAATTTTGGAACTAGATTGAGTGCAACGAAGAGCAGCTAGGTTTGTGAAAAGTTGTTATGATCAAGGTAGCAGTATCACGATACTATTGAAACCATTAGGATTGGAGCCACTAGTTGACCGTAGTTTGAAATACAAGTTAACTTTACTGCGTGACTTTGAGGTAGGTTACGTATCTGAGGATGTTGAGGACATATTAAAGGCCCCCTTTTACTATGGTAGATCAGATCAGCAGCGTAGAATCGGGGAGATTTATTTTAGAACGGATGGATTTAAAATGCCGTTTTTTCCTCTTATCATTAGAGATCATAATATATATGGCAGCTATCACGTAGGAGATAATTAGAATTGGTAGTGTATATATATGTTGATATCTTGCATGTTTCTTCCAGCATATCATTGTATTTATTTAATAGACCCATTTTTTAGCAGTTCTACAGTATAATTTGAATGTTCGTATCATGTTATTTAATATTGTTGTATCAAAGTACTTTCTTTCTTGTAAGTAAGGTTTTTCGAGTGCATGAACAAGCAAATATTTGTGATTTGTGTAGAGGCAAAATGATTTGGTTTTGCATGGGGTTTTATTCTAGTTTACGGATGGTGACCTAACACTCCCTGGATGTTACTTGAGCTGTTTGTAATGGGCCTTCTGGGATTTGAACCCAGGACCCTTGAGCCTATATCCCCACGCCGTATCCAATAGGCTAATCTCTCGTAAAATGCGATATTTTAATGTTTCTTATGTAAATCCCATGACAACTCGTCAACTTCTGTAACTGGTCACACCATTCCTTGGACAGCAGACATTCATTTCCTCGAATATTTCTTCAGATTTTCTCACCAATAGAAATACTTCTGCATTTTCTTAGCTTATTTTTGACAAGATAGCGTTCATCATTGTTAAACAATGTAAAATAAAAAATGGGGGTGTGTTCAGTGAAAACATCGAAAAAACAAATATGTAAAACTAGTCAATTGTGCGTCAAAAAATCAGAGTAATCTTTAACGAATAACACAGTGTTGTTATTTAGACTTAGTATAAGTTTAGTTTTAAGAAGTGGGAAGTGAACTCTTGTACACCAATGGAAGTGACAGATTATTGGTGTATGTATGAATGCACTTATCGAATATCAATTCCAGTGAGGCATTGTACTGAGGCGTAGTTGAGTCTTTGGGTATTATTATATTAGTTGGAGATGGTTATGAAAAAATAAAAATAAAAGAGTGGCTCATAACTTTGCCGTCATTTTGTCTTGGAGTCCTCGAAAGGTGCAAGATAGTGAAATTTCTATAGTTCCCAAGTATTCAAAAGCCTTGAGGTAGGAGAGGACCAAGTCGAGGTTATAGAGGGGGAAGGTCACGTCACGGGGCCACGGTAGGAGCTGGGTTACCCATCCCAAAGGCCGTTGTAATGAAGAGGGTTATGCGTGGGGGGACTAGAGTTGGGAGTGTATTTCGCCGAAGTGGTGCTCTTGAGGGTAGGGTTGTGGGGTTGCTGAGGGGGTGTCGGATGGAATCTACCTAAGTATGACACTAGTCTTTAAAACTCGTCATGAATAAACCGATTAAGCAGAAAACTAAGTACGTTATGTCAATATTATTTCATGTTATCGTTACAAAAATTCAGCATTTTTCTCTGACGCCGTTAAACGGATTATCAACACTTAAATTTAGAAATTTGATGGCCCATTACAGTTTAGCTGGAGAGTGGAATAAACAACTTTGTAAATGTACAGACTATACTCCTATTTTCAACTCGAACGTCAATGCTTTCGATAACTTGTGTCATTAAAAAGTTACTTGCATAAGTGATTTAAAAGATGGTTAAGTTTAAAGCTATTGATAATATTTAAATTTGTTTGTTCTATTATTATGATCTATTAGAAAATTATTCAATGTGACGCCTGATGGAGTATTATGAAATAAGGTTACCCAAACTAGGGCTCATGCGTCTGGTGACAATAATTGCAAACGCCCAGCACTGGCATGTATTTGAAGAAAAAATAAATGCATTTGATCTTAGATTGAACAAGTTAGAATAGCAAAACTAACAAAATTTATTGATTACCGATATTAATCTGTCAAGATTTTGTTAGCAACAATATATCTTGAGCAAAAAATATTGTTGACTTTATTAAGCTCCATGATTGCAAAAGAGTAAATGGTTGATACTCACCGTATAATTATAAAATTATATCCTTCGAATCCGTTATGATCCGTTCCGATCTAACTGTGCCATTTCTCAGTGGTCCATAAATTCTTTTACGTCATATCATATTTTCTTGTCCTATGTACTCTCCCTCAGGTGGCTTAGAATGATATGTATACACCTTAAGTCTTTTCCTTCGTCAAGCTCATCGCCAGAAGCAAACAAGTAACCCAATGACCTTTCCTCAAACTTCCAAGGACATTGTATCAACATGTCTTTTCCGATCAAAATTAATCAAAAAACATCTCTTCCTTCGGATTAATGAGACGCATGATGCAATAATGTTTGTATAAAACTTTATTATTTCAATTTGAGCTAATGGCATTGAACACGTTGAAGTTTCTCAAAAAACGGATAACTTAAGATATTTTAAGAGAATTAATTAATTTGTCATATATCTTTGTTTACCCACTCAAATTGATTGTGATGAAAAAGTTTTTCTTATGATTACAAGCCTTTGTATTTGCACCATTTTGAATAGAAATGGAGTTCTTTATTCCTTGTGATGACACTCGAAAGATTAATCCCACAGATTACGGTTCAGTTAGCGAATTTTTTATTTCTCTTCACCTCGTTTTTTTGAGTGCAAATTACCTCTCGGTTTGAAATCTTCTGAAATAGCCCATCAGTAACCGGGTTTTGACCTAAGGTTCAAAACTAGCGGAGCCTAATTTATTAAGTAGTCTACCGTTTCAGGTAGGTTTTGGATGGACACAGGCCCTACAACGGTACATTTCTTTACCTCGCCTGACTAAATACAATATAACACGCGATACTGCAATAGACTCTTCTCAAATCCTGTATTGCTTGCTAATTATTTCCCTTACGTCACAATCTTCTATATCCCATCGCCAATCTGGATACTTTGCATCCGCCTGTCCTGTCCTCTTGGAATTTAGGGTGGAGCTATGAATGTAATTTTTTGTGTTAATTTTACTGAAGCTTTTATCTACGTTAGTACTATTTAAGGGAAAGTATATCTTGTCTACTATTTAAAATATATTCAGGGCCCCTGTGAAATTACCTCCAACTCTCCATGAATTTTACCGTGCAAAGCTTTCATAGCAATGCTTTGTGTTTGAATTTGATAGTAAAAGTTTTTGAGGCTAAATAAGCGTGTTAAAAGGCTTATTAGTTTCTCTTCTCAGACACTGTTCAGCGAATTTTTAACAGGATATTTATTATCTTTCTCTATTGACACATGCTTGATATTATTTTTAATTGATTGAATTATATGACTTAAATAAAAACCTCACTTCGATTTCGTAATTGTTTTAATTAATTAATTTATTAATTTCCATAAACTTAATCTTATATTGTCTTATTGAGGCGTAAATCAATGAATTTTTAGAAAGAAAATCTATCAAAATGTCCACGTTGATTCACACGGCTAGTCTGATCGGTCGTAGGAAGTCTACAGGTTTGAGTCACCTCTTTATGATGTAATGCAATTTTTTCACCTTGAATTACCATCTGTTTATTTAGCCGTCCTTGTATTATGGGAGGATATATGGGGTAATTAAACCAATTGTAATTTTTGAGCATTCAACACTATAACCCGTAAAATATCTCACCCTCTACTCCCACCAAATAAGTCAACTGACCGCTGCAAAGGGCGTTGAATTTATCATGGAGGACATATTTGAATGGAAATTTATATTAATGACATCCTTTATGCGCTCTCGTTCCTTAGTATGGGCTTAAGTATGAGAGTAGAAATGTTTTCAGTGAAGGAAATTACTACATGATATCGTTTGTCAGGCTACCACGACGTTCTGTTCAGGGAACGCATGTTTATTTATATGATAACTTTACATTCATACAGTTTTTATTGATCTATTTATATGTACACTACTTATCATGCATAAATATCACCTGCTTACTTGGTCAAAGCCGCAGCAAGCTCTTACAGATTAATGATTTAATAAATTCCTACGCGACAGTCTACTAAGGAATCCTTAACGCTATGCATTCCCGCGTTGCAGTAGAGTCCTCGTGTCGGCATAAGCAGCGGTGCCGTTGAGGGCAGTAGACGTCCAGGCGCTTGTTTATCGTTTCCTAATGCTTAGCTGCGCCGGGCCACACGCTGGAAGCCATCTCAGCTTGGCATGAGATTAAGCTTATTTGGTATTCAGGTTAACGCGAGCATATATTTGTGTATCATTTCTCTTACTTAAAGCAGTTATCTAAATTAAAAACAGCCAAAGGAAAGGGCATTGAAGACATAAATTCTTAATATTAAATGGTAGCATGTAATAACGACCGTTTAATGATTGGTGTAAATACCCTCAACCAGTGATAGCAAGCCTTTTGGCGATTGAGTGCCAAACGTTTTGGAATCAGAGCATACTATTGACTCGCGTGCCCAACCCAACGAGTAAGATAGAGGTATCGAGTAATTTTGTCTCTATGAGAGGCATAGGGTGTTTAAAAATTAAAACAATTTTAAATGGGATTCACCATGATTTGTTTAAAAGTGTAAATATTTTATTATTGATTATAACAAAGGTTTATATCTATATGAATTAAATATCATAGAAATTCTCTATCAGTCGAAAATTATTTATTAGAACTTCTCGGGATATAAAATTGCCTTGTGATAGAGGAATAAAATAATATTTACAAATGATATTGTTGATTCTCCTCAAGTTAGGAGAAAAATAGTCCAATTATTCCCAAATGGAATTCAGACATTATTGTAAATAAAACGAATTTTAAGCAATAAAAATGCTCAAATTGCTGTATCGAATCGATGGGCATATTCTTACTGGTGCGGGTGATCTAGTGGTCTTGTTCTGTCACATACAGGGTTCATACAATAAGTATCGTGACTGGTTCGCTGTAGCCTCAACGGAGCGGTGGATGGGGGTCCGACCGGTCGCCTCGGTAGAGGGGTCCCCAACTACTCAGGCGCATTTTAGGTCAGTCGCCTCCGGGCATGCCTTGAGACAGGAGGTGGATTTTCATGACGTGTGATTGTTTGTGGTGTTGTCGCGCCAGCATGGAGCGCACCGTCGAGCAACGCTACGCTTTGAAATTTGGCGTTAAACTCGGGAAATCCTCGTCGGAGACCCTTGTACTCATTAAACTGGCTTATGGGGATAATACCTTAAGCCGCACAAGAGTTTTTGAGTAGCACCAAATGTTTAAGGAAGGCCGGGAGCTCGTCGTAGACGAGCACTGCGTCGGACGCCCGACGACCGCTCGAACCGATACTCAGGGGGCCAAAGTGAAAAACATTTTGGACTGTGATGAAGATTTTCTCGACAGCGTTATTACCGCAAAGGAAAGCTCAAAAGGAGCTCAAAGGATATCGGTTCGACTCCATCGGGGCGGTTCAAGCGGCGAAGACAAAGGCTCTCCACAGTATTCCGGAAACCGACTTCCAGCGGGGTTTTAACGAGTGGCAGACGCGCTGAACTAAGTGTATCGATGCAGGAGGAATGTATTTCGACGATTACTAAGTAATTGTGATGATAACTGCAATAAATTGTGATTTTTGGTACCAGTCCCGATAGTTATTGTACGGACCCTCTATGTGACATATGAGAATGTTTACCGTACTTTGATGCTAAAGGAAACAAAGGATACGACGCAGAAAAACTCGAATTCAAAGGCATTGTTTCGATGACAGAGGTCACTAACTGGCGCTCCTTTTTATCTCTCATCTGCAACTTAGTGAGATCAGTGCAGCAATTTCAGAGTGTAAAAATCATTTGCCTTGACGGGGAGTTTACACTCTGAAATTGTTGCACTGAAATCCACATTAGCGGATGACTCCTTTAAAAGTTACTATTGCGGCGTCTCCCGCAGTTTCTTTGAAATTAGTAAGATCAGTTATAGTTGCTATTTCGACCCTGTAACCTAAACTCACCGTGGAATTTTCTTTAGCGCCCTCTCAGCTTTTCATAGCAAAATAAATGCTCCCAACGCCTCTTTGGGCACGTATACCATAGATTTGAAACCCCTGCCCTAAGACTAATATTTGAATGTAAAGGTTATGATCTAGGTAATGCTCATCAGACGTTTTTTCTTATTTCAAATATGTAGTTATCTGTCGTCAATATAAAACAATAAAATAGGCATAATTCGTTTTGATTGAAAATTTCAATGTACTTTTCAAAACATTCTCAGTCAACAAAACAGTCTCACGGGTGCGGTTGGGGAGATGTGGAACGTTTCGCGGGACTGGAAAAAGAGAATTTATCGCTTAAGCGCTTGTTTTCATTATCCCTCGAACTAAACGCGCGCGAACCTGATGCCTTCCTGCCCTGCATCGTATAGCGGGAATTGCGCACAAAATTGACGATAAATGCGCCATCACGAAGGATATTCACTTCCCTCAATTGGCGATCTCAACTCTCTTTTTGAAAGGTGAGTTTCCGGCCATCCGCTCGCTTTTCCGAGAACACTAAGCCCGCATCCCTTCTTTTACGGTCCGGCGTATTGAGGCGGTTTCCGTATCCCCTCTTTTCTTTCCTTCTATTATGGCCATCTTTTTCTCTCCTTCCACACCCCCTTGTAGACGCTGTTGTTTGTGAATTCTAGTTTCGTCTCTGTGTTCTTTGAGAATCCATATTCACGCACACCCGCATACCACTTTTCCGCAAATAATTAAAAGAGGTAGCACGAAGTAGCGTACTTTACGTGCGGAGGGTAATTTAAGCATTAATGAGATGGAGGCTTTTGTAAAAGGTTTGTATGGCATAAAATTTGTGCATTAGCGTAAAATAACTCGCAAAAATGCTGCTTAATCGTGATTTTCAACCTGTTATTAGTCTTTCCGGTCAAATTATAAATATCGTTGGTCGACGTTATTCACGATTTAATATATTTAGTCACCTTTTTTATATTTCAAATCATTTAAGTTAAATTTTCCCTTTTCATTAAGCAAAATTTTCAATTCATAAGAAAATGCCAGAATGATATAATAAAATCATAAATTAGGCATATCCAATATTTATTGTGGTAAATTAACGTAGAACATTGAGTTTAAATCACCTTATCTTTTAATAGAAGGTATTAAATGAGCTAACCTTCAACGCCAAAATTCGCCCACTGGCACAGCTAACTGGTTTTGAATCTTTGGACCTTTATTTCATTTATTAAAATTTATTTAATTTATTTTGATAGATTAGTGATTATATTCCGCTTAAAATCTTGATAACTGAAGAATTTGTTTGCTGAGCAATATTTGATGATTAAGTTTTCCATTCCAATAGCATCAAATATATTTTGCCCTATAAATGTTATAAATTAATTTGAATTTGAATTGTGCCTGGAAAATTTGTATACTGATCCATAAAATGGATCAATGGACCTTCCCACTGATTTTTTTTGGTACGACGTAAGAAAAAGTACTTTTATCCTGTCTACGTATATTATGGATGTATACAACTTTCGCGAAGTGAAGACTGAAGTAAAGAATATAAACTTAAAATGCCGATGTGTTCACATGTTTATTTAAAATTCGTTTTTACATATTATATTAACCGTAGATTAGATTTAAAATTTTTAGGTATATTAACCGTTCGAATGGAAGTGCGCCATAAAAGGTTGGTGGAGTTTGCATGACGACTTCACAGAGTGGCTGTACTGAAATTATAGTTTCAATCAATTTAGTTTAATTAGTGAAACGGAAGTTTTAAAAGTCTTTGGCCCGGAAAAAGGCCGGCCATCTTGAAAAATAATCATGGCAGCAAAAAGCAGTATGGTCATGGGATACGGTGCTTCGAGTCTCATTTATTGGGTGGATATACGTATATTATCTGGATAAAAATGGAAAACAAATACGCATACCCAACTACATTCAACTATGGCCAGGAGAGGACGTTACATGTGATGTCTCTGAAGTCGGTGTAGTTATGGTACCAAATATTAAAATTAAATCATGAGTTACAACGCTACCGGGATTAAGTCATTTGAGGCAAAATGATAAGAATAATAAAAATATGATCATCACATAGTAGCTATGTATAATACTTAAGCATGTTAGCACAATGTATTTTTTTCATAATATTCTTTTGTTAATATGGCGCATATGTTTTATATTCGTGTACTTCTTGTTATTAAATCAGATTTGAATGATACATTCAGTTTGTGCATCGTTTATGTTTAGCCCAAATTTACATAAGGGAGAAGATCCTAACATTTGGGAGGACTAGGCAATCTATGTTCTCAAAATGTTTTTGTTTATGCAGCTGCTACAATTCTGGTTGAAAATTGGGAATTAAAATCTTAAGGAGGGGTTCTTCAGTGAATGATTTCTTTGTTTTACCGTTAATATTTCGATCAGTATCAGACCACATCGATAGAAAACTTGAATGGCCTGTATTAAGGTGAGTATCTGCGGCAGGGTAGGAATTGAACATTTTTATTTCGGGGCAAGAGGGGATCAAGATGGTGCGGGGGCTAACGTACTGGCTTCCCACTCATAGGGTCCGGGTTTAAATCGCGGCGGTGTTGAATATTTTTCTGAGGTATCTCGATCCCTACTTGAGGTGCTTTGTGGAGGGCACTTTGAGTGAGTACGCCGTCCGTCGGATGGGACGTTAAGCTGCGGACCCCTTGGCGCCTTTCGTAAAGAGTAGGCTAATGCCGACACCGGGTTTATCTCCACCCTTTGTCCTTTCCTGTCGTGCCCCTATGGCGCAAATGACCTCAGCTGTCGGTCGCCTCCCATAACAACTACTACTATTTCGGGGCAAGACGTAGAGGTCCTTTAAAGTCAGGAGTCGTTCAATTCATGATTTTTTCCTATGCATTAACTCGTTATATTCTCATTTTTCGCTGATATAATAAAAGAAGACATCGAGTTCTTACGTAGAGCATTTATAGACGCATGATAAAATGGAATAATAGTTTAATTCATAAGGACAGCGCTTAGTATCGTCCTCTTATTTTTAATAGTCTGTTAATACTGAAAAATTATCCACCTAAAATTATGTTTTTTAATACCTTTTTAAAAATATTCTGTCCCCTCTCTTTTCCTATACATATTTTATCTAATTCCGTAGGATGAGTATGAATCGTAATTCAACCTAGTGAATATTTGCAACATATCACTGTAAAAATTCTTGAGGCATGGGACGTGCCAAATTATCATATTTTGAAAGCTATTCTATTAACTATATCTTTTCCTTCCTGCTGTTTTTTTAGTTTGCATTTTCGCAACCCTATGACTCGTAATTGATATTATTAGAATTATAAAATTGAAAATGTAATTGTTTAATGATATAATACATTCAAACCCTATTGGAAATAGCAAATTGTCAATGAATAATGAATGCTCTGAAGTTTCACGACGTTCAGCATTAAGGCATTTCAATGGACAGTTTCAGCTTTACGTTCGAAAAGAAATATTTTTCATGGTTTATGATTGTTTTGGAATCTTAGGGTGGAGCAATGCATTAATTATAATTTCATCGCATTTTGAGACACATCTACGGCAGCAAAAACAACTTCACTAGTATCGCTCATTCCAACATACGAATAGTACGGCTTTGGAAGGCTACTTTCCGACATTATGATCCATCCCAACGCAGCAGTAGGGTTTATTCATGGGGCTGAAAATGTTATTGCTTGAAATGCTTTTTTAGACTTGACAACTTTGAAAGTTTTTAGTGACTATTTTTATAAGTCCTTTTAAGACCTATATTTTCGTATCGGTAAATAAAAAAACTACACAAACCTTTTGTTTTTTCAAATATCGACTTTTGGTCATTGAACTAGGAACTAAATTCAATTAGCATATTTTACCTATTTTATTGAGCATTGAATTTTAATTGGTAGTATCCAAAGTTTTTGTGACACAATTTCATTTGAATAACTTTCGGCATTTGCCATGTTTTAAACGATTGGAACATTGATGAACATTTGTAGACTTCTTTTTGCACCAGCAGAAAAATTGCTACCTAAATTCTATCGACGAATTATTACAGAAGTAAAATTTTTATTTGGTATTCTACCATTTTAGATGGGTTTTGTGCGGAGACGGAATGGGCATCCCCAGATTTCTTGACCTGGAATAGCATTTAACTGATGTTCAATTCCGCATATTTTCTATCTTTCTTTATTATTTCCATGACACCTTTCTTTTTCCTCCCCCTACTTCACTTGTCTAATTTTTAAATCTCTAAAACCAACCGTAAGAAGTATGCTCGATTTGAAAACTCTTAAAGATTTTTATTTTTTTCGTGTTGCGCCTGTCGAGGTGGCCTTAATTCTGTTGTGTTTTCTTTATGGATTCCCTCATCTGCCGGCTTTCGTATTTTCCATCTTCACTCATGACGTTCCTTTCTCCGTCACAGCAGTTATATCAACCTTGTGCCGCTTCTTGTGACGCTCGGAAAGCTCGACTTATCTCCATCCCTCCTCCTCCGCAGTTCCCCCCCTCTCCCTGAATGTCATCACCGTCGCCCTTTTAACCGTCTGCCGGGAATTATGGGTCATTCTCCGTATTTACGGCCTCTCAGAAAGTTTACTCCGAACAAGCACGAGTAATTGATTCGATTCCAGAGGATGCTCTTGATCCTCCCCCCCTCCCTGCGCGTCTGTGTTTCCCGGGGCGTATTTTTTTTTATTTTCACTCCGCCTTCGTGCCCTTTAGCTCTCTTGCAGTTTGTTGACGACGTTGCACTCCGCTTTTCATTTTTTCATATGTTTCCCTTCGGAACGTTAAAAAGCTAGACGCGACGCCTCTCTCACAGACACCGATTGCCGTCGCCGACTTCAAGGGGCTAAAGAGTATACTCTTCCTCGAACGTCAACGTCGTGTTGCTCAGCTATCCTTCTCGGCTCCACATATAAGGGAGCGATCTGTTTCACTGGTCGTTTTACATTAATTTGAGAAAGGAAAAACGAAGAGCTGTAGTGTTTAAACAACTGACCTTTTGTTTATACCTCTGGATTAGAGTTTACACTCTGGGGTTAATGTTGAAATGTTTCATAAAATATAACTTTTGAATTTTAAAAGTATAAATCATTGTAAGTTCCATTGATTTTTGTTAAAAACTAACAGTTTAAAATCAGTGGAAATTATAAAGTTTTATTTTTCACGGTGTATCATGAAGTTCCGTGAAGTTGAGCTGAATATCATCGAATTCAGAAGTTTTAATTTCAGTTAACCATCCTTCGACTGTTTACCCTTCATCATTCTACTTTAAATTTCGCAGTATATTGTCTCCATGATTGAAGTTTTTCTGAAAATTTGAATATATTCTTAGTTTATTCATAAGTACGTATTATGAGAGAATATTGTACTCCATAGAAGTTCTCATAATTTAGTGCGTTAAAACGTATCAATTGAAATATCTTTTGCATAACCAGGGTGATTAATATTGAGAATAAGATCCTGTGAGAGTGAGTCAAGAATTATTCGCAATTACGTTAATCACTTCGTTTTGAACTGTGGTTTGACTTGCACACATATGAAAAAATGAGATTCCTCATTGCCGTTTTTGTAACAGTCTTATTTTATGTGATTAATTTTATGCTGTAGCATAGATTTTGAAATGAATGACATGGTCATATGCCAGTAGAACCCGAGTTTTAAGTCTGAATTCACCAATAGTAGTGAAGATTTCTATAATCTCGTCGCCAAAGGAGTCTCCAAAAAATTACAGAAGTGAACCAGAGTAATAATTTAGACATTTGCAAAAGCTCTTAAACATAAGTCGGTTGAAAGATCGGCTGCAGACCCAAGGCACTCAGGTACATATCCTTTACTAATGGACAAGTTCACTTGAAATATCGGTTCAATTTCCTGGATATCAGACCTTCCTGGTAAACCGCTGGTGACATAGAGAGAGGAAATAGCCGTCCTGCCGCGAATATGTGAATTTCACACGCCATGGCACTTAGTTTGAGTGAGATCTACCGCCTGCTATCAAAACCGGCGTTCGGATTGATTACTGTGGTGGTCATTGAACTGATATGGTCACGATGGTCATTAATTTTTTTTGGTGGAAATTTGCTAGAGCTACAAAACTCAAGTCAGAATCATCGCTTAAAGAAATACGCCAGCGGTCGCCGATCCAAATTAATCATAACTCAACCAATATCGGGAAAAGTGATGATCAAAGTTTCTTTTTGGGATTTTAGGGGTCAACACTAAACTGTTACGAGGAAAAGACCCTCGAATAGCTCGAGTGATTGTAAAGGACGATGCTATGACACAAACGTCAGCCTAAAATTCAAAGGCAGAAGACGAGCATCTAAAGGAGTTTTTCGTTACATGGCAAACCCCATACGCACATGTCTTCTCATAAATTTTACTCTTCAAAAATTGAAGCATTAGGATGTAGAAGATCCTAATAATAACCCTAAAATGGATCCTTTGATTACTTTCATCCTTGTGTTACACTCTAAGGTGAATCACATTAAGATGAAAAGAAGAATCCGCATTCGTGCCCTGCCCGTTAGGCTAAGTTTTTCATAAAGGCATAATTTTGTGTATTGAGGGGCCAACTGCAATTAAGTTCAAGGTGATATTGTTTAAAAATAATTTCACTGTAGGTCTTTGAGATATTACGTTAAATTCTTGAAATACATTGCGACTAATTCCAAATTGTTGCATTACATTGCGACGAATTGAAATTGGTAAAAGTATGTGAGTAATAGCATTTTTTTTAATAATAGAAGAAATTAACGACGTCAATAAGAGACCCTGAAATTATTCAATTTGGTTAAGTTGCTAAATATTGAAATGATGTTTATTTGATATCTTAAGTAACTTTATGCAACTGAAGAATGCTCTTAGAGTTGTAATATTAATTATATTATTTGGAATATAATGTACATACAATGACCATTGTATTTGTAATTTGGTATACAATGGCCATTGAAAAGGTATTGCCACTTCTTAGGATTTAGTGAATTGATTGAGTTTCTGATTAATGATGAGGCCTTTAAATTAATTATGCCATAAAAGTGCCATGTTTGCTTCGTTTAGTGGATTCTGTGTAAGTAAGTTTCTGAAAATCATGTTATAAGTTAGGATTAGCATTCCGGTAACCTTTTGTTGGGGTTCTCCGATTAACATTTATGAATGGCATTGATGGTGTTATTTTAAGGACTGTTTTTGAAACGTTGCTTCCCTGATTATTCCCAATATGTATTTGCATAATTCATTTAATCTAATTCAGCATATTTTAAAAGAGCGACACCAATTTTTTTTCGTTATAACTCATAAATTTGCGTGCCAGCGTTTACTTCTTACTTTTATCTTTTAAATCGGAAGTCGTTCAGGTAATTTTATATTAAGCATTGACAAGTTTGTAACATAGTGTCTTTGAGCATCCCAGTCGGATTTCCTACTGTTTGAAATTCCTCCAATGTGGAATTGCTGTTGACCAGGTCGATTTATTTTTTAGCACAATCGGGTTAGCGCTATTATTTTATTTTCAAATCAGTTCACTCGAACGGGATTATGATCCTACGCTTTTCCATCCCGTTTCCTTCCACTTAGCCTGTCGACCGCGTCTCTTTCCTCGAGCGCGACGTTTTTAATTCAGAAGACCGACCTAACGGAGTTTGTGCTTAAACGACTGTGACCTTGTGCATCGCCCGTCTTTACTTCCGGCGTCCCATTAGGTGAGGGAAGGGGAGTTGGGAGTGGCGTCTCCAGGAATCCGCGTCCCAGCGGAATTAGAAGAGAGGGAGCTCGGCCGCGTGTGGGGGGGGGGGGGGGAGGGGCACGGGAGGTGAGGGACGGTTCTTTTCCGCCTTTCCATCTCCCGCGGACGTTACGAGGGCCGAGGGGGAAAGCGAGAGGGAGGGGAAAAGAATGGAAGCGATGGCGATAAAACGAGCAAAAATTGCAACAGCGTCTCCCGTCTTGGGAAAGTTACTGTGAGGGTTCGTGGGGGGTCGGGGTAAAATTGCTCCTTTATCAGTTTCGCGCGTTCCGAAACGTTTTTAAATTGGGCGTTTCCGGGGTAAAATTTTTTAAAATTTATTTTTCTCCCGGTAGATGGGGTCGTTAACGGCTATCTCCTTCCCTTGCCCTTACAGAATAATAATAAAAAATAATGTCGCGCGAAATTGCCGCGCGAGAAGTTTTCATTGTTGCTTTCGTCGCTATAAAGTCTTCCTTCGGATTAGTTTATGGTCGTCCCGTGCTTGTTTATTTTTTTTGAAGGCTCCACTTGGCTTCACGTTGAGGAAACGATATGGATTGCTTCCTATCTCCACTCATTTCATACAGTTAAGTTTTATTTAATGTGTGGTGGTTTCCCCAGCTTGTTTAATGCTATATTTATGAGGTACTCTTATAGATAGTATTCCGGACTTTGATGTTGATATGATGGTGAAAAATAATCAACAGTTTCGTCTTCCAAGATTTTATCAGTTTTATGATTATTTCGAATGATAGCCACCGGACGATCCTCTAAGCACCTTTCGACTCTTCAAATGAAAAACTAGCTATAAACCACTCTGGAAACGGCTCTATACTTGGAAACCAGTGTGAAAATTCTATCAACGTTTTTACTATAAAAGAATTATTTCAGTATTCTTAGAGTTGTAATTGACCAGATGATTTTTTTACTCTCTCTATCTGCAGGTTTCCTGATTTCAATATGTGGATATTTTCGATCAAATGCATATTTAACATTTTCGTCATGAATTTAACTCTAAGTATAGTTGGTACATAATTTTTAATGTGTTTCTTTTTTCAGGTACGTGCCCTTATTGACTACAGAGAATCCGTATTTCATCTTTTAATGCCAATAGAATTTGTAAGTACGTAAATATTTTGCCTATATTTTCTTAAAGTAAAGAAGAGGTTTTTACTTGTGATTGCATATAAATTGATGCTAGCGCTCATTGAGAGTGGGAAAGAACTTGCATTAAGGCTCTGAAATTCTCGTGTTATAGTTTATTCGTTTAGTCTTTTCCCAAAAATTTGAAGGTAAATGTAATTGATATGTTTGTTTGATCATTAGGCTTGAAATCATTATTTGTCGATTGCTCACCTTCAATTTATTTTATTATTGGATGATATTACATTTTAAAGCATTTTTTACAGTAGCGGTTGCCTTGAAGGACAACATTTATTCCAGATAACATTTTTATTTCGATAGTCGGTTCACCTGAATTACTGCAGAAAAATGGCCTTTGGCTGTATGATATACTGCTTTAACATTCAATCAAAGGTTTTTTTTATCATTAAATGCGTAAAATAAAACAAGAAACTACCCTACTTTTGAATAAAGTATTTAGGTTTTTACCGATTACACGATCGTTTTCTACTGTTAATCACCATGAAGTATTTATTTTCACGAGAAAACATAAACAATTTACCATATGAAACTTCTTTCCCTGAAATTAAAGTTTACTCTGAAGCCACTTAAGGGGTGTAAAGTCAGTTGAAACATGTTCTGCTAATGAATGATTATTGTTGCTTTCGCAATAATTTACAAATCCAGCAAAAATATTAATATTGACGTCAAGTCGAGCATGCTCGTTATATTTTCTTTCTGCAATACGATATCTCTCTCGAGTAAACCTCGCGGCAAATAGTAATTGAATTGTAAAAATTTTATCAATAAAAAATATAAGTTGAGTGCCTTATTAATATGACATGATTAATTATATTTTCGTTTATCCGAGTTATGAAGCGTTATTATTAAACGTAGCTTATGGATTATTTTTTACTGTAATTAAATTACTTTGAGGTTTAAACGATTTCCCAACGCGCCAACACGATATAATTATGCATCAGTTATCTTCATGACTTATGTTAATTGCCTAAATAGGAATGACGCAGAAATGGAAACTACAATAAGAGTCATTGTAAAACAACTATGAACAATCCGATAAGATAAATCTCTACATTTCAGATAGGTAACATATTTGAAATTCTGTTATTGAATTTGAACAGATATCAATGTCAACCAGACGGCGAGTTGGTTGAAGTTCTTTCAGCTAATTATAGTTCATTTTCAGTGTATTATATACCATTTATAATCATCAAATTTAAGTTCTTGACGTTTGTATGCCAATTCACGATTATAGATTGGTTGAAGCAGACGTAATTATTTCATAAAGGCGATATTACTTGCTTAAATCATATTTGATCCATCATTTATTGTAGCGTGAAAAATTCCTCTCTGATTACATAACATTTTGTTTGACAATGTTTAAGGGCCGTAAATGAAAGTTATATAATTTCTCTTTAGTATGCCTTTTTTATCGATATATCTAAAATTTGATCGTTAATTGGGCTAAATTTAAGTTCGGATGAATTAATTCATTGGGTTACTTAATTGTATGATGTAGATGGATTATCTTCGATATTTGTGGTCACACAAGTGAGATGAGCTGAATTTCTTCACAAATGTTAAATTATTAAGGGTAGGGTGGGGTTAGATGCCTCGTGCGGTGAGAAACTACCAAGAAATTGTGATTGCACACATCTTTGGTTTGGGAAAAATACTTGGTTAGACTTCTCTATGAATTATAATTAGAGTTAGTGTAGAATTAGTTACAATATAAATAGAATAATTGATTCGTTAGTGTGCGATGTTTAACTACGAGTATACGAACATGAACATTTTGGATTATTTTTCATTGGTGAGCGAATCTGTGTGAAGAACATATATTGAAATATATAGCAGCCTTTGTTTAATCTAATCAGTAACTTGTCTTTAGTATTCTCCGTACTGGGAGAATATTTGAAAATGGAAGCTGATTCAACATTGAATTCATACCAATGCATCACTAATGTAATCTTTCGCGCCTTTTGAAAAAAAATGACTCTTCGGGATCAAAATTTCATCGTTAAATATTTGAAAAGAAAACTGCTCAAAGTTTTTGTTTGATGCTGTCTCATTTCATCGCTCGTATGTACATTTCAGCGAAAGGCTTGATTCCGCGGAAGTCTCGCTTCTAAAGGCCCGTTGTGCTTCTAAAGGCCGTCTCTTCATCCCTGCTGTTGAGTTCCCGCGGCGCGTCTTTGAGGAGGGCGGGAGGAGGGCTGATGTTGCGGGTGGATACTTTGACGCGGGTGGACGGGATGCCGACCAGCCCGCATGGATCGGCTTCTTCGTACGGGCGCGGCGGCGGTTCTTACCTACTTTCAGTGTCAATAGTCACAAGAAGCGGACGGCAAAGATACTCTTAGAACCCTTTGAAACAAAGAATCTACTAGGGAATATTTTTCAGAGTTGAAAGTACCTAGTTTTGTAAAAGCCTTCATGGCAAACGACCGCCTGGTGTGAAAACTGTGTTAATACATCTCTCTGGGAGATTTATAGGTTAAAAAAGATGGAGGTGCTCGTTTGAAGTCATTTTAACTGAAATAAGAGTGCGGTGTTTCCTATGCGTGTGAAATAATGCATTTTTTAGGAAGGGAAAATGTTAGGGAAGGCCTTTCTTGGAAGGCCAAAGGTTAAACACGGAGGGCAATTAAAGAAAGATTTTAGACACAAGACTTATCAGGGTATAAGAGAGAGCTATCATTAGAATGTAAAGAGTTGGGAGAGTAATATTTGAGAAGGTAGAGGCTGACCAACGAGACATTTCTGTGGCTCTTCTAACAAAACGAAACCTAACACCCGTCACCACAATAAATCCTTTCTCATTTCCCCATAATTCTTTTCTCCGTTTTTCATCCATTCTGTCCTACATTCCCATCTTTTTTGCCCCTTCTTCGCTTACCTAAAGTTTTTCCCTCTAACACATTCTTTAGCTTCCCATCGCCAAACAAATTGCTCAGTATCCATCTTTTCTTCATCTCTAGGTTTTCTCCCAACCAATGAAACTCCTGTGTTTGTTGTAACTTTGAGAACATTTCCAATAGTCATGATAAATGAGCAATACCACTATGAACATTTTAAAAGAAGTGTGAAAGCTTACGCAGCGGTTTTATTCCCTTGTTGTAGATTCAAGTTTATGACACGTTTCTCCTTTACTAGTAGCTAAAGATGCCTTGATCCCTTTGCGAGTGTTAGGGTCGATTGTTATGGCTTTTTTCCAGTATTGCTAATATTATCATTGTTGTGGCTTTTGGCTGTGGATCAGTAAGTGATTGCTGTATGAAATTAAATATTCGTGTTATCAAATATGCAAAATATTTAAATCAGATACAATATTGAGGCTATAGTCTAACTTTTCATGAATTGGAATCGGGGGTTCGACGGTTGATAAACTGAGAATATGTGGTAAGGAAAGGCTTTGTAAGGAAGACCAATGGATAATATACGTATTGTAAAATATTTAAGTAAATAGAATCGGACAGGAGAGCGAACTTATCTAGTTGTATTAGGGACTTGATGGAAGATGGAATAAGGATTGCACTTAGGGAATATTAGGATTAAATTACTGATTGATAGTATTGATAGTTTTCTGTGCGTTGGAGGTTTTGGTACTTAATTTGAAGGTTAATGCAAAGGTTTCCTTATATTTTTTTCTTGAAATTGAATGAATCCATTTGGTACTTTCATAACGATACTGATTTTGATGTTCCAACTCACGCTCGACGTGATGGTTAAGTTCTGCGATAAATATATCAAATCAAACACTCTTGTCTATAAGAAGACAGACAGCTATTGAGACTATATTGAATTGATACTGCAGAGTGAGATAATACAAAGTTATATTATTAATGTAATTGGTTTTTCCCCGTTTCTTTTCTGATATCTTCATGCAAAGGCACTATGAGATGATTAACCGCATTTTTTAAAAATGAATGTTACGATATATTTCGTGTTGATTGAGAAAGCACACTAATGTTCCTCTTTTTGCGAACATTATATGCTGTGAAATATCTTCATGTCTATGAAATAATTGCTTGAACAAAATTGCAGCAACCTTGTATCAACAAATTCTCTATAATGAATCTCTACGCGATATAGAGTCTTAAAAGCTGTCTGCATTCTATCCTGAGAGCGCACACACTCAATTTGAAAACTTAATACATGTTTTTACCATAGTTTAAGCACTCGGTATAAGTGAAGGCACCCACGTTTTAAAGTGAGTTACAAATCATGTGCTTTTAATTCACATTTGCTCTTATAAACGTAATTCATTCAATCGTACAGTTTGGCCTCTATATGTCCTGTTTATTTAGAAATATGATTCATTATTCCATTCAAATTGCTTATTTTCGCAAGTAATTGAATGGATTCCAAAACAATCAATAATTCAAGATTAATTTCTGCGTAGAGATCCTTCCTACGGCCAGAGAGGCTCGTAGATCAAGGATGAACACTCTTTTAATCTTCTTCCTCTTTTTAAAGCGCTTATCGGCTCCCACACCCGTCCACCCCCTTGCATTTGCTGGAATGGTAATGTTCGGGATGCTGTTCCGTGGGGAGGGCTTTCGGGTAGGAAATGCAATTATTACGCCTCGACCTACACTTCAGAGATAAGAGAATGATCGATCGCACCCCTTAGCTGAGGAATGGGGAGAATAGAGGGAGGAAGAGAAAGAGAGAGAGAGATAGAGGGGTAGAATGAGACAAGAGAATGTCGTTCTCCGCAGTCCAAGGATCCTTCCTCTGGTGGCGGAGCGGTGAGAGTCGCTTCGACCACCCGCCGGGAAATCCGTGCCGCGAAAGAATTCGCTCGTTTAATTCCGTTTCCGCTGCGCGGAACTGCTTGCGCTACAGTCACCCCAGGGTGGAGAATGATGCGGAGGGGATGAGTGGGGGAGGGAGGAAGAAGGGGGATCTGATGGGATGGAAGTGTAGCAGCGGAGTGGAAGAGACGGGGGAATTCTGATGCGAGCATGAGTGGGATCTGGGAGTTTATAGACGATTACACGCTGAGGAAAAAACGGGTGAAATTCGTTTGTGGGTGATGCGGCGTGGAAGGCGTCATCTGTGGCAACTCTTCTGCAATAAGAGAGGGGATGGTATGGGTGCGAGGGGTGGCAGCTGGAAAGGGAGTGGGGGGGGGGGAAGACCGTTGGATGTAAGGATGGACTCGGTGGCGGAGGGGCTCGGGAAACGACGAGGGTATGCCTTGGTCTCATGTTGATGGAATACGACAGGCAATTTCCGCCATTCAATTAGACGAGACGCGACGTCGTCCTCTTCCTCCCCCTGCCCCGTTAACCCAGCCGCCTCTCTATCAGGACGTCTGTTTCGCACGCGTCGTTAGCAGAAGAAAGTGTACGTGTGGAAGGATTCCTGAGGAGGGAGAAATCTTGCGGCCGTTGCAGTTTAACATTCTCGACTCGCCGCTCGAAGAATTTAAGACCCTGGCCGTTTGTTCTGAGAGAAAATAGGTGGAAATCGTCCGCTTCATCGAACGCGTCTTTGCAGTTAAAAGAGAGCGATATAATCCCATGTTCAAACGATCCACGAATCTTTGGTGAAAATCAAAAGTAGTGAAGGATCAGGAAAGTTAATATTTTCATTGATTTCACACTTCGCTGATGCGTATTGGTGAGATAAAGATTGCTTTAATGAGTATAACCGTGATTCATCTTCTGTGAATTATTTTTGACAGTTTTCAACGTAAAGCCCTGCCGATAAGTTAAACTCTCATGATTTTATCATCGTAATGCTTTTTCCCTGGTAGAATAATAACAAGAAACCTTTTCTCACTTCGGCATTAAATTTTCATTTCATTTTGCACAGGCATATTCACGATACAATCGATCGGTTAGTGTTTGCTCTATTAAAGTAGAATGCAATTTGATAACCACGCTTAAGTTTTACGTGACGCCTTCTTTGAAAATACTCGGAAAAATTCTTACCTTTTTGTTTAATTGACCATGACAATATTGAATTTATCTTTAATGTGAAAATATTGAGTTCATGTTTAAACTAAATTTATGTAGTGTTTATATTCCCATGATAACGGAAAGAAAAATATTTTGCTACTTGTGATTTTGAGGATTATGAGGCAGTAATATGAAATTATTCAGTACCTGTGATTCTATAGAGAATTTAGAGTAACAATTAGCTGAATTATATCACAACTGCCGAATCGCGTTTAGGATAGTTTAGGATTCTTGATTTTTTACTTTGTTCTTCCCATCTCTAAGGCATGACGAATGGGTTTCATTTTCATATTATTTTGTTCTTACCGAAAATAATTAGAGCAATGGTGTCACATTGACTGATGCAATCGATCCATAAGTATGCATGCGGATGTTCTGATTTGTTTGGTTTTCGACTGAACCCAGGAAAATCGAGAATCCATTCTTCTGTAAATATTCCCCGAAGGTTTGTTCTTTGGAATGCATAATTTAAGATGAATCCAACACAACTGCTTCTGGAGCCATGAACTTCCAAACCACTTCTGTTAATCCTTCTTATTCACTAGCATTCATTAACTATCGAGTTGTTCAGCGTGTACATTTACCCGCTAGCTTATTCATTTGGGAATATTGGAATGATAACAAATGTCCTCCACATCACGGTGAAATTTATGCAGTCCTCTCCAGGAATTTCTTGAAAACACTCCATTTATCCATAAGATACCATGTTTTTGGCGTTCTCGTAATAATGGTTAGACTTTTTGGCCTTTTTTGTCCGATTATAGTATTAAACGATTCAACGCAACAGCCTATCTGTCCGTCTACTTAGACTGGATTTTGGTCTTCGGCAGAACTTTTATTTGCGATTAAGAGTTAAATCCAAAAGAAAAATGATACTGTGGGAAAACAGATAACATTCAGATTGCATTCCACTAAAATTATTTCAAAGATATTTTAGCAGAAATGTATTTACCTTGATTCATTTAATTACTTTTGAAATGTCCAGCCCATTTGACATGAAAAAAGGACGGAATAAACTTGTAAAAATAAAAACTTTTATTCTTGAAATGTTATTTAAATTTGCTGAGGCGTTAAGAGCATTACGCTTAGTTTCAATTCCCGTTTATTTAGAAGTTAGGAGCTACTGTTATGCATTACCAAAGTTGAATTGAAGACAGTAAGGAAGAGTGTAGAATAATGCATGCATTTTAAACGAAACTGGATAAATAGTATGAGGTTGCCTAAGTCAGTGGCCGCGTGGTTAAGATTTTTATAATACCTATTTTGCATAATCCTTAAGTATTTAAAAACCCAAAAACTAATATTTTATGTTAACATACAGACGAGTTGCAGAGTTACCTCACTTTGAAAGCGTTAATGTTTTATGATTTATTAAGTTGGTTTTTATCGTATACTATATGTATTCCTTAGCTAAGCTGCTTCGTTATGTTATACTAATATTCATTTAAAAAACTGATTGAAAAAGTCTTAATGTGTATCGCAATTTAACTTTTAATGAATAACACTTGAGTGTGGTTACATCAAAACATTTATACAGGTGTCCGTGATATGTATAGTCTTTATTGCTCGATACAGTCACTATTAATCCACATCCCCGTGATGCAATTGATTTCGTAGATTGAAAATGTTGCACACTTCATATCAGTAATGAGTTTTCTTATCTTTCATCCCTTCGTGGATCGAAATGGAAGTTGGGCATAGGATGTGCACCTCGGGCAGTACATTGCGATATCCCGCTGGCGCACGAGGAGTAGGGGATGTGGAAATCATCCTCGACTCTGTGGACAAGGTTCCCCGCCCGGGCTCCTCTTTTCGACCCCTCTTCTCGGAATCGGTTCCTCCCTATCTCGGAGAATCTTTCGCCCGGGAGTACGCTGAAAGCCGGGGCACGTTAAATTGGGTTTTCGCCCGCAGCGCGTATTATTTTTCTCGCCGTGGGTGCGATAACGGTCGCGTGAGTCCGCGGTGGGCTGTTCGTATTAATGGGCATCCCTGACTCGGATCTCCTCGTCTTACCTCCTGTCCTCTTCTCCTTCCCTTCCGACCTTTGCATTTCTGTTCGAAGGCCTTGAAAGGCATGAAACACTAAAATGCAGCTCCAGTTCCACTTGCTTACTCATCTCTCGCCCTACTTTTTCCTATTTGAGACCTCCTCCCACTTCCTTTCTGCCGCATATTACGCCTAATTTTTTACTACTTCCTCTCGGGCTGTTTAATGTGTGCGGGTATAGGTCAGTTAGTACGCAACCAGAGACCTTTAAGCAGCAATGCAACGCCGCACTTCGTGGGGATTCAAACATCCGGTAATTGGACCGTAGTGCGTACGTGCATTCACGCACAGACACTCACACCTATGCTAGTGTGTACGTACGCCGGTTCTTGAATGCAAATGCAAGCAATTTCTCCACTTGACTATCCCACGCCAGCGTACACCCCTCCCATCACCGACCTCATCTGCACTCCTCACTCTCCTTTTTTTGGTTAATTTTGGCCTTTACCGTACTAAGGTCCGGCATTAACGCCCAGCTGCATTTTCCTGGATGGACTCTCATAAAAATCCTTCACCAGCCAAGTAAGATATGATATTATGTTATCTGGCATATAAACACGCTGACGTTGACGTAAGGGTTGAATTATTTTGCAAACATACTTAAGTGTAGCTATCCAAAAAATCAGGTATTCCTGTAATAGACTTGAATCAGCGACGGTAGGTTTACGTAGCTATTTTGATGATGCCTTGGCGACTTTCGAGTGAGTTTGCGAATGCAGCAATACAAATTTGTAGTTCAGCATTTCTCTCGTGATGTGAAGAGCTTCTTTACTTTTCAAATAATATGCTGAGGGTAACAATAAAAATTACCCGGGATATACGAGGGTCATCCGGAAAGTAGTACCCGTTCGTGCCGCATGAAGTGCTGACGACGCGAGTAGCCGCTGGACGAGGTCAGATAGCTTCAGTGGCTTGTCTGCCTTCTCTGAGCCAAGTTGCGTGACGCTAGCATTGCCTGTGTTGTTTCTGTGATTGTTTACAATGTTTAAAAAAATTGAGAACGCCGCCAGTTGTGAAGTGAGGGCAGTGATTAAATTCCTCAATGCAAGAAACGTTCGCCCATGTGATATTCATCGCCAATTAAAGGAGGTGTATGGAGACAATGTAATGGACGAGTCGTCTGTTCGGCGGTGGTGTCGCAACTTCAACATGGGGAGGGGGAACACACACGACGATGAGCGTTCGGGGAGACCGTCTGTCATTACAGACCAACTGGTGAGCTCAGTTGACGAATTCGTGAGGAACGATCGGCGCGTCACAATTGATGACATCTGTGAGCATTTTCCCAATGTTTCTCGAACAATTGTTCATGAAATTGTTAAACACCATCTGCATTATGCAAAAATTTGTGCAAGATGGGTCCCTCGCGTATCTCAATGAGCTGGCGGCGAAGGACTATGCAGCAGGAATACAGAAACTTGTCACACGTTATGACAAATGCCTTAATTTGCTTGGAGATTATATTGAGAAGTAGTTTAAAGTATCCTCTTTCAAATAAAATTTTTTATGTTTGTTAATATTTACTTTTGTCTTTTTATTTCACGAACGGGTACTACTTTCCGGATGACCCTCGTAGGAATAGAGAATACCTTTTCGTGCAAAAAATGTAGGGAGGAAGGAGAACTTAAGGAAAAAATAACATCGGATACATTTGAAAAAGAATTGGTATGAAATCTTTCATTTTTGCTATATATATCATCGAAAAACTACCTTAGATTGGTAGATTATCCATAATGATGGACAATTACAATGTAATATATTTATAATAATAAAATGTTTCGTTGGGAAATACCTGTGTGGGAGGTTAGTGGATGCTGATCTCCCGCGCTCAATACAAAAATAAAAGCGCGTTTCCTCATTCCCGCACTTCGTGTTCATTGTTAAGTATTTTATTTCGCCATTTTATGCCGGGAATAATCATCTTTGTTTTTCGTCTTGTTTCCTCTGTTATTTTATTTTTTGCTCAGGTTTTTCGCTGGGTCACCAGAGTTCTTTGTTTTGAAATTGCTTGGTGCTGGAGACTCATGCGAGCTGTGAAGTGTCTGCCCAAAGGCTGTCGGATATTTTTTCTTAATTATTTAAATGTGAAAAAGTCTCATATCCGGTTGTAGCAAGACTTTTTTTCGAATTTCTCTTTTTCTCGAGAGCTGAAGACTCAGCCAAAATTGGAGTTGAATTTTTAAAAGTAGGTCAGGAATAGCGGTCTTCGTTTAGCAGTTTTGCCAAAGTTAATTTTTTACGTTCTTTTTCTATTCCTTTTGATTTAAATGTAGCAGAATGATATTTGGTTTTAGCGCTCAAAAATTATTATTCTTGAGGACTTAAGTTTCCGCAGAAAAATATTAATTTAGTTACTCTGAGATTAAAATATCAAAGGTATTTATATGTTTTCAGTTTTCTAGGAGCAGCCTAATCCTCTGGGGCATTAATTATTTTATATACTCCTCCCGTGTGGGCATTTTTCTACAGTGGCTTTTTAGTTACTGATGTTAGAGTTCAATTCGTACAGTACTCAATCATATATGGTTGTCTCTTCTAAAATACAAGACATTTTTTGCCCCAAAATTAATTCATGTTTTTATTCATGAGCCTGCATTGCCATATATTTGTGTTGAACAAGTGTAATGTGGTGCAGCTAGTGTCTTTAATTTAAAAAAAGGTCAAGTGGCGGATTAACTGCACAATGAACAGTGTCAATGTCTCTCCTACTTGGAAAAGTCATTGCCTCGATTTTCTTGATGAAATGAATGCTCACTTTTTGCCGTAATGATGGGTTTACGTTCTAATAACGCACTACTGATAGATAGATAGATAGATAGATAGTGGTCTTTATTTGGGCGAAATTGAGACCAAATGGTCCCTTCTTCCATTTAACCCATCGTCATATACATATTATATTATATTATCGGGTGGAAGCAAAGTTAATGCACTATGCCACCGGAATCAAATATGCACTAATTTAAAACAATCAATGAGCGTTTCCATAAAAGCGAAAGGAATGCACTTTTTCACAATGTATTTGAAAAGTAATTTGTTACTTCCGTGATTACGACATATACATGTACAACTTTCTCGAAGTGAAGCCTGAATCCATAAAGTCTGCGAGCGTTTGTTACCACTTAATTGTCAAACCATTTGTGTAAACAAAACTTTTTGCATAATCCACTATACGAAATTGGCTTGCCGAGCATAAATTTCTTGAACCCCTCCAATGAATCGTAGATATATAGAAGAATTTGGCTGCAAAACGTATTCTGTCAAAGTTCACTCAGACGAATTACTTATATGGGGGATTGGATACTGTTTGTCGATTGAAAACTTTGACTTTTGTGCTGAAAGTTTAAATTAAAATTGCGATTTCAGTGCATTGTTTAAATAATTCGTACTTTACGATTGCACGTTAAAATGGGAACGTTTCGGTGTGAATATACACTGTTCGCTACGAGATTCCGTTCCATGAGCTTAGTGCCAACGAAAATCGACCGGTCCAGAACCGTGATGTAGTAACACAGGTAGAATTGTGTTCCCGTTCTCTATAATTGTCGAGAGTGGCAGACCGTTTGCACCCGAATGGGTGCAGTCTGGCGCTAAAGTCATCAACAATGAGCCGTCACTAATAATGAAAGTAGTCCCGAGTCGTGCACGGGTAAAAAATTTATTCCGCAAGGATTATGACGCGCAGGTCGATCCTATTGCAAGGTAAAGAGTACTGCCGCCGGGATATTTCACGGGTCCCTATAATTTCACGTCGGATTGTGAGCTCTCTTCTCTCTTCGCGTTTCCCTCTCCCTCGCTGACGCGAGAACTGGAAAGGCGAGGAGGAGTCTGGATGCGGGATCGATCTCACTCTTGAGAAAAAAATGCGAGGCTGAGGGAAGTGACAACGGGGGTGAAACGAGTGGCAGGAGGAGTTTACAGGGTTAAGGGAATGGAGACGGGAGGGAGCGGACTAATATGGGGCGTCAAATGGTCGCTTTGCGAGGTTTGTTAAAAAAAGAATAACGTGGTAGGATTGAGGATCTGAGGTGGTCGGAGTTCGGGTTACCTGGGAGTTTTAAGGGGGGTAAGCTCAAACGTAAACGCATGTGGCGTCGTAAAGACAACTCAGCTTCGTTTCCGTCGTAGTCCTTGGGTTTTGCTCTGAGCAACTGGGAATTCGTGGGTAATTGGGGAATTTTGCCCGAACGGGAAGTGGTCCGGGTAGAACCAAGGCTTTGTAGCTGTCAGAAATGCTTAAATATTTTTGTAGCAGTGTGAGCCAAAAGGCCAGTTTGAGGATGTCGGCTTGTCTCGTAATTAGGCATAGGTTTAGGAGTTTCGGTTGGAGGACCTGTTGTTTCAGACTGGTAAAACTTGAGGGATAGAGATGTTTTTCACCGAAATACCGTACTAACCAGATTCTATACTAATTGTTTTATTTGTTTGTATTCTATCGTTTAAGAAAGGTTTTCGATTGATATAGAAATTTCCCGCTACAATAAACTCTTCTTCAATTCGGCATACTTCCTATATGCGACACATTAATTTTTTCCACCCATTTATAGCTTGCGCAACTTTATTTTGCCCATTATATCTATATCCCATCACCAATCATAATGCTCTGTATCCTCTTTCCTGACTCCTTTGAATTACTTCCAATAAACCTCTCTCCTTACTCATTATGCCTAGAACTTCTTCGATTGTTTCCTTTTACGTCTCTTTTCCATCCTTATACACGACTACATTTCAAAATCTTCGTCTATGCTTATCATATATCCTTAATAATCTTATTTTCGCGCCTTACAAATCACACAGAATGCAAAAGTTGTAACGTAAATTCCCTCTTCCATGTCAAAGCTTCTTTGCCTAATGAAATAATTCTTCCAATGTCTCTACTACTTTATCCATTTTGGTCCAAAATACTTCCAAGATAAATAGATATGGAAAGAAGATTAAGAAATTCTATCTGATTTAGTTAATGAACTCATCTTTTCATATTTAATTTAGTCTTTCTATTTCTCGAAAGCTGCATAAACTTTGTTTTGTTTACATTGATTCTCATTCCTTACCTTTCCCATTGACTTTCTGATGTCCTCAGTAATTCAACCTCTTGGCTGATTGCCTGGATAACTAATGCTGATTTGATATTGTTCAAGTGGAATTTCGAACCTTACGTTGGAAAAAACTACAAAAATCATTACCATCTGCAGTCTGAAAATTTTTGTAAGCTTATAAACTTCTAATGTTGACACAACCAAGCGATAACGTACGGTGTATTCCCTTCCGTTAGCGAATTTCTTGCTGTAACTCGGAGACAGTGCATTTTGTATAATAAAGCGTTATAATCTCAAAAATCCTAGTTTTCCTAGTTTCATAACGGGAATATCATTTTAATAAGTGGCTATGTCAAATTTTCTCCTCATTACGCTAGCTTAACTGCAATGTTTCCATCTAAATTAATGTGATAATTTTTACCAAGGTGAATATACAGCATCAACTGATTAGTCAGGAGATTAAGAGATTTGAAAAAATCCAGGCACATGCTAATCCATATGAATCAACTTCGACAACATAGATAAAAGTAATTAAAACGGTGTGGATCCATGGATTCCGTTCTATCCTCTTTAATCTCAGCAGAAAACCTTTACCTTCTTCTTTCCTCGACCACCGGGGCACTAAGGTAGGTAAACAAGTTGTCTTTTGTTTTAAAGGAACATCGATCCATCTGCATCAAGGTATCTCGTGGAACACTTTTTATTTCAATCGTGAACCCATCCACATGAATCACTCACCATCATCATCCTCGATGGTTGCGAATCCATGGATAGGTTTTCTGCAGCTCTCCATTCCTCTCTAATCCCATCAAATCTCTTCAGCTTCGTCCGTTTACCTACCACTGTGTCATTTCTTTCTTTCATTTCTTTTTTATTTCACCGTTCGTAATTTTTCGAAAGAATCGATGGTAAAATGTCAATTTTTTGCATGGGTGTTTAGCATCATGAAAATAGACATGGGGTGTTATACTTAATAGACATTCCTTTTGTTGAGAAATTTTCTACGAAAGATAGATGAGATTAATACTAAATGGATTGCATTAATAAACTGTATTATTTATTAATGTTTTCCAATGTGTAGATGAAATACCATTGTGTAATACATGCATCTTGATTAATTAGATGACTTTTAGGGGACAATTATTATTGTTATTATTTAACACTTTTCGAGGATATTACCGCTTATTGTCCCATTTGAGTTAACTATAATGAGTGCATTTAATGATTTTATGCATCGTAGTTTAAGGAAACAGTGGGAACTGAATTCTTAAGAATGATTTACGTTGAAATTTTTTATCCTGGGGGTATTTCAATGGTGGAATACGGAGAGGAACGCGCTGGGTGGACGTGTGGGACAATTAAGAAGCAGAGAGGGGAGAAACTGTAGCTGGAAATGCAGGAAGTAGGGGGAGCGAGGGACAGAGAAATGGATGGAGTGAAAGAGGAGCAAAGTTTATAAGAGGCGTCGTAAATAGAAATAAATGCATGTGGGTAGAGGAAGGAAAGAGAGGGAGAGAGAGGAAAGGAAACGAAGGATGCTTTAGAGAGAGTGGATGGAGATGAAGATGAATGTGGAGATGAGGCAAAGGTCCTAAATAGGAGAGGGACGTTGAATTAGTAGGAAGAGGAAATTAAATGTTCAGAAGAGGAAAAAACGGATGAAGATGAGGACAATAAATGGCGATGGTCAGAAGCAGGAGGAAAAAGAAAGAGATTGGCTCATTACGACGGAAATTCATGGTCATCAGGAATTTTCCCACTAATCAGGAAAAATTATCAGTAAAATTAAAATATTATCACAAAACACTGAATATTCGTTATATGCACCGTGGAACTCCATGTAACAAAGTGTTAAATTGAAAAAATGGTGTATAAATTAAATGACCATGTAGGAGAGGTACATTAGTTTCGTTGCTTAGGTTGAAACATGAATAGAACTGGAAATAAGAAAGTACTTTGAGGGCCATGAAAAAAAGGACTGGTACTCAGAAACAATAGGAAGAGTGACAAAGTTACGGGAATTATAGAACGAATTAATATTTCTGTTTATATACGATATAACATGTCTCCCTACATTTATTCATTTAAAAAAGTATTGAATTATTTACTGCAGGAATAAGTATAAAAATTGATGAAGGAACAGTTAACTAACCAGTAATACTTAAGACGTAAGTCTCGTACATTTGGAAGTCTGTGTTTAGAATGAATGTAACAAAGCAAACACTGTCTTCAACCTTAGGTCTGAGTTTGATACGTGAGCGTATAGGTCATCGTGGAACACCCACCAAATATTAAGTCATCCGTTATGTAGGATTCATAAGCCACAGTGTCAACAAAGCGGTTCTTTTCCTTATACCGCTTGCAGTTTCTCAAATGATTTTCGTTCCCGTAGAGTCACACGACTTGGGTTAATTAACCCGGGTCTGTCTAGAGGCTACATCCATTCATTAAAGACCACAGCCCTCGGCAGGCGAAGAAAACTCTATCTTCCTTGGCACCTTTAATGCAGTGTGAAGGTAATAAAGGTAAAATGGCTGGGAATATTGTGGATATTAAATTGAAATAGGAAGACCGGCCAGGCCTCATTAATATGAGGCAAGCAACTTGTAAAATACACGTATATGAACAAATCTAGTTAATTATGATTGAGGGCAAGAATGCAATTCAGGAACGAATGGAAACCTTAAAATAAGACATGCCCTTTAATATACTCTTCCCTTCCCATTTTATGCGGAATTCTCTAGTATTTTTTGACGAAAAAAGTTGCGTTCCTGTCTAGCATTGCACTATCATACTGGTATGTTCTGAATTTGAATTTTCGGCAATGCAAATATTAAAAGACTGAGCTTTATACTGTGTGCTTAGAGCTGAAAATCATTTGCCTCTTGAACTATTTGTATAAAACAAAACGAAAATGTCAAAAATTTACGGACTGTTTTTTCGCAATGAATGTGACGGCAGTAGCTCAAAGGTACCAACTTCTACTCTTAATTAGCATTTGGCATTCCTCCCATATCTCCATCACTAGTGCCATTCTCCGTCGTACACATTTGAGTAAAGTACCACTTAAAACAGTTTTCTTTTTAGAGTTAAGAATTTCGAGAAATTTGAAGAAATCGAAATAATTTTTTTTAATCAGAAAGTAATTAATATGCCAAAATATTATACTGGAATAAGATAAAGTTGTTGTTTTCCTTCGTTTAATTTGATTTTATCGCTAAAAATTTAATATGGCGTGATGTTCGCTTCCATATTTAGGTATTGTTTTAAGCGTTTCAGGAAATCGAAATTGTATCATTAAGTTCCCTTTAAAGTACGCAGACATATATTATGAGTTTGCATACCCCTGGGGTTTTCGTTCCTGTGGTGACTTGAGATTTGTTATAAATTTGATCAGACTAGCTCAAAAAATTAAGACAATGGAGAAGAGCTTAAAATTAAATGAAAAATAATGCAATGGAGAGTATACGAATCATTAAAAGTATACAGTACCTGTATATCTATTCATTAGGAATATTTTTGAATTTTTCATATGTTACTCATGCCAATTTCAAGATAATCACAGTTGTGCTTCAAACATCAATTCTTACCTCTTATTTGATGATAAATCATTTATTTCTTTAATGTGGATAGCGAAAAATCGGTGAATTGAACATTGAAATAAAATCGCAATATATTTCGACCAATTTCGCAACTCAGCTGTTACGATGGAAACGGAAGTTTGCTACAGTTACGAGAACTTTTAGTCGTAGTTCGTAGAACTTGGCACAGAAGTTCGGCTGTCATTTTCATTTGAAGCATTGAGGCAACCATTTAGATAAGAATACAGGTGGACAGCTAATTACAATTGCTAGTAAATAATATCTTATGGGAAGGGGTGGTGTGAGACGTGTTGTAGAAGGAAACAAGTATTTTCAAACGGGGTGCGGGAAGAATTAACCGGCTTATGGAAAGAAGTAATGTTAGAAATTTAACCTTTGGAGAGTGAAGTCACCCATTCGAGAGTACCGCCTCATTCCTCCGTTCCTTTGCCCCGCTCTCGACCCCCGCGAGCCAGCCAGCACGAAAGACAAATGAAGAACGAGCAGGTTAATCTGGTGGAACGCGCTCCTTCGGTTGGCTTGGTGGGCTGAGTCGACTTACTTTCCTCGGGACTAAGTAAGAGATCCCTGCTCCAGATATCATCCGTTCGATTGTTGCGGAGCGACGTAAGCTCTACCTATCGGCCGAATGAATAAATGACTCGGTGGCTGCCCCTGGGCTACCAAGTCACGTGGGAGCGGAGGGGTTTTGTTTGCTCGCGTGGTTTGCGGCAGTATTTCAAAACGCTCTCTCCCCTCCGCCCGGGATCGAGCGGAAACTTTTTGATGCGAATATGCTCGCATTGTGACCTGCCCCCAGTTTTCTAAATAAATAAAAGTACGGCGACGGGCAATTAATAATTTCTTTAAAAACTCTTTCCATCTTGAGGACATTTATTCTTTTCTGCTCCTTAAGGGCATAGAAATTTATTGCAAAAATTGTCTTGACTTATTTTCGAGCTCGTTGGTTATCAGGCGGCCGTTTTAGCTCGGTGGTGACAATCTTTGCCATGGAATTTGATTCAGTATTGCAACAGCGGCATAAGTTATTTGCCTAGTGGAGCACAAGTCGGAATGAAACGAGCCCATTTTGTCTTGCAGAGTCACCTTAATATTTTGCACCTATATGTATGCCCTGAAAGACACCCAACTCCGTATTTCTGGAGCAACAACGAAATGAGTATAGGGAATGGAAATATGATTAAAGGGTTTGTATTGGGCTTCCGGAGGTTTAAATTATCGCGGTCACGTGTTGTGCACGGAAGGTGACCTAAGTGTGTTCCTTCGAGGTTTTATTTCTGCAATTTAAATTTTGATATCAATCGGTATTTATAACATTGGTCTGCGGATAATTAATTGTACTTCCGCTGCGACCTAAACGTCTTTTATTTCTCTCTGTTGTTTACCTTCATTTATCTAACGGCCTACAGGTCTTACAACTTTATATTTTAGTAGGTATGCTGCTTAAATACACTTATTGGGTTTAAATTTAGGCCCCGAGAATTGCAATAATTTATGCTCAATCATTCTGCTATCCGATATCTTTTGTCTCTTTCTTTCATTCTTTTTAGTGGAATATGAGTAAGAATGGCCGTAATTGAAAGCAGATACAAAATTTATAAACTTTTTGTTGCCATATCATATCCGAGACGTGGTTGTCCAGTACTTAGAGCGTTCAGCTACGGACTGGAGGGTCTTTTTATTGTCAATAGGGTGTTGAAGACTGCGGTAGAGGGAGGAATATTAGGAAAGCGAGAAAGGGTTAGAAAAAGTTAATCAATTTTGAGCAGAAAGAGGGAAGGGAGGAGTTTTGTAAATACAGTCATTAAAAGAGAAGGCGAATATGTAACCCATGATACATTATGTAACCTTTTGGCCGATATTACTTTTTTATGAGCACCTGAACTATTTTAGCTCTCACTTTTGAATGATGAGCGTGGCCAGTTTATATCCCTAGTAAAAGCCAATGGTATTATTGTGTATTCCAATATCCTACTAAGATAATTTGTTTCTCTATTCATCTTGTAAACTTAAAATGAAGAAGATACTGTGCACATGGTTTCAGCAACTGTGCAAAGGTGTTCTCGTTCAGATGAGGTTGCATAAAGGTCGAACCCTTAATGACTGATGAGGCATATGAAGGTGGTCGTTGGCCAAATATATCCCCGAGTCACCCATCACTTTCAATCAGCCGTTGGGGTACTTGGTGATTCATGGATACCTGCAGCCAGTAAGTGGCGTAAAATATTGCGGATAGCTGCAATGACCGTACCCATAAACAAAATCTGTTCTAGTCTCCGTTTTGCAGTTAACGAATCGCTGATGGTGAGCAGAAAACGTCAGATTTGCTCTCAGAGTTTCAACCTTGAGTGTTATGTCGTCCCATTTCATAACGTTTGTACCTCTGGAGCTTAAACAATATTATTCTCGAATTTTTAACTTTTAGCTTTATTGAATTTAATATTTAAACGCCAGACAATATTGTATCCCGTCGTATTTTATCAGCTTTGGATCTGTGGACTTATTTTTTGCATTATTTGAGTTGTTACAAGTTTTGTTGAAATTTTCTGATTATTGTTATAAGTATATTTTTTAATTGTCTCACAGGAACGTTTTTATTTCGTTGACTATCTTTAGTTTGAATTTTTTCTCCTTAATTTTTATATAATGCTAAGGTCCTCTTCATTTTCATTTCTATGAAAGAAACAAATAAATGATATTTATTTCGAGAAAAATGTCGACCAGCAATCCCCCCTTCTTTTTTCTGGTAAAACAGAACACCATCTATTTGTTTCAACCACATACAGTGTGTAAAACACGCATTTTTACACTAAATGAAAAAGTTATTAACGCACTATTTTTGACGAATATCCCATCCATTTCGGTGGTTAGCAATCATGGTGACGCATATGCATTCGAATATGCCCGTGATTATAGTTTTTTTTCTCCGCAATAAGCTTTAAAAAAATGTATAACACCCTTTTTACCGTAACTTTGAATTCATATGGTGAATTTTTAGTCTTTTTTCATTTATTTACAATAAAAATTTGCCAGACGAATATGCTATATGCTATCAGAGGAGCTTCAAATATATCAATAATAACGGAATGTATGAAAATAGTACATGTATATATTTGAATAAATAAATAAATTTAATGTTTAACTTCCGCTGGAATGACGATGAGCATTTGTTCATTTTTTCTGGCTACCACAGTTGTGATCCTTATTTTCCCCAAACGAGAGTTTTTCGGCTACATCTTTAGAGTTAAAAACTCTGGTGTGCATGCGAGAGAAACAGTATTTTCGTTTTTTGGGATTACATTTTTTATCATAACTACAAAGGAACAGAAAACGAACGCCGAAGGATAGGATACGTATACAATTTTCCTTTTGCAATGATATTGAAGTTGACAAGAAGAACAGAAAATTTTCCAGGACATCATAAATATCGCTGAATGTTTCAAAACAGTCTCTTTAAAACATTATTGAAAGCAATAAAATCTTATGAGTGGGAAGGAAAAATACTCTGCTATTCCACAAAAATATAACTTTACTGCGACCGGTTTCGACACAGCGATCATCATCTGGATTATCAGCGCATCCAGATGATGATGCGCTGTATCGAAACCTGTCGTAGTAAAGTTATATTTTTGTGGAATAGCAGAGTGTTTTTCTTTCTACGCATCATGAAGGAGCTCCAACAAGTAACGTCATCCACCATTGCATACAAAGTGATATGTGTCTACTTTTGTTCAAATTAATAGGGTCTCTTTTATTTGTTATTTTTATGTAGACTGTCATTTAACGACGATGTTCACGAATGTAAACCCCACTTTTTTGGCAAGTGTATCGTTTTTTTAATGGGGACGTGATAGTCTATTGGGTAGATGTTGCACCTTACGGGAAGAAAGCTTTCTCTGAACTAGCATTTTCATCGAGGACTCGGGTTAGATTTTTGGGGAAGCTTCTGGACACCCTCAGCTAAATCCAAGCTGTGTGATTTTTCGCGTAACAGATCTTCCTGGGAAATCTTAGATTGTACAGGGAAAGGAACTGAACCTCTTCTACCATGATGTGTGAATTTCACACACCGTTTCGTCTAGTACTGGATGAGCTCTGTATTTACATACCAAACCAACTTTCGGATTATTAACTGTACTGGTACGGCTTTTATATTGAGGTTTCCCTCAGTTAACCATGCGTACGTTTTTTCGAGTTAGCGTCATTTCAATTCCTTTTGCTATTTTTATAGCAATTGGTACTATATTCATTTAAAATGCTGGCACACCGCTGTCAGAGTCAAGATTTTTTTCAAGCAGAAAAGCAATGTAAACTTTCAGCCCGTGCAGATTTGATTTTTTTAGATCTATTTTCAGACCTTTCATCGAATGTGTCTGCGAGTTCAAGGCATCTGTTTTAATTTCAACGCTAGATGTGGCACATGGTGGGCGAAAAATTTCTCTGAACTAACATTTTGCCTCAAGCCAGCCAGGTTGGAACGTATTTCGGGTCGGAGATATGTATCTCTATTTCGGAATTTATCAACGCAGTGAACTGCTGAATGGAATTGTGTTATGAGATTTCAGGGTTCATTTAAGTTGTATAAAATTGAAGGGAGTAATTAATTTTTTCAACGATTTCTAATAAAGAATTTGCTATTGCTGGGTTGTACTAAAGTTCAAGGTTTCCTGTTTTTTCTTCTGCTTTAGTCCAGCTTTCTGACGCTATTCGCATTCGTTTCGTAGTTAGTATATCTACAGTGAAGAAACTGAAAGACAGATCATGAGTGCAACAGCTGATGAAATGTTACCTTTAGGACTAAGGTCTCGTATTTCGTATTGGTGAAAGAACGTCAATTAAATGGTTATGAAAAAAATGTGGTAGAAAAAAGTACCTGGCTTACCTGAGTAGTTGAAGAATCTTTATTATAAAGTGCTTTCCTAAACTTTAAGGCAAATTTCGGCCTTGCCATACAAAATTCTTGCTTTTTGAACTTAAGCATGGAAGTGAGAGAAGTACTTTAAAGAAGAGCCTTCTCATCCATTCAATTGACATCTTCATTTTCTCTCAATGCATGGAGTCCACTCGAATATCCTTACTATACTTATCTATTCCTTCTATAGCTTTCCTATCTCTAAATGGGGTAACCATCTTTTTTGTAATTATCTTATAAATTTTACCTTTTCCTCCTTGTCCAACAAATGTAGATGGTTTTCTCTACAGTCTAAGTTGTACGTTATTAAGTTGTTCATCGCTTAATTTATACTTTTTTCAGTGGTTCCGTGTTTTGTATAAATGTCTGATTAAATATGAGTATGACAAACGTGAACTGAAGCCTTTTATTGCTAGTTATATTTATTTAAAGTCGGACGAGCAGAGCAAAGTTTCTTTGAAGTGGACCTGTAGGTAACATATTCGCAGGTATTATCACTCATTCCCTCAAAAAAGTGGAGGTATGATAATTCCTGAGCATTAGGCATCCTATTCACCACTGGGAACGTTGGGAAGAATTTCACTTCCGCTCCACTCACAACCGTTCTTCCCTTCCCTCCTCTCCCGCACGTCAACAACACTTCTACCCTTTTCCTGTCCCGTCAAACGTCCTTCCTCGTTCGCCCATGCCCCCTAACATCCGTGATTCAACCCTTCTCTATCGAGACTCGACACACTAACGGCTCACATTCCATCAGGCGGCAACTCTCCCAGCAATGGAGATGTCGGATGCGACCCTGTTGCTATGTACTGTTGCATAGTAGTCTGTATCCGGTCTGCTTAGAGAGTGAATGTAGTTTCTGGATTCATTGAATTTGTACTTCCGAGTGTACGTGTGTGTGTGTTTTATGTGTTTATGAGTATACATGCACACTATGTGTGTGAATACGCATATGCTATTATATTTATTCATACCAGATTAAATGTTAACTGTTATTCAAATCCGCAGACGTTCTACTTCCATACGCATACATGCACATATTAAAAGGTTTTTAGTGTGTATATATTTTCTTCGTACCAACATGTATCCCATTCCGCACCTCTCCCGACTTTCCTGTTTCGCCACCTCGTCATGAGGCTTTAAAAGTGATGATTAACACTGTCCTTTCCACCCCCAAACAAACCCGTTTCCCTCGTGATCACCATACCTAACTTCCCGCGCTATCTTCCGCATTTTGATGCGAGGATTTTGTTTGCTAGCCGACTTAGTTTTAATGCGAATTTTTGTTTATTTTCGATTGTACGCCATACTTTAACTTTAAAAAATCCCTTCTTAAAAATTTCAGTTCATAAGGTATTTTCGCCTATTGAATTTTTCCCGATGTTTTTTTTTGTGTTTTCTGTGCACATGTGCTCTTTTTATATCCTTTCCTGCATAACTTTGCCGAAATGGCTGTGGCTTGACTTTTTATTTGTATTTCGTTTCAGTATTAAATACGAGAAAATTCCTGTGCGATAACTTTCAGAGAATTATAAATTAAATCGTTCCTTTTGAATTATGTGGTAATGCATAGGTTTTGTATTTTATCTATTTTATGTTGGTATTACCAAATTCCATATGATCTTAATAATGAAGTTGTTTAACGTAATTCATGTCGTAATATTGATGAATTTCAGTCACTGTCCTTCAATTTTAAACTGATTTTCACGGTGATATTACAGACGATTTCCACAATTGAAGTCGTGATTATAATTGACGTGACTTCATATTCGCATTCACATATTCTCTGCTCACGTATGAATATGGAAATTAGGTTGTGAGTTCGATATTATTATGTTAAAAATCTTTAATCAGAACTATCGTTTCAACTAGATGAAATTCCGAAATATCTTCTCACTTTGCCATATTTTTAGCTATTCTAATGTTTATCGTATTTTAATCCTCCAATATATTACTTTGTCAATTGCACGTGATAACTTCATCTCTATTTCGTAGCACCGTCGAACGCCGGTCTAGGAATTGCCCTCAGTTAAAAGTAACTCAAGTGCACAGTTTTCAAAAAAACAGTTTGTAGCAGTAAATTTTAATTTTTAATGGTCCAATATAACTTTAGACATATTTTTAGATTTTCAAAGCAATATATAATTTCTGTTTGAGGTGTGAATCTAATTAAATTCCAAGGCTCTTGTCATATTATTTGATACGGGCTAATTTTATCGGTAATATAACTTTTCCCCACATGCGGTTCCTTGCTGTTAAATTTTGGTACACGTTTCTAATTCGAGACACGTAGCGCGATTGATTTAGAGTAATAATCATCTTTATTTTAGCTCTAGATGTAGGAAGGTGGATTACAAATCGCTACTTAATTAAACATTCGGAAGTCTGAAAGGGTGCGGTTGCACTTCGTAAAGTGCCTGCAACCAATTTGCATCTGTTTCAAACATTGAATAGGACAGACACCACATTCCATGGAATATTGTGTATTTGGAAAAGTTTGTTGTTTCACATTCAGTGGATTGCGTTTTCGGAAACATAGTGATCGAAAGTGTATTCGTCAACGGAAGTTCATTGAGCTTCGTGGCCCCTCAATCCTAAATCCACAATGCATGACAGCGTTGAGCGCTAAGGATAAGGAAAATATTTGATTAACTGTTTTGAGCACCATTTATAATCGCGTGATGATGCCATCAAATTAATCGCTGAAGAACACCTTTTAGGGCTGTGACTCTGTATAAAAACGTAGTTCATTCACGGGGTGCGGAGGGTCTTCTGAATAAATTATCATTACTTTCGTGCGAGTCTATTCGCTGTCTTGCATTAATTAGCGATGAGCGGGTCAGCTTTAATATCTCGCGAACGAAACGTGCAATGGACGGCGAGTTCCCCATCTCTTGGCCGGTAACGTTTGTTCTAATTCGGTTTTAAGCCGTGGCAATTGCATATGACGATGACGTCATTAAGGATGATGATGAAGATGCGGCGTAATCGTTAATTTTAGCGCGTTTAAGCGCACGTCTTCGTTCGTTATCTTTAGGCTGCTAAAGTGTCTTTAATAAGATTCTCTTTAATTTAACACGTTCGGATCTTAATGAGAACAAGACTTGAGAATTCGCTTTGTCGATTGTCTTTTTTTCGCTTTCTTGGAACACCGTCTTTTCTTCAATTACGCCTCTCTGCAAGGACAAACATTTTAGTCCGCTATATTCTATTTTTCAATTCGGAGAACTACGAAGCTATTTATAATCGTCGTTCATTACTTCATCTTCTCCAGCTCGCGGATGTGATACGAAATTAAATTTTTTATCTAGTTGATCTCATATTTTGGGTAGAACCTGTATTAATTTCTTAACTATCCGGAGATTCTACACTACGAAAATAAGGGCAAAAGACTTGAAATTTTAGAGAAACTTGAAATTGTAAAATTAAATATGAATATTCTTTTAAACGACAATATTTTTATTAACCACTCTCCTCTCCTCAGAATCCCCTTTCCACCGCAAAAAGTGAATCTTTCTCTCTCCTATTGACTCCACCCTTCGCGCATTTCCAATCTAGCCACCACATACCCTTCACCCTCAGTATATGTCAAACAATCCTTCCCTGATAATGTTCTTCTTAAAAATACTTATACCTCATCCCTCAAGCTGCCTCTATCTCTTTATTCTTCCCTCTTTCCTACCGCCAGGATACCATCTACCTGCCACTGTCCTCTAAAATAATGACCGCAAGTGCCTATATCCCCCCCTCTTTTTACCTCTCCATTTCATTAGTTTCCCTATTTCTTTGGGTTTTCCATATTTCCCCTCTTTGTCCCCGCCTACCTCACTTCTCACTCTTTTTTTCCTCAAACAGGTACAAATATGATGCATCACAAGTTGAATCTTGCCTTGTACCTGAAGTTGTTTCGATTAAATGAAACGCGTTGTACGTTAAAAATAAATATGTGGAAAAGTGTAATTTTTTTTCTCATAATTTTGTGATTAGGCTTAGAATAGAATGGTTTGAGGCGTCATTTCGTGGAAGCGATTTATATCGGAAAAGAAATACGTAGTTATTCCACATAAATATTTTTTTATTAAACACGACCTACAGGCCCTGTAGGTTTCGACTTACAAAGTCATCATCAGGTAAAGTACAGAAGATTATTTAATTAAATATATATATATATATATATGGAATAACTATATATATATATATATATATATTAATATATATATATATATATATATATATATATATATATGGAATAACTAAGTATTTCTTTTCCTATAGGCTTAGAAATTTTGTAAATTTTTGGCTTAAGTAATGGCCATTTGTATCTACATTTTTCTGCATATGTCTTTTGTGATATTTAGAGAATAGGTATAATGGTTTATTTAAGCATTCAAGATTTATATTTATTTTACAATAGACAATTAATAATTATGATTAGAGATAAGATGTATCACTAGCAAGCTTCAAGCAATTCCAATTTGAATATTTCTGGTTTTTTCCTGAAAATTTCCGAAGGCCTGTCTATTTCTCGGTTTCTTTTAATTTCCTTCGTTTTTCTGCAGTTACTTGTAATATTAAATCTGTCCTGATGTTGTTTTGGTTCCACGAATTTCTCCAATAAATATAATGCCTGTATACCACGTGACCTTGTCAATCAATATCAAATGAATCATATAAAATATTCTGAATACAATTATATGCACATTTAGTTTCCCTTCTTTGTTCTTTAACCTTTTCCTAATCGCTTCTTAGGATTATTGTCCTGATGCATTTATGTATATGATGTTATTAACATTAGACGGCAAGAACTGTTTCTGTCTCATCTTCGTTTTTACTTAAGGTTTTACATTAGTGTTGGCGTCATGTGTGAAGAGTAATTAATCAGGGCCTGATGGATGTCACGGGAAAACAAAATAAAAATCCATAAACATGGTAATTTCATTGCGTTACTGAGATTCGAGTAGAGTTACCTCCCCGGGAACACAATGAGTTTTGCAAACTTTTAATTAAGCGACAGTAACAGGCACTGCCGTTCTACTTTTCATTTTCGATGAGGCTTCATCGTGTACATCGGTGATCTTCATCGAAAATATTTTCGACAGCCGGAAGGATCTCTCTATTTCTTTTACTGCTCAGAACAGAATCAAGCCGTCTTGGTGGTATTTTAGAAGGTCATGGGGTTTGGCATTCGCAAGGTTGGCATGTGCCGGAGTATTTGAGTCCGCGAATCCTTAATGTTTTGAAAGAAACTTCAATCTGTTATTATCGATTCATTAAACGAGTTGCAGTTAAAAGATGGTGTTCTGATACACTCTTCATTCGCTAAGTAGACTACGAAGGCGATCCAGTTAATATGAGCGACTTGACTAAATATGCTTCCATGGACGGTCTTCTGTTTTACTTCAGCCTTCCTTTTCACCTGCAGTGTTGTGATTTCTATAAAAATTGTTGGGTAGCTGTGGTACTTTGTGGAATAAGAAACACTTTTTAATATACAACAGTGTTTATTAACCGTTTCAATGCTGACTTATCATCATCAAGTGGTTATGATATTACATGCTTTTGTCATGCCTTGTTTAAATATTTCTAAATTAGTAATGGTTGACAGGGTAGGATTTAAGGTAAGGGAGGGGAGAGAGCTGATGTGGGGGTTTATTTATTTGTAATTTCGAATTTTCCAGTCTAATATATGCGGAATCGAGCTTCAATTTAGGTACTCACATTTTTTAGACTTAATTTTTGGTAGTTTTATTCTTCATGAAATTTTGCAAATGTCTGGGACTACGAAGAGACAACGGTGAATGAGTTGAGGAACGGAAAATGACTAAGAATAGTTCTAAGATTGTTGAATTGAATTTCAATTTCGGCTGTGAATGAAACGCAGGGATATTTTAGTTTTAGTATTATGGCGTATTTATTCAAATCTTGGGTAAATGCAATGGAATCAGGCCATATTTCCGGAGAGCTGGTTGGTAGCGCATTATTTGAATGTCCTGGGTTACGCCTTCGGGTGCTTTTGAAAACAAATTGTACATCATTTTCCACACAAGAATGTCTTACCAAGCGCCAGCCGTAAGTTGGTTGGGTACGATGGGGTGTGGGTAGACTTGAGGCTCCTGATGTCAGTCTCAATTAATATTTTTTAAATTTATTAATGCTGACAGAATCCACGCATAAATGGGATGGGATATATATAAATTTATATATATATATATATATATATATATATATATATATATATATATATATATTTTGCATGAAAGAAAAATCGGTAGCAATGAGCAGAGCTTGGCCTTTCAACATGATAATAACATTTCTCCAATCATCAGACAGCGTCTAAATCCATCCGGTTTGAAACGGATGCATCCGTAGGCGGAAGATTTCACGGATTCTGCAATGAGAGAGGGGGAGGGAGAGTGGAAGTAAGAGTTGCTTCCGTTTCGCAGCTAATCGGAAATCGCATAAGAGGTGGGTATTATTGGGGATGGGCGAAGGTGGGATTTTCAACTTTTTTTCTGGGACGTGTGTGGAAAGGAGGTTGAAAAAGAAATCCAGAGGCCTGGGGAGAAAAAAAGAACATCGTTTTCTCCGTTTTGTAGGAATTAACTTCCGCGGGAGAGAATATTTTCCTTTCCGAGCGATAAAACCTGATGACGTGAGATAATTATTTCTCCCTTTCCTCGCGGTAATCAGGAGGGTGGGCCAAAGAGTTGGGAGGGTTGGGGGAAGAAAAACGCTGAATTCCCTGAATTTTTTTAGTTGTCTTGGCCAATTGCTTTGCAAACGCACTCGGCGCGTACCCTGCTGGGGGTATCGGGGGAAGCATTAAAATGAACCGATTCTTTCCTTCCAAACTCATTGGATGGTTACGGCGTTTCTCTCGCTAATCTCGCAGCTGGTTAATTTGGGGTCGTTAAAATTCTCCCTTCCAAAAACATCGGCGCTGGGCGAAAAATTAAATTTTGTGTCTTAGGTGAAGTTGCCTCTGTTCATTCACTGATTATCTTCTTTAAAAGTCCCATTTGTATATTTGCCGTTCTAACGAGATACCGCAGACTTGATTTCTCACGCAGTTTTTTTATGAATTCCCCAGTACATCTTTAAGTTAGAAAATTGATTGCTGCATTGGCGGATCATATTTTCCTTTATTTTGTTGTTTAAATACAGAAATAGTAAATAGAAAAAAAGCCAATATGTTTGCAACTGTTTGCCGCAAAGTATATAGAGCCACAATTTTTGTTTCCCACTGCTTGGCTTAAAAATCATTACCATTTTCGGAGGTCATAATTATGTGGTTCTCCTCTTAATAAATATTATGAGGGTGATATTTCTTGCAAAAGATAATTTTTGATAACGATACTAAATGAAATATTTTGGATGATTTTGTTTTGAATATTTTTTAACTTTTAACCCTGAATCGCACAGAACGAGGGAAATGGGTATCGTTGCATTGCCGTGATTTCATTCTCTTTTTTTCTTCGCTTTTTTCACTCGATTTTTATTCGCTATTGGTTTCCTCTCCACCAAGAAGTACTTAGATGTCTTTATATTCTCCTTGTGTACCCCGGAATGTATTGCCTTGTGTTAGTTTAGTTTGTATTCGCCCCCTGTCACACTCCCTAGGCGTAGCTTGCAGGGTACTAAATATCAAATATTGCTAGCTATACTCTAGTTAATTACCATGCATATAATATGTTGATTGAAGGCTTAAGAATCAACCATTGTTTCCCTTATGCATAATTTTTGCTTACTCTCAAGTCGGCAATAAAATTGATCTCTTGGAACATCATGAGCGTTTATCATATTTAAAATGCCATTTATGTTTTCTAGAATTGTTATTGAATTTATAACTGTATATTTCATTTTAACTTCCGCAAAGCGGTTATAGGTGAAATTATTAACCAATATTTTAAACAGAAATTTATTTTTGATAAATGTTGTCCTTTCATTTGGACTCTCATTCTCTCTTACCCTAAGCATTAAAATTTTCGACGAAGGAATACCAAATTAATTGAAATTTCGATGTAAAGATTACGCTGATTGTCTGCAACAACTTTCATAGGGATAAGAAGAATAGTGTTCTCCAGATCTGGAGAAGACCTAAGAATTGTGCGAAGTGAGAGGTGTTTGTGCTGTAATAATTGGTAATGACATTGTAAGAAAGACTTAATCAATAATTGATTTGAGTATTTTATTTTTAATAGCATTATCATGTCCGAGATTCACTATTCTAGGGTTCCCTCTGCGTCCGACTGGTAAAATGAATCTTTTAGGAATTTTGAAAAAGTAATCTTGTCTAACCTTTGAGCGTGCTATGCTTTTTCTTAAAATTTTTTCCCTTTTTATGATGAATCTTGGAGGCCTTGAGAACTTACGTAGCAAGATTACTTTTATAACAAGGGAGTAAAATTTTTCACTAATTGAGTTGTGGAAAATGGCTGCTGCAAACGCTTTTTGTACATAGAAGTTGAACATGCCTGTTAAAAATATTTACCTTATTCTTTTGGGAAAAAATTCTGCCAACTATCGCCCTTGTATGTACTGTCAGTTCCCTGTATTAAAACAAAATGGGGTGAGATTGTGCAGCAGAATAATGAAGGGATGGAATTAGTATTATCTTTTTTAAATACCCGAGGTCTTCATGAATATAGTTTTATCCATTACCCGAAAAGTTTTCCTGCCCGAGGGGGTTCACCGAGGGAAGCGATATCCCCTGGCGATCAGCAAAATCGTATTAACTTATCTCCTTGCGCATCGTCGGAGCCCATCGTAATAAAAAGAGACCCACTTAAAATTAAGGATTTGAAGAAAAAGTCGAAAAAACTTCATGGCTTTTCCATAATTCGTGAGGACTAAAAATCGAAAAAAAACAATGATGGGACTCGAGGTTTTTATCATCCATTTTTTTTTGTAAAGGGTGAATTCTCCCTCATTGTTCTCAGGGGCGAGGGTTTTTGAAAGGGGTTTCCTCAAAAGTGCACGTGTTCAATCAGGGACGGAAGACATTTTTCTTGTTCTCCATAGAGCGGATAATCTCGCGGAAGGAAGATAATTAAAAATCATTCCGGTTTTCATAGAAGTCGCTTGTTTGTTAACTCTTTCGGAAACTTTTCTCATTAAAATGTATCTTACCGTGTTGATTACGTGGAAGACGTTGAAGAAGCGTCAAACAAATGAAGGTCTGGGCGGCTGACGATCGTTTTCCTCGCCACCCACCCATTTACCCAAGCCCTCCACCCCCACGGTCCCCTGCCTTGTCTCTTACTTTATCGCCTGAGGGGACGGACGCAAGGGAAATATCGAGGAATCGAAAAAGGGTTTTCACCCGCCCAGGCGAATAGTTCGCGCGTTCCTTTCTTCTCCTGCTGACGCCTTTCTTACCTCCTCAAACGCTCCTCCTCCTTCATGCGTCACTTCCATCAATTTTCTTCCTGATTGAACCGTTTATTCCCGGTTTCATGATCAAAATCAGCACCTGGTCATGAATCGTTTTCTGATTATGTCATCGACTGCATGCTGCTGGTAAAATTAACAGGTCGGAGAGGCAAATTTTAATTTAAAAATAATGAAAATATCCGTCAAACTTGTCTTCAGTGACTGTGTACGACTATTATGAATACTTATCTATAATGAATAATGAGTGAAAAGTTATGAATGTTGATCAAAAGACTAAAGCAATCGAAGGCTGCTTGCAGTTTTAAGATTTATTTTTTGTCAGCTTTTTCAAATTAATTAGTAGCAGTTTCGTCATACGGTGGAAAAACAAGGGACGGAACTTTTAAATCTATCTCAACTGTCAGGTTAATTGAACGTTATAATTGCGTAATTTTTGGGTCTGATTTTAATTCAATCTCACTCTGATTCCACTGGAAGCTCATTTTGAAACTCAGAATCATCATAAAAGTTTTGCCTATGGGACCGACTAATTGCTTACCTAGTTAGTTTCGAACGCTCATCTTCTCTGTGATGTAGCGTTATTCATAAAATCAGCATAATGTGCATTTTATGTTCAAAATTAAGGCTATAACAGTCAACAGTTTGTGATGACCAAAGTCTGACTTAAAATCTACCTTTTAGCTAAATGAAGTGGGGTGCCCATCGTCCGGAAAAAATTGAAATCTTGGATATAGTCGCGACAAGAAAAAGCCGGAAAATTTCGTATACGGTAAGGGATCCCCGCGGAAAGTTTGGAATTTTTGGATGAGGAATTACAAATTATTTTCAAATAATAACTTCCATTGCAAACAACAATTGAAAACTTTAATGTAATTTGTACGTCATATATAAGAGTTAAAGTTCAACGGTTGTGTAACCCAAAATATTTTTAAAAAATAATTTGAAACGTTTATTTTCAATACGGAGCTGAAAATGGAAAGTCATCATTTTGAACCTCATGGTTTACGTAGAGATAATTTTAAAAACAACCCGACTTAGTGCGTGATTAACATATCGAGTTCATGAGAGATAAAGGAACTGATAACAGCCAAGTACTTCAAGTAGAAGTAGTTTAAGCGACATGGTGACATTTTTACGGGTATATGTGCTTTAAAATTAGTTGTAATTAAGCTTAATCAGTTGTGAAGTGCAGACCATCATTTAAAAGAGTGAAACATTCTGAATGTTTGGTTGTCAAGTTTAGTTTCTTGTTTCTGTCCAGACTTCTCGAATAGTCTTAGCCGGAGGACGTTAAGGTCAAGAGGTAAAAGGGGTTTATGTAATTACCAATGAAACCGTAAATTTTAAATAATAACACAGATATGCTGCTCATACCAATCGTATTATGCTCTAAGGTGAACCTAGCATAGAAATAATATTTTCTATCCATCGTCTGTCGGTAAATTGTTTAATAAAGCTCGTTGATTTAAAAAGGGGCGTGGTGAATACTCGTTCTAAAATTCTTTTCAGTTTCTTTCTCTTTCCCTTTCAATTACAAGCACATATTTTGCATGTGATTTTCAATAAATTTAGCGATAATTGAGAATGGAAAATACTGCGGTTTGGCATATTCGATCGGAGGAAATCAAAGCTTCTGGTTCACCGAGGCGCAGGGAAAGAAACTTGCTCACCTTGTTGCCATGAACTTGTGAATTTCACATGTCGTAGGTAAGTGTTGCACCACCTGCAGGTCGCCATTATCGGGCCCACGACTGCTGATGTTTCCTTTTTAATTAAGCAATATTATCTCAAACTATGATTCTTTTGCATGGAAATAATACAAAAACAAATTAGTTATGCTCTCCATTTTCTTTCAAATGTTTTTTTCTGAGTTAATTCATGGAATTTATAATGCGATAAGATAAGCCAATAAATGTCTTTATACTATGTGTTCATAATGCTACCCTTTAACTCGGAAAGTATCTACTCTACGCCCCGATGATAGAAAAGGTTTTGCATTATTCTTTAAAGCTAAGTTTTTAGTTATTTCTTTTCATGAATTTCATATTGCTTTTTATGATTTTCGGTTGGTCTTCTGGGCTGAGGACGAGGATCTTGAGTACGCTTGACTCAAGTGCTGAGCACGAGATGGTGAAATAAATCATTCAGGGTCTAACGATTTGTGGACCATGTCATGCTGGTCTATGGATTGGTGGACCTAGTTTTTTTTTTAATGTGGAGAACCGAACACCTGTGAAATATGTCCATTCACAGATTTTTATAATAAATTAGGTCCCTCCCTAATGGATGATATATCTACGCTTGTTGGGGGTTCATTTATGCTCCTTCAGCTTCTAGTTGCTAGGAGTCTAGTAGCCTCAGCCCTATCTTTCAACTTAAACTCGACACCTACAATGATAACCATAACCACATAGTACCATCCCTATAGTTTTTAGTTTGATGCTCGGTAGGTTAACATCACGCAAAATCAAATTATAGCACCCTTTATTTTTTGAGTATATTTAAGAAGCAATTGTGCAAAGTGGTATTTTAAACTTTCCAAACAATAATGACTTCATTATGGAGAGGGGCCAATTGTGTATCTGGTTAATTTGGAGAGTGTAAAAGTCACGTTGTTTACCAAAATATTACTTACATTAGATTCTTTTGCTGTTTTAGCTTTCGGGTCATCTAAGACATAAAATAGTTCTTTTATAAATTGTTCACATGTCCATAAGAGTTGGCCCCTGTTGATCTTCAGTATGAAATGCTGAACGAAGTTTCTGTGTGTTTGATTTTTTCTCATGTGGGAGAGGGTTTCTTAGCAGTTAGGTTTTGATAAATAATCTTCACCTTTGCCAAAATAATTTTTTACTGTCCATGATGCCATATATCGTAATTTGCTTCTTTTTAATGTTGTCACCTTTCCTCATTCGTCGGCGTCATTTGTTATTCAGTCTCTTTGTAATAGCGTGACAGACAGAAAAAACGATGGCCTTCGTAAATGGTTTTCCACACGAAAGGTCTTTAATTTAAGGAATTGATACGCTTTTTCTTTAAAAGCTAGACATTTTATTTGTACGTGTTGCCTAACGAACTCATTGCCAAGTACTACGATCTGCCAACTAGATGTCTACACAATCGACAGCTTAGGGAGCATTTCCTCAAAACAAAAGATAAGACCCTATTCCAGGCAAACTTATGCTTGCAAGAAGTAATCCGTGGCTGGGTTTCGGGAGCCCTTCTCTCGTTTCTCATGCCTCCTGGGATGCGCGCTTCCGTGTGTATTCTTCTTCCACCCGCAGTTCTCAATAGCACGCCCTCTAGACTTAGCGTCAGAGGGATCCGGGCACTTCATCTTAATGTTCATAGTGGGGAACAAGTGCACGGCTCCTTCAAATTCATCCACGCCTGGTGTAACTCGCTCGTACCGGGGTGGTTCAAAAGAAAAAAGAAATGTAAACGTCGAGAACCGACAAAAAAATTGAACGTTAAAGGCACGCGAGCACATCCGTGCATAATCCGCACGATGAAGACTTGAAAATGAATGCGGGTCGGTTTTGCATTTGTCGAGTGCTTCCGACGTGGGTGGGGATGGGTGAGCACTCATTATATTCCTTCCCGCACTCGACCTCTCGTCTAGCCTAATCCTCTCTTAATTCATTCCAGTTGGGATTTCTAGAATTTCGGAATGCCCACGTAGGGCTCTGAACTCGGACGAGGAGAGCTCTATGTTTTGACCCAAGTTTGCGAGAACGGAAACCGGCGCGTGAGGTTTGGTAATAATGTGCCAAATTTGGTTATGGCACCCATGGGAGTCACAAAACCGCATCTTATTTAAGGGGAAAAAATCTTAAGCTCTTAAGATTACTTACCCATCTTATGAGGAAAAACGTACACACATTTATTCATCCGACTAAAAATATTTGGTGAAAATTTAAATCGATTTCGATAGGAATAAATTGAAATACCTTTGTTTTACTTCTTTTAAAAGGATGGATAGGAAATCATTAGAGTACAAGGGTTATTATAGTAGTGTGTGTTACGTTTTGTCGTGTTAGTTGAAGCTTAGAAATGCCGGTGGTGCCCTTTAATGATAATATGTTCTACCTTACTCTGCATGTTTCTTGAAATTTCTTGAAAATATTATTAAGTCTCTTTGGAAAAAATCTTTATTAATATGGGAGCAGTCTATTATGCCAAATGAAATGGTCTTTGACAAAAAATATTTTAGGTCCATTTACAGAGGAAAATTTCGATTAGCGAAGCCATATTAATATACTCTCAAATTAAAGGAAAATATTTTATATTTAGAGGTCTGAAGAATATTTGAATAAAAATGAATTACGATACCCAGTTTCTGGTTTTCACAAATGTTTTTTGAATTTTTATTCTTCAAAAAAAGAGAAGTAAAATTTCTTGCAATGAAATTTCTCGCTAATACTTTTGAGTCTTGTGGACATTTTTCTCAGCTGTGTACATAAATACTGTGTTTAGCGCTAATCTTGAAAAAAAAGTCGAAACGAATGATATGATATGGATAAGAGAATTCAGTACAAACGTCGAGAAAATCTGTTTCTATTAAATCGCAATATTTTATGCAACAGATTGGTTAATTTTATTCTGCTTTTTAAAATACAGTAACGTAGGGAAATGACTTTCATGATTGTATATTATAATCTGGCATGACCTCTAAGAAAATGCGGGTTGAAAAGCAATATTTTCGTGGAAAGAAATTTTTTTTTGGATGAGAAACCTTTTTGTCAAAATGAATGCATACGATTGAGCCACATCACAACGATATTTATTGGAAAAAATAATCTGAAAAATTAACATTTTTAACACCCAAAATACGATGAGTTGATTATACGCGCGTATGAGTAAATATAACCTTAAACTAAGGAAGCTTTCCAAAAGACCAGCATTTGCATTAAATTAGAAATTATTAATTGAATTTGTTATTTCCATTCAATTGAACTTATGAAAGCCTTTTTAGGATCATAATTAGTCCACCTCACTCATTTGTTTGAAAGAGCTTTTAAGAGTCTCTTTCATACCGCAGTGTTTTTATTTTTCTCAAACCAGTAATAATTTAAAAAAGAAGATTAGTTTTAACTTTCATGTAAAAGAGAGCCATTGAAAAAATTTAGCAAACGTAATCGTAGTGGAACAAATGTTACTGTTAAGAAAGTTCAAGACCGATAAATAATGAATTTGCTTCGGTATTTCCAAGGGTCATGCCACCTCCTTAAATCAAAATTCTACGTATCCATTACCAAAACAGGGAATTTAGTTTTACATAATTCTACTTATAGCGGCGTTACTCGGTTCCTTATCCTGTATCATAGTCAAGTTAAATTACATGAATATTCAACTTGGCAATGAAGCTCGTCCTGTTATTGTTATGAACATGGGAAGTTGCTAGGTTGTTGCTTAAATTATGATTGCAATCATTTTCACGGTGTTGGTTTCAATAATTTAATTCAAGTCCAATATGTCGGATAAAGAAAGCTATTTAAACCTTTGGTGAAAAAATCAGTTCTACTCCACATGAAAACTTGGCAGCGGAACTAATGCATTGCGATATGTGCATTTGGCATGCATTGGATGGATTTAGAAAAAAAAGTTTTTAAATGATTGCATTTTCGTTATCCGTTTCCTTTACAATGGAAGAAGGGACCATTTGGTCTCAATTTCGCCCAAATAAAGACCTCTATCTATCTATCTATCTACAATGCTGGGGAGTATCTTTTCGCTGTTACTTTCAGTACCTAATGTCGTTTCGCTCGTTTAAGCATCGTCGGGAGACGTCCAAAGGTGGCAGGGAATATAACTGGAGACCATTTTAATTTGAGGTCAGTGATATTAGGGGCAATGTTAGGCAAAGGAGTATAGAGGGAAGAAAAGTATAGGCATGCTATAAGGAATGAAGGTGGAATGTATGCGGAACTGAAGGAAAAAGTAAGTATAGTTTGTGTTGTCCGCGGGTATCTTGTTAGACGAAGCTGAAGAAATTTGGTGAAGTTCAAACTGTTTCCATCCAAAACTGAAAGTCAGAATAACATGAAAATAATTCATACACGTGTATAGCACCAATGACGTATAAGTAACACATAACTCAATTTGTATTAGTAGTATTAATCACTCGTATTTCAAAAATAACCAGGAGGTAACCATCTGCATATTTCTGGAATATATTTTGGAAGTTTCAGTTTCCTGAATAGTCAATGCAAATTCAATATTTATGACCGTTTACCTATGTGCTACATGAAATTGGCAAAACGTAGAATGACTGGATATATTTCCGAAGGAAAAAGTAAGATTTTTTAGGAAAACATAAATGTAAAATGTAAAATTATATGAGGATATAATATTAAGAAAGATTTTGAATTTAAAATTACATGAGATAACAACAGAAGGAACGAAAACCGAATCTATGAAATCAGAAATGCTCGTCCGATGAGCTATGATGCGCACGGAAATATTTGCAAAGGTGTAGAAGAAAATTTTTGAATGGATACTGTGGAAAAGTAAATCAAATGCGAATATATGAGGGATATCAAATGCGCAAAAAATAGGAATATATTTGTAAAATTTGGTGATTTCCCCGAGTTATACAATTTTTATCATAGCTGACTCAGGTAATTCATAAGTATACGTATATTCCGGTAACTGCCAAATTTACAATAATGGCATGACGATAAGATAACCTTTTGCTACCCTTTTGAAAGAATGTGTGCCACAGATGGAGAATTATAGCCCTGTTGATCAATGGAATCGATCCATTGAAGAGGATATTTATGTGCTTTTGTCCACTGTACAACTTCGCAAGGGAACGAACGAATGCGGTCCCAGAGGCAAAGCGATGCCCGTAAAATGGACGATTGAATCCTGGCGCAAGGCGATTTCTTTTTCTGCTATCAGTGGCTCTTGGATCAACAGATGGGACGTGAAATGGAAAGATGTACGAGATTCACATTTTTCGGTCTTTACACTTCGGCAGCCTCTCCGTTCTGCCTCTTGGAAACTTTTAGGACTTTCGCCTACAGTAGTATTCACTATGAAACTTCAGTCCTAAGTGTGGAAGAAACCATTTATCTTAGGGCTCGAATAAAGGGCCACGCCGACTCTTCTTAGCTTATTGACGCGTGAAGAATGATTTTCATGATTTCATATATATATGTAATAACCACCTGTTGAAACTTTTTCCACGATTATTTCGCATACAATATGGATCAACGCCATAGAAATCATACTGGCAAACATCCAATTATTTGTTTCATAGATTGTGATTCCGTTTCCCACGGATTTTGAAGGTTCCATGTGGCGGATAGTTGTTAATATATATTTTCACCTCACAGGGTCGTATATCCATAGTGATCGTAATTAAAACCTATAAATAAAAAGGAATACGTGAATCATAACTTAAACTAAACATGCTCTAACATAAACGCACACAATAGTAAGATTATGCGTCTACTAAAGTAAGTAGTTTACTTCTTTACTTGTGCCCTCTCTGATAGAATTCATCCGAAACTATTTCTTAGGATTTTTAAGTACGTGTTGAGACTTCATCTACACCATCCACATTGTATTGAATTTGTTATTTATTACATAAATTAGATCAAATATTTAGATGTTTTTAAAAGTAAATTAGATTTTAAAAATAGATTTGAAATTGTAAAATCCACCATCGCTACAATATTATTTTATGGCATTTTTATTTTAAATTATTTTAAATATTTTTGGTCGCAGTAGTTCTGGGGTTAGAGAGTTAAGATACTGTCCGGAGGGACCAGATTCGATTCCCGGGCAAGCCTATCCGGGCACCCTAAGCTTCACCCAAGCTATGTGATTTTCGGGTACCAGATCTTCCTGGGAAATTATAACCGGTACAGGGGAAGGAACTGGCCCTTCTACCCTGATGTGTGAATTTCACACGCCGTCGGGCTTAGTACTGGGTGAACTCTACCATCACCTAACAAACCGACCTTCGGGTTGATTACTGCGTCAATTGTTATTTTGGAATATGTTTATACGTTGGTTCCCCCATTGGCACATTGCTAATTTTATTTTGACAGGACACGATAGATGTCTCAATCCAGTTTCCAAATGCCGCCTACTCTAATAATTTTTCAGTTGTTATCACAGGTAGTCCACATACAACAGTAGGATTTCCACGGTGGAAAGTTTACACTTAACGGAACTCTTGAATTCTCTAGGCATCATTCTCTCTCCACTATATATTGCCTTGTTTTAGGTCCATAGTTTCTAATCCCATTCTTGGAACTCAAATGCCTATTAACTTCCAGCGTCCTGCTAATTTCAACCATATATAACTCTTCTTTGTTTTCCTCTCTATGTATTTAATTTTCTACGTCCCTCTCTATGCCCACATCAAAAGTCTCCAATCCGCTTTCACATCCTCTTTGCTCAAAGAGCATGTTTTTGAGCAATAATGCGCTACGTTTTTCATAAAAATGTTCATTAACTTTCCTTTGGTTAACGTCTCCAAATTAGTTTTTTTTACTAGGCCAATATGAAATTATACTCTGTGGGCATTAAAATACCCAAAAGCCATAGTGCTCATCCTGCACGCACTAAAATTCTTGGTTAACTAAGAAGAATGCTGAAAAATTCAGTAGACGATAACTTAGGAGCGTATGATTAGTATAAATTTAATATTGATATTAATTTGTTTGGATCCCTAAAATTACTGTTATAGCATATAGAATACTACTTCAATTATTATTTTGTTATTTAATTAATTACTCATCGGCTCTAATGAAAATAATTTTTTAGTAATTTGGTCACACAATATAAATTTACTATAAAACGTTTCTTGTTTTAGCCGTATTACTTTGATTATTTTTATATTATAGTCCATTACTATTTTAAAACAGAAACAGAAAAGAGATAACTCGTTGGTATTTTCAGAGGGTCTATTAATAAGTTATGATAAAGTTTCAAAACCAGTTCATAATTCGGAGCGAAAAAAAATTTTGCGAAAGTATTTTATTTGTTTACATGGATATTTAACTTATCAAGCGCCTGATGTAATGATGTGATCTGAGTTAATTTGCATGACAATCAAGGGAAAATCGTGTTAGATCGTGTGAACTGATTTCATTGCCCAAAGTGACGATGACCTTTGATACGGGTCGGAGATTAATCTTTGATTTTTTTCTATTGACCATTAATAATTCCCTCTATTAATGTTGGCTGAGCTGAGTAGTGAATATGGTCGGGAGAACAGGCCGGCAGTAATGCCGCTAGCGGGAAAGAGGGTGGTCACTGGTATATTATAGCTCAAGTATGTACAAATACGGTGTCAATTTCACTTCCACACCCATGAACTCCCTTCCTCCTCGGCCTTCCCCCCTCCCCCCCACAACTCCCCCACCCAACTCCCCCCCCCCAACTCCCCCCCCAACTCCCCCCCCCAACTCCCCCAAACTCTTCTTACGTACTTAGCACCCCTCGTTTTCCGTGTTATTCCACTATATTTATTAAATCCAGTCCCCTCTCCATTTACTTGGATCCCTCTTCAAGTCTCCCCCCTCGCTGAATCTCCGCTCCTCTCCCCTTAATGCTCCAGGATTTCCAATTCACTCCTTAATGGCGGCATTCTTCACCTGCTGCCCCTTTCCATCTCCATTCCCCTCTCCCTCCTGCCCTCTCACACGCACGCGTAAGTTCCCATGCCCTTAATTCAGCTTTCCACCTCCGCTTCCCCACTCTCACTCTTCACTCTTTCAATTTATACGGGGAGAGAGACTGGGGCAATAACCCTTCCCCCCCCTATCTGAGTACCGCGAAGGGCTATGGGGGAGAAGTGACGCAAGTAGTTCCTGCTCCTCCTCGAATCAAGACATGGAAAGATGGTAGAGGGAAGTTGTGAACACCAAAAAAGGCCGCATTAACACACACATCAAGGCTTGGCAGTGGAAAGTTTCTCAGCTGTGATGCGTATGAAGCTGAAATCCGGATGTGTAATTTTCGGAAGGAGATTTTTTTTCATTATTAAACTCTTTCGGCACTCGTGCTAGTACGCAGCGTAGTCTCAAGCTGTACCTATTTGCTGCTAACCTGACCAGTTAGTCCTGTGGGCACTGTTTTCTTTCCCGTATTATTCCAAAGTCTTCCTTAGTCGTCTTGTTTGGTTTTATTTTCCGTCGAAGACAGTCGTCATAATACCTTCGCGGTTAAAAATTTGACCTTTTATTTTTCTTGCTTTTTTAAAGAAAACCTTCAGTTTATTTTTTCCCCTTACCCATTCTTAAAAATTAATTCTTCCTTAGCTTTTATCATTTTCTCTTTTAGTTTAACTCTTCTAATCTAGCTCCAAATTTCCATCCTTGGATAATAATTTTTCAATCCCTAGAAATTAATTATTTTCCCTTTCATGCCCACTTCTCATCGTATTCAAGTCTGATTTTTCCTGGCATCCTATTATTTTATTTGTGAAAATGTTGATGCACCTGTATAGATAGTGTATATTTGAACTATGGTGATACTATTTGTGAATGTCGGCGAAAATTATGAGCATTAGATTCATATTAAGAATATGAAATGTTTTAACGGTGTGAAAACTCGTAGGCAGTGATAATCAGTTTTTTTAAACTGGTATAAGATTGGGTAGTCGTGGGAAACTGTTTCATTTACTTCCTTTAATCTAAAATACCTCCTTTATCCTGCGATATCTTAACCAACTGATATTTTTAATCATGCATAATAGACAGAGCAATCAAATTGTATCTTTGAGGATCCAGGGTTCAGACCTCATTTTGGCAGAACCATCGAAAATCCAATTCTACCAATAGGTGCTTCAACTTTATAGGAAGCCGCAGGTGGCACAAAGATAGGAAGTTTGCTATTACCCTACTTGCGTAAATTTCATACGCCAAAACGTAGTGACATATAATATCTTTCCTCATCTTAGTGTATCTTTCCAGTTATTTACTATTAGATTATCTTTGAATATCGTTTACAGAAGCTGTTACGGCCTCTAAATTATTTTATTGTTAAAAATTAAAATTTTGTTTTTAAAACTTCCTAAAACATTTTTTACTCTCTGTCATACAAGTTCGAGAAAATTGAAGAACCGGAAAAGAGAAATGCATTGGCTGAGTATGTAATCATTTATTCCGATTCAACTGCCAAGCTTTAAACTACGCATCTTGACTGATATTTTAGTCAAGTATAGGATCGTAACCTTTGATTGTAAGATTGAATATTATTGGGTAAAATGATCAGAGACGTTACTCACCTAACTACATGTCTGAAACATCAAAACGCGAAACTAACTTTGAAAGATAACATTTGATTTGTCTTTTAGGTATGCATTTAAAATTTACAGCACTGATTACTTAAAACTCTTGAAAAATATATTGCATTCTTAGAAATAGCAGGTCATGCGAGTTTCACGTATTGTATGAAAATAGCTCGTCCCCGAGATGTTCATTAGCTATTTGATACAATATTCGCGTTAAATTAGGATTAATTATGCGTGCGAAAATTTTCTCATAATGAAACGACATAGGACTTAAGGTAATAAACTTACTCTAGTCGGTAAAAGCTTCAATGTCTATCGAAGGTCCTGTATCCGGCTATTTAAGCACTCAATCACAGAGATACCTTGAGTGAACATAGTTTTTGAATTCACGCCCTTCCTTTTGTTCGGCAACGCCCTCTGCTAGATAATTAATTCAGCGCTATCTCTTCTAAGCGTTTCTCGAGGTTGTGGTGTGTCTGCTATAATTCACTGTCTATGTCTACTGGCGAGCCAGACTGAACTATTGCCTCGCTTTTCTTCAGTGGACTACATTTCCTATTATTAGAAACTACGTGGGAATTTCATGAATTAACGCCCAACGAATTATTCAGAGCGTAAATTGAGCCAAACGTCTTGTGGATACAAATTACGTTCATATCTCTTAAGTAGTCAGCTAGTTCTTCTATCAGAAGAGCGACACGCACCAAGTTACCGTTTTGGTTTCCTCACTGTGAATGGAAAACGGCATATTCAATAATCACACGAAGATATTAAAGGCTTATTTTTTCTACAAGATTGCTTACCGAGTATATCATCGGAAGTTTCTAATCTCTTCGTCTTTGTTGAATCCATTGAATTTTAACCTTGAATGCCCATCAGCGGTAAAATTTTATTTTTCCAATACCAACGAAGAGGAACTATTTTTATCAAATGATAAAGCAGTACGCGTACGCTAGAGATATACATTCGTGACGTACAGAGAAGATTCGCTGTGCGTGAGCATGCTTTATGGCTACAGAGAATACCCTGACGGAAATCATCCCACATTAAAGTCTACCAAATTTAGTCGCTTTTATTTCTAGCCGCTTAAGTTTCCATGTCTTTTACTTTTATTCTAAGTTGACTTGATATTACAACTACCAAGTTTGTAATAATACGACACCATGTTCCGGGTTTGAAATTTCAGTGACCTATAAGGTAAAAGACCTTTGGAGCTTATTTGGAAGGTTATCATTGCTCTTATTCGCTTCCTTGGTTTTGGTGCTAAATAGAATTTTGGTCGATTTAATGACGCATCATTAATCGCAAAACTGAACTTGTTTCGTCGTCCTTGGAGAATTATAAAAAGGAAATTGTAAGTTTCACTTCATGTGGGAGGCAGGGAGAAAATCAATTAGTTTGAATGCTTAGACCAGTGGCTGAAAACTTTTGGAGTCATGCTTCAGCTGGTAACCCGCAACTACGATTTGGGCCACCGTCGATTTTAATTTTGTTCACTACTGACCCGTACTAAATATATCAAAGCAGCCTACGCAAATCCGGCACTAAATTGCCTTTCCCCAAGAGGCTGATCAAATTTATTACCCCTAGATCGAAGAGCGTTGGCGGCGATTGGCTGGGGCTCTCCTTTCTTCCCGGGCATGTGTTCGTAGAATTCATGACAACTAATTGAGAACACGCTGCATTTTCGTTTTTCCGTAATAATTGCCCGATTCATAATTAATGAAGTAACATTCAAAATCTTTGATATATGTTCATGTATAACTGATTTCAAATCTTCGATTTACACTTAATTTGCGACTCTCGTTATCCTTCAGATGCCTGAAAGTGTTATCTTTAAATAAAAATGTACATAAAAATAGATAAATAGATGAAAAATTTTAAATGAAATATTTTGGTTATCACAAACCGCGTCAGTTATCAATCCTGATATGCATACATGCTTGTTTGCCAAAGCTCTCTATCCCGTTCTCTGTCTTGGGATTATCATTATTCACACGCCTTCATTTTCCCCTACTTAAACTCGTTCCATCCATTCATTTTTTAGCCTTCAGTTTCTACTTTTTTCATTTCATGTTTACTCATGCTAGTGTATATTATTAGATGCTATAGATTCAAATGCTCACTTAAAATGGGGATACATTTTTTTTCAACTTTTGGACTCCATTTTTGAGCTTCCCTGTCATCTTCAACTTCATTTACATATATTGTATGGGATGTTGTCAGGCACGATAAAAGATAGAAAGCTAGAAAAGCGGAGAATTTGGGAGAAGGTAGTAGGCATGTTAAATTTAGTGAAATAGAAGGAATGAAAAACTGTAAAAAGAAATAAAGTGGTATAAAGGGAATGTAGACAGGAAGAAAGTGATTTTACAGTCCAGGAGGACGTGTATCAGTTTTCAGGGACAGCTCCCCTTTCTAATTGGCATTGAAATATGGTGAGAATATGTAATATTACAAGCATATAACAATGAAAGAAAAGAAACTCAATTGGTTTCGAATTTTTGGTAGTTCAAGCTACCTTTCTCAAGGAAGAAAAAGACAGGACTGAGGAAAATACAAAACGATGGATGGAAAGGGAAGGTAGGGGAAGGTTTGTGAGGGGAAGAGTTACGATGGGAAGAGTTAGGTGGGGGATTTTTAGAAGGGTGGGGATAATATGGAAGGTGGTGAAGGCGAAGGGGGGATGAAAATATGTGCACTTCGGGGTAATTAATGTCTAATATTAATGCTTGGGCCATTACAGGAATCCAGGAGACAGATGAACGGTTACTCTATTGTTTTGAGTTTCAGTGGAGGATCGGAGGGTGGGAGGGATGCTAAGATGGATACTTTATAGCATTTATCAAATTCATTGTTGTGTTCGGAGGCGTGTTTAGGGATTGGAAGCATACCAATCAGGGGAGAATTCTTGCATGATGCCCGGTGGTTATTGATTCTAATATTGAGGGGTTTGGTACACGGTCCAATATAAAAGGCAGGGCAAAGTTGGCACTTTAGGAGGTAAACTACGTTGCTGGAGGTGCATGAGGAGAGTTAAAAAGTCGGTGGGAGAGAGAGATTGGATTCTGGTCATGAAAATAGGACATGTTTTGCATCTAGGTTTACTGCAGGGCATGGGAGTGGTTTTGGGACGGGCCGGGATTTTAGGAGTGGATTGGTTGGTTTGATAAGATCTCGTAAGTGTTTTTGTGTTTTTGTACTTGTCCACTAGTGCTACCTTCATATACATTAATTATATATATATATATATATATATATATATATATATATATATATATATATATATACATACACATGCACACACACAAACACACACATAATTAAGATCTTTGTAGGATGTGAAAATCGAGTTTATGGATTTATTTTGAATTATTTCTTGTGAAGAAACAATCTTAGACTATTTAAATATGGAACTATTGCGATAAATAAACTTTATTATCAAAAATAAACATTTGCTTTTCCCCTTTTCAGTATCTCCGTGGGTTATCATTTGCTAGGGGCGTGCAGGTATACATTTTTTAAGCTTTGACGAAGTTTATATGCCCACGATTTCTTACCGTAGGGAGTAGTTTTTTATTTCATCCCACCAGGAGTCGGAATTCGGATCCCTTCAAAGAATTCTTCACTTTTAGGAAACAAAATTTGATAGATATAATGAAATTCGGTCATGAAATAAAACTCCTTTTGGAAAGATCGTTGTGAAATGATGCAATTTTTGTCATTTCAGAATAACCGCGATTTTCTCTAGCAAATTCGTCCTTTTCGCCCTCAGTCTTTACCTCAGAGTAACTAGGTACTCGATGTAATATAGTTGATTGACCTTTTGAAATATCATCTCTGCCTTGACGTCAAATATAAGAATGAGTATTGATGGCTCGAGCTTTTATTATCCATGGCTTTGTGAGAGTCTTCCGGGACGGTGATAGATTTTTTCTTTCTGTGTCGTACTGAAAAATGCGCGTGTGCCGGATATGCAGACATTTTGAGCGTGACCTGATGAGTTTTATAATAATGTAAAGGCACTTGTCTTTTCTGACAGCATATGAATCCAGATTGAGTTATTTGGTGACAGTTTTGGGTATGCCATTGTTTTTTGTCAATCATTTTATGAGTTTTCAAGTCACATGGCGATTCAATCCTCGATAAATAATTCGCGAACCTCAGAAGATCGAGTACGTGACATGGTATTTGCCTTTTTAACTTTAAAAATAGTTTAACTTTACTAAAAAGTGATTTTCCTTTTGTGTAAAAATATTAGGGTGCAATACTTTAGTATCTGTGACCATCCTAAGAAATTTGAATTTATAAGCCCAGGGAAAACACCACGGTCTTGTTAACCCAATGTATGGCTTTTCATTTGGTGTAGATTTTTATATAATTTTTTTTATTCTAATATTTTATGGCATGACTTCAATTTTTTCCCCCAAGAATTTGATATGTTAGATAAATTTTCGATTCATTCTGGAAATTAATTCTTACAATTCAGTTTGCCTAATTGTATGGTTAATTTAAGTTGACTCCTTCCTTGAAAAGTTTATTTTCTTTCATGTTTTTAGTGCTTCGACGTTTTTGTCACCTGTGCAATGTAAGAGTTATGTCATTATCAGAGAAGAAATGAAATATTATAATTTCCTTTCACTCCAATATAATTGGTTTACATGGTTTCATAAGACCTCAAGTTTTATATGCACGGAGATTTCGTCAATATTGTTGTGAAGGACATATTTTACTCCAGATCTTTAATTCATTTTAAAACGTGAAAATTCGACAAATAATTGGTAAATTTTGTAATGCAGAAAATAAAAAAGAAATTAGTGACTCCCTATTTGTGCCGTGTTGGGTGGAAATTAAAAGAATGCCCCTGGATGCATGGATCAATAAAATTAATTGATTGGATGACTTCTATTGACGATAGTAAAATGGGGCCTGGAAAATTTGCAATCATGGCGTACATTTGGCATGGTTAAAAGTCGTGGCGCTTCTACTCAGCACAATCCTGCAAAAAGATGACTGGCTTAGATAGAGTAGTTTCTTTAACGTGGCAATGGATTTTCAAAGGTTGGAAACGCAATCATATCTGCGTTGAGCGTAAACGAATCCTTTGTGAAACGGTGATATACCTTTCTCGAGCAAGTATGGAAAAATAGAGAGTGAAAATAGAAGACCCTTTCCTACGAAAGGCATTTTAAATATTGAATTACTATTTAGGGATCGGAAAAAAGTATACCAATTCCGTAGGAAAAAGCAAGTACAAATTCAAATTTTATTTGAGATTACTCTTGTACTCTCTCAATAATCGAAAGTTAATCCTCAGCCAAATATTGTTCGAGTATCACGCAAACAAGTTCAGAGTGATAGAAGCTGCGAAAGGGGAATGATTTGTGACCGAGTGACGAAAAGGTCATGCCAAATTACATTCGGAATAATAACGTAGATTTTAGAGCATTCTTAAATATGAAATATTTCTATGATGTGATATTCCTTGGGAAAGATTTTATGCGTATGCTCTAAGGTTGAAGAGAAAGTATACCCATGTTATTGCATTTTAGTCGGTCTCCAATTTGTGCAAAAACCAACTTCGATATATATATGAATTTTCGTTTTATGTTTAATTGTCATGTTTTTTCGTGAGTGATTGAGTGAAATATTTTTATTTTTCATATTTTTCCGGTTCAGCTATCTCCAGCTAATGACTGTTATATCGCCAAGAATACTCGTAATAAACGTAGCCAATAATTAGTTGTATGCAAATGCCACTCCTATATTAGAATCAGTGCTTTTAAAGCGATAAGTTCTTATCATAAAAAACCGGCACGCTATTTTTGCAAGTTATTAAATTAGGGATTAAAATGGGCCTTGACTTTTTAAATAATCACCTTACTCACCGAGTGATACTTTCAGCAACTCGAGGTTGGGACGCTTTTTGCAAGGATGGAAAAAAATGGAAAACAAATACATCATTCCCTTGCTTGCCTTATTTGTCGTTTTTTCGGATCGGTCGTCTGTTGTTTTTCCGGTCGATTCGATTGTTCATCCCGCTCGTATCTCCCCTAGTCGCGCTTTTACCTGCCGACTCCTCTCCCTCCCTACCTCCCCTCTTACCTTATCCCTTTTACGTCTCCCGCTTCTGGGAATTCCGAATTTATTTTCCGCCGTTACTCTTAGTCCTCCGACCCATTCCCGACGCCTCCGCCGCGGAGACCCTCGGGAGACCGAGAGGGAGTTTTACTGCTGAGCCCCTAAAACTCTCCTTCCGTTCACCCCCGCCTGCTCTCCTCCCATAATCCACCCAACTCCCTTCCTATCTCTCTCATCGGGGGATGGTTGATATAGAGAGTTATATTATCGATACATAAATAAAAACTGTCATCATACTATTTAATGTAACATAATGAGTGCGTGTGTGTATATATAATTCCATTCATCTGGGAATGAATGGAATTATAAATAGAAATATCCTGAAAGGAACGGAGGAAAAACGCAGGTTTGCTGTTGTAAACGTTTCAATTTTCTCCTGAGGGAATTTCGGCATGGAGATTTTAGCGAGGTGTAAACTAGAAGCTATAGATAATGATTTTATTCTCAGCCTTTTTGAAAACGATTTAGAAGTATGAAAATGTGCACTGATCAGAAATAATTTCTCGCGCCCATATAACAAGTAATTAAATGAATCGACGATTCTATTATTATTCCTGTGATATGTGGACTAAATTTTTATTAATTTTGATTTATTATGACAATAGTATAAAAAGAATTATTAAAAACTTTAAAACTGTGGGGTTTCTCGTTAAAATATTTAATAGAATTAGAAATATTTAAAAATAGGGACCCAATTTATTTTAAGTTTGATTGTACACAATTGTTTTGTGCCCTCTTATTAAAACAAAAATATTATGTAATACTTTGCACCGTGAAATTGAACCCAATTCTGCATCAACCGTTTTGTTTTTGATAATATTTCGGTTCAATTTTTGCTATTGAGCGTAGAAGTCACTAAATAATCTTGTGTACATAATGAATACATTTACAGAAAAATATATGAATTTTTTATACTAGCTTTTTATATCCCTATAGCTGACCGTTTTATCTCTCTCCATTTTTCCCCCAAGTTACCTCGAAGATTTTTTGAGCAGATCATTAACGGTAAACGTTAATGGTACCTCATCTTTGACAATAATTAAATCGTTTCCATGCCTATATGAGATTTTAATTCACACTATTAGCAAAATTAAATCTCTCTAATACTGACATCTATGAATTTTATGCCGTTTTTCTTATTCACTACGTGTTGATTGATCATAAAAATGAACGCACTTTGTAATAAACATTTTTTTGTGATATCGAGTATTTCGCCATGGTGATATAGATTCATGGGAAATACCTTTGCTTTTTACTCATTTATTTTCATAACGGATTCTACCCCACTTCTCTTTGAAATTTTCGTGAATGTTTGTTTTATATTTATGTTGATTAAGGGTTATTTGAGGAAGGGATTCTCTTTCCTTCCTCTGAGTAGTACTTATGATTATCTTATTTTCTTGCTGGTACGTAAAAATGTATACTTGTTGAGTCTCTGATTTGTAAGGAGTGATGATTTTATTATGCAGCCTATATCGTAGGGGCCATTATGACTTCCGCACCAGGATACCGAGGCTATTTTGGTTTCATAAAGATAAATCCCTAGCTGTTGCGCTGTAAGCTTTTTGGAAATTGCATCATCAGACGTTTAAGATGGATTTAGCTTTGGCTACTTTATGCATTCGTAGAGTAATGCTCTAGGACTCCAGTAATAGTGTGTTTATTTTTCTCCATTTTTTCTTTATGCTGCACGAAAACATCTAAGGTTATAGTCAGCATTCTAGTTTGAAACCATTAAAGTGCATGTCCAGGGATTATTATAGCTCCTTTACCATTTATGAACAGTTACATTTATTTTACGACCGTTTTATCAATTATTTTTTATGAGTTTTAGAATGATCTAAAATGCCATATTGTGGTAGAAAATAAAGAAATGGAAGTATGAATTAAGAATTCGTGATCTATTTTGTTTAAGAATGTTTATATTTTCTTTGCATAGGCATTGATTCATAGTTTGAAATTATTTATTGCCTTGAAGCTTATTGTCGACTTACTACTAAAGATTTGATTGATTATTACTTGTGGAGCACGTGTACTTATATCGATTTCGAAAATCAAATAGATGCATTTTCTCTTCAAAATTTATATTTATATTTTTCTGCTCAATATTTGGAATATAATAAATTTTTGTTTTTTTTTGAACAGCTGACGAAAGATATAATACAAGGCAATTGAAGTTTCATATTCTGAATCAATAAAAATCGAAAAAGGTTATCTATTGAAAAATTATCTTAGTTTCCAAGAAAATATAATTTTTTCATTGGTAATGAGTAGTTGAAACCATTAATAAAAATTTACAGATATCTGGAATAATGTTTTATACCTAGTACACTTATGATACTTGCTCCAATGTGATTTTTGTAATTTCTGCAGTTTCTGTTTCAATGGTGATGTAATTACTGACAAACGCATTCCCTTTTGGAACTAAAGAGAGCCTATTGCAGTAAAAGTTATGAAAAAATTCAATTGCCAACTTTTGTCTAGGAATAAAGTCTGCAGAAGACTCAATTTGTTCAATAGAAATTAAATTGAGCGAAAATAACATAATTATTTCTCAGCCAAAGATATTTCAGGCGATACATTACAAACTAAATACCGTTTATATCGTTTATTTATATCGAAAATTATTGTTCTATTTTGTTGATTCAAATTGATGATGAATATCAAAATTTTGAAATTATCATCGACAATAGTATTCCGGTCAAAGGTGTTTTAGGTGGTCTCCGAAAACTTTAACTCCATGACCGTCCGAAGAGCTTAGTACTCCTTTGAAATTATAATGTGAAATCATTCTTATTTGCCAAATAAATCTTAATTTTTACGTTCAATCTACCTACCTCATTGCCGTTAAATGGCAGTTCTTTACCGCTTTTGCCCATGCATTTTAAAATCTTCTAGTATACTCTTCTCTTGTCAGTGATCACTATTTAGAACCTCTTAATATTTCTCATAAATCCACTTCAAATCCATCACTGATTCCTTCGCCGGCCGCGGTGGCGGCGGGGCAACGTCCTCGCCTGCCAACACAGAGATCGCGGTTTCGATTCCCGCCTAGGGGAAATTTCCTCCATCTAGGGCATGGTTATATATAATCATCTTCAATGTGATGTCTAATGGATGATGCCCAAATGAAGTCGATAAATAAATAAATTGTTTTATGATAGGCATCCGTCATTATCTGTTTCATTGAAAACGCTTCTTTAGTCTTCTTTAGAAAACGAAGTTGTTCTCCAGACGCCCTTACTGCCATGTCTTAAAATAAAATGCTTTCTCAGGGTGTGACACTATCTATCTGCTCCTCTGAAGTTTTCTACATCCTCTTATCATGATTAAAATATAGTATCATGCTTTTTGTTTGAGAATCTTACTGCCCTTGATTTATAATTGAACATTTTCATTTAATATCTCTCTATTTTTGTGAAACTATCTGCTATTATCGCGATCCCTTCGCTGACTGGGTTAGCTATGGTAAGGATGTTCAACATTAGGATTGAGTAGGCTTCTCTATTGCTTTAATTACGACTTCCAATGCATCTCTTACCATTTTCTCCACTTCTCTTCCCTGAAAATGACGCCACGCTGTCCCGTTTTGTCCCATCAAAATTGTATAGGAAACCTTTGTAATGATGGTGGTGGCCAAAATGTGCTTCAAGTAAGAGTTCAATAAAAAGAGCTCATTATTTAGTATTCGCCTAATTAACTGTGCAAATATTTATTTTAATGCTGCGGTTCTAGCTAAATGTGCATTACATGTGTGGCACAATTTTTCATTTGATTCAAGTATATTTTTCTTTGAACAAAATTTTGGCAAACATTTTGGAAAACACAATTAGCTAATTGCTGTGTTAATACACTCAGCCACATCCCGTAGTGTTAGCTCATTGGGTTGAGTGTAGAAGTGGATTTATGTACTTGGAATGGATTAATTTAAAAAATGTTTTCCCCCAAAAAAAGTTGGTACAGACTGAATTTTAGTATTATTTCTTTTATGTGTCACAGCCATTAATATGTATGCTTCACATGCTATTAATTTTCTGCCTGTACGGATATCTCAAATCATTCTTCGCCTAAATATATTCCAATTGCGCGTAAACGGCCGTTTGTAGGAGTCGTTAAGTACGCAGGAAAAAGTTTTGTTTTTATCCCTCGGAAGAATTTAGGACCCTCGGCAATCTTTGCACCATTTCATTTACACGTTTCCTGATACGGTTAGTAATGACCTTTTCCGAAGAAGCGCTGCCGTAGGAGTCGACCAGATCTCTCACCTTGCCGTGGGATACCGGAGTAAAACATTGAACATTCTGTCCCCCAGGAAAAGGAGACCTGGCGTCGCGGTTCTACGAGAACATTAATAAATTACTCTCCTCTCGGCTCGGTTTGTTTTCCCCTCTTCAACCTCTCGATCCCCCACCGTGTAGCGGCTCTTTAAGCCTCCTCGACCCCGCCCAAAAATCCCTCAGGACCATTGTTTCATCAAAAAAATGTTTAACTACCTGCTATGAACCGGCCAGGCTTTTGCATTTACTATGCTATGAATTAATTGACGTTCTCCCTCCTAGCCGATACTTTATCAGGCAGTATATTGTGGCTTCCTTTCTTTTTTTTCAATCCTGAAGTGACAAAATTTAGTTCCATAATAGTTAAGGGTTTTTTTTTCTTCTGATAACGATGTCCTTGGTTTATGGTAACTTTTCTTTTTAGTCACAATGTCACAAGCATAGCTTTAAATTGAGAATGTTATAAAAAATGTCTTCAGTTCTATTTCTGATTGAATTTAATTTCCTGCTTTACTAAAATTTGTTGTCTCAGGCGTAACTTTATGGAATTTGCATAGCATATTGAAATGTAATGAAATAATTGACTTTGTAATTCCACACACCTAATAAAATGTGTGGAATTACAAAGTCAATTATTTCATTACATTTCAATATTCTTGCTTTACGTTAATTAGAAGATAGTTTGTTCGTAACAAGCTCCTTTGCTCGGGATTGTCAACCGTGGCGATGCCAAAATATTTCAGAGTATCTGCATGCAAGATGCCTGTATCCAGCCTCTTAGCGCAAGAGTACATGATTCAAATCGCGGTGTGTACGATAAAGTTCATTAATGATCAGGGAAAAATGTAATTGCACATCCAGATGTTTTTCTGGTAAACCAAAGCTGATACAGGGAAAGGAACTGACCCCCCTATCTTGTTCAGTTGATATCCAACACCGTACTTTAGCATGATTGGGTGAGTCCCACTCTCACTTTTCAAACCAACCTTTGGGCTTATAACTATGGTTGACGGGATATTCTTTATATTTCTTGTTTCTGTTCTTATAACATCAGGCCCGAGACAAGCATTATTCATAGCGTCGGATATTTCCCCTCTTTACCAGATTGTGTAGTTATGTTGAGGGATTAGTCCAAGGAGTTAGTGGCAATCGAGCCCACGTTAGATTGATAAATTGATCAATAATATAGATTTAAGTTTAAATGGTTTCACCTTCTAATTTGATGAGAAAATGTCCTAGCACGTGGTAATTGCTGGTAGGTACTTTGAAAAATATCTTTTTCACAGATTTCCTGAGTCTAGAATACCCTCTGATAAAGGGGGCTCTCTAGATAGGAGACCTTGTGCCTGATACACTCGGAGCGTACGGCATTCTGGCCTATATTCCCTTATGATCGAGGTACACATCTACGCTATCTTCCTTTTACCACTTAGTTTTAGCTCGTATAATAGTTGTTCGTATTAGTTTCAGCATTTTCAAATTTGAATTCGCAAAAACTTTGAGATCTAAATTAGGTTCCAACTTATGATTTCCAAAAATTGGATTCCATAATTGCGTGTGTCACGAAAGATATGCGTCATGTCTCTCGAAGTTTTCGATTTTTTATACAAAAGTGGAATAATAATATTATTAACTCTCTGGGGGCTCTTTTAATATTGTCCATTGAGTATCTTGGGTTCTCTAAATTTCTTTCGTTCGCCGGTAATGATAGCTTTCAATCCTAATAGGAATATGCTTCTGATCTTTCAGCAATAATTTCGCGAATAGGGATCGCAATCGTAACGATGCGAAAGACAAAAGTAGTGGTATTTCTATAGTTTTGATGCAGGACGAGGAAAAAATGGAAGAAAAAAGGAAAATCGCGAAACGGTATCCGAGACCGAATCGATACCACAGTCGGAACTATTTCGCGCGCTACTAATTGATTGTGACAATTTAAACCACAGAAAGGTTCAATAGCTTTAATATTTATGCGCTATTGAATTTCATTCGGAGAAATACGGGTTTTCCTCTCCGCAATCTGCAAAATTGTACCCTGTTTTATGGAATGAAACTAAACTTTCCTACCTAGGTGTGGATTAAAGAAAAGTGGGTTACGGGTTAAGCGCTCGAACTACTACATCGGCGGTTTGGATTAGATTTTTCTCATCTCAAATGGAGAGGCATTAGAACAAATTGTATCATTAGAAAATGAAAAATACAAGCTAATGAACGCCACTTAATATAACTCATCCTCATGAATATACTTCCATTACCTTTCGACAAAGTGTTTGGAGTAATGTTGTGAAACAGTATGCCATAAAATTTAAAGTTCACTGATATTACTACAATCCACTTATTTGTTTTTTCGGCTGTTCTTGTCTTTTTCTATGTGATGCAAACTAATTCATTTGCACCGCAACTTTTTTAGACAAATCTCGTCCTAGAAAAAATCTTTAGCAAACAATATCCTCATCCTAGTCATTTTACCTCCTCACGCTGTCGCACTCTGTCATGTGTTTTTCCAAATTAAAGAAATGGGCAGCATATAAGTTGTAACGTATATCATATTTAAGTTGTCCGATTGATGATGACGCTGAAGCACTGAATCAATTTTTTCTAACAGTTAAAACAATGTCCATCCTAGCTTTGACTAGGAGGAGGCAATTGATGACCACTACGTTAATGAGGATATTTAGAGAAGGCTTGTCGAAGCTTGCAGACTGCAGCGTTATCTTGTACGGCCTGGAAACATGATTAATGAAGTACGATAATGGGCATAGATTGGTGATCGTGTTTGAAATGTAGGTGTGGAGAAGGATGGAGAAGGTTGAGTGGACAATGAAAAACAAACGAGGACGTGTTGGGCATGGTAAGGAGGATAGGTTGGAAGAAATCCAAAGTAGGAAGGAAAGATGAATGCAAATCATTTCAGTTGGCAATGGGATGTTGAAGACTGTGATATAGGGGAGTATGTTAGGCATACAAAGAATGGGCAGGAATAGAATAGAATAGGAATATTGGGCGAAATGAAGGGAGGTAGGATGTATTCGGAATTGAAGAGGGGCTAATTGTAATGTTTGATGTAAGGTTGTATTTTGTTGAGTATTTGAATCGTATTTGAATGAATATTTGGAAATAGCTTAATTATTTTGATGTTTTAATGAGTGTTACGACAGAATGGAGGTAGCCTTACCATACGGAGGGAGGGAATAAAATAGGTCGTTAATACGAAATTTTTATCCACTTACCTCATAGTCTGTGAGCTCTCAAATGGTCATTTGATAGGGGATGTTAAACTCCTAGACTTTCTATGATATGTACCTGTGTGTGTGTGAAGTTTCCAGTGTGGGTGTGCGCGGTATGGAAAAAATAACGAAACACTTGCATTTTGTGACAATTAGACTATAATTTTAGGGTCATATTGTTTTTATCGTGATCACAAGTTGTGCGAGAGGAAGAACATATTTAAATATATACCAATTATGGATTAACGAGTGGTTTTTCCGCGGTTTCTTTCGTAGCTTGGACAATTGTTGGACTGCGTCTTTTTCGAAAGTGCAGCGAAGTTAAAATATTTTGATTGGTGTCAAACTATTGTCAACTCGATGTGCACGAGACATTCACCCTGAGGAGGCTTAGACCTAAGCATAATTTTAGCCCAGCTCTCCTCTTTGCAGATATAGATTGGGGTTTATAATTTTGTAATTACTTTATCAGCCGACCGACGGAATGCCTCTTTGAATTTTAGCCTGGAGCCATGTAAGTAGAAAAACTAGAGTAGACCCGCACATCGCAGGCCATATATGGAGGATTTTGAGAAAGTTAGCTGTCTGGGCAAAGGGGAATCGGCATTAAATAGGGAAGAATGGAGGACCGTAGTCATCCAATCTTCGGGTTGAAAGACTAACGATGATCAGTCGAGGGATTTATGGACACCCTGCAGATTTACCGTCAGGAGGATAGCGGAGGAAGAGGGATGGGAAGGACTTAGGGAAAGGTGGGGATGAAGAAGAAAAGTGTGGAAGTGAGGACGAGAGAGAGAGAACAGACGAGATGATTCCCTCAAAGGATGTGAGCGGAATGTGGTTGAGGAACCGGAACAGTATAGTGCACGTTTTTATCGCCAGTTTGGGCAAGTGAGGTCACTTCCGCGGGCGAAAACATGGAGGCGGAATGCAGATGCACGTTAAGGATGCGGTGACCTCGGGGCACGCATAGGGCCCCCGGTCTCTGCGGAATTTGCCGAGTATCCTGGGAGGTTGCTGCAGTTAGAGGAGAATCTTCGCGGCGTTGAAAATATGGAGTTGTAGTTCGGATTACTCAGGGTTCATTTTTGCGGGCGGACCCTTGGAGGGAGAAGTCTTCCAGATGCATTTTCCGCTCAAAAAAATCAGCACCCATTTCACGACTTTCTTTGAACGTGGGTTACTGACGTTAATTTGGATAAACTGCTGCATATACTTAAAATGGATAAACTTGGATGGATGAACTCGTTTACGCTAGATTATTTACCGCCTTCTTCAAGTTTGTAAAATTCGTGTGTTATGGGTGTTTTTCCTTCTTTGTCCTGGGCAGATCTGTGGTAGACTGTGGATCTGTGGAGCTCCCTATCTAGCCAGAACTGTGCAGAACAGAAATGTTTATTTTGCTTTGTAATGGTTTCTTTAGTTGCATTTATAGCACGAAGTAGTATCTGCAAATGACCAGCTGTTGGCGAAAATTTTCAGTTGCCGAGCTGGCATTCAAAATGCGGTTACTGACTTCTAGCTGAAATAAGATGTGGGTTCACTGCATATGCGCCTATTATGTTCTAGCATTGACTGTTTATAACGTATTCATATAACCAATATTGTGGATTTCTTTTGAATTTAGGGTAGCAAGCAAGTGATGCCCATGTAATACCTACGTGAATGTTAGCTATGTTGAAATAATGCCATTGCCATTCTAAATAAATTTCCTTGTTTGTGACCATTTATTGATTCTAGAAAAACATTCCACACATTCTCTTGTTCAATATTTAATACCCCTCCTTGATATTTGTGCCCCACCCTGTTGTTTTATTTGTTTGGAGTATTTTACTGGATTTAAAATTGACGTTCGTTATTATGATTTTAAGAACCGATTATCCTGTTGTGGTTCTTTATCGATGGACTATTGGTGTGGAAAGTTTTAAGCGTGAAAAAGATAACGCCAAGTCATTTAATGTGCCCAAAGGGGTTTGCAAATATATCGCTGGATTTAAATCATTGGGCAAAATTCATTGGTTCAGTGTCAGAATTTGACGGCGGATATTTATTTTCCGCCACAGATAAATATTTTCAAATCACATCTTTCCTCATAATCACCAACGCGGGAAGTCCGACGGGGAAACGTTCGCAGTTTAAAATGGGCCCCCTTCGATGTCTGCGGATTGAGAGGGTATATTTGCTTTGCTGTAACAGATGTTTGTGGTGTGCAGCTCTGCGATATGAAATCAGACATTGGAGCATCTGAAAGCAAAATGAATATTAGTACTTCTCGGGGTACATGGAAAATGCCCATGGCTGCGCTGTCACTCGCAAATGCCTTACGTAGTATGTCATTTAGATATATGAAAGTGAGTTAGTCCACCCATCTCCTTTATGTTTCATCATCAGGGTTTTAAAATAATTAAAACTGATTCACGCAGAAGTCTGACTTCCACCATTCTTTTAAATCTTATACACATATTCTAATCGTTTATATTTTTCTAATTTTGATAGTTGTATTACCTGTCAATGGCTTACAAAATTGATCCTACAAAATCATATTCAACATAACTAGAATGTAAGATCGGTAGGAGTTTTTGTGCACAAAATATTGCCTAATTTTAGTGCAGTATGATATTATTACTTTTTAAAACGGAAAAACCATGGTTCGCTGGTCTCCAATCTAACTCTAAGTACCCACCTACGGAGATTAACGTCAGTGATCGTGGTATTGGTACACCCTCCTCAAATCACTGCAACTCTTGAAAATAATTATCATTTTTGTGAGAAAACCCAAGAATATTCCGAGTAAAGCTCGCGTTAACATTTGATGTGTATGATCTCGATTAAGCCTGTGTACCATGTTTAATAATTGTTCCAGCGAGTACCTTTTTGCGTTTTTGATAGCCGAAGAATATTATAGGTAATATTTGTGTAAGCCTGAACCTAGGGTGCGCCTGGTGTACACGGGCAATACTCCTCTCATTTTCCTTCAGAATCCTCGAAAGTTCCCCACCCCTATCCACTTTTCCCCCCCTTCAATCTTCTTTCCCTTCCTGCCCCCACCCTCCGTGTGCTTAATCCTTTTTCCGTCGCCCTCCCACGGCCGGAACACATACGTATCGCCCAACCCTCCATAAATACTCCCTGTCTTCCAGGCCGCTCTCCTCCCCCCCATCCCATCACACCTCTATTCCCCCTCTCCAATTCCTCCCACCCTTTGCCGTCCTATCTTCTTCAGCGTTCCCCCTTTGGGGCCATCGAGCGGGCCAGTGGCTTCTCTTATTCTCTTAACTCCCCGTTCCCCTCTCAGTCTCCCTCTCCTTGTTTTTCTCTCTCTGTTCTCCTCTCTCTGTCTTCCTCTCTGTGTGTGTCTCTCTCTGTCTCTGCCTCTCCCCTCTATCTCTCTCTCACACCTCTCCCGGAGCATGACCGCGATTACCACCCATGTGGATTTTTGCTGAGGGTCAGTGAATCTTGATCAATAGTGGATGCTAGTTCGTGGTTTCGTTTTTCGTTATAAAATTTTTGTTTCTACTTACACGATCTTTCTCTACAGCTTATTTTGTAAGGTTCTTTTATAAAATAATATTTGGGAGTTTTTGAAAATGCCCTCTCAGGAGGGGATGAATTTTGTCCTTCGCGTGATAAATATAATGTTAAGGAAGGATTAGTTTCAGCGGATTGAGTTGTTTCATAGTTTTTTTAAAAAAGGTGTTATTTACTCCGCAGCCGATTTTGACACGGACGTCATCAGTCAGTATCACCACCATCAAGTAGGCAAGCGGTATAGTGGACCGATCAGTTATATTGATTTTATTTAATCAATTATTTATGTGAAATCTCCGAAGTTGCTTCATTCTCTTAATATGAAGGTGATGAGGCCCTGCTTGAAATCGATAAAGGATTAACACGATTGGCATCACGCTATCGGTACATTCTTTAAGTCTCAGAATAATTAATCTGCGTCGGTTAAAAAGAAGTGCCTTGAACTTTTCGGGAAAGTTTATTCAGCGACTTTAGAGTCTTAGCTTCAATAAATGCAGTAAAAGCCGTGGGATCAAGCTGAAACGGGATGAAATTGTTGAAACAGGCTTTTATGGCGTTTAAGACTTTTCGGTTTCTGTGCATAGTAATTATTGGTAAAAGTTTTATTTGACGGTGTTTACTCATCCTTTCAATTCCTGAAATATAAAGCTCTCTATAGGCTATATGAATATTTTTTACTCTGTGCTAGTGCATACTTTTATTTATAAGTCACACTGCACCCATAAACTCAACTGTGATCGCTTTTCCTTTTGCACCCGCGGAAACTATTCGCTGTTGGAATGATATTTGCCTGCTTCATTAGGGAGTGTAACGCTTTCCTGAGGTGGTTTTGTTAGTAAAATATCTGAAACATGACAGTTGCTGGAATTCCATCTTTGATTCCCATTAGGTGTACCCATTCAGTAGCTTAGATATGGGAAATGTAAAAGTGAATTCATGTTTAAAACCGTGATTTTTTAGATGGAAATTTGGTCAGGCAGCAGTTGTTCTGTGGATTAAGAAATGAAAAACAATTGTTATCTGCAGGTATGCTTAAATAAAATATGCTTGGACAGAATTTATAATTTGCTGACAATAATTTACGTTTTGGACGTATTCCTACTTTGTCGTGCTTTTATGCCATTAATTTAACACTATAGATGGTGGTATTTATCCCTTAATGTATTAGTTGACTGGTTAATTTATCCATTTTTATTGGGTGGTTTCCCTTACAGAACTGCTTAACTGGTATAATCAATTTACTGGAAGAATGGAACTATATAGTTTTAGTAAGGGTCTTGTAAAGAGGATATTTCCGGAAACCCTTTCCCATCCTTAACCTGTGCACAGAACGGGAGAAACGTTGATATCTAAAAGCCGGCAAAGGGTGTGGTCAAACACCTAGCTCAGGGGGGAAACACCTGGGTCAAAGTCCAGGATCTCATGCAGCGTAGCGTGGGAAAGGTGGCGACCCTGCAGAGCGGACGTAATTTTTTTCTTTATTTTCCCCCATCCTCCCTACCCCCATCGTCTCCGCCTCACCTCCCGGCCTTTTTATCTCTTTCACTTTCCAGGCTCTTCCTCTTCCTCTCCCACACCTCTCGCCCACCGTCCCCTGTCACTTTCGTTTACCTTTCGTGCGTTTCCCTCCTCTCCATTTCTCCATGTCCCCCCTTCTCCTCGCCTCTACTCCCTCCGCTCTTATTCGCTCCCCCGACCTTTATTTCCCTCAACCTATAAAAACAAATTCGCTCGTCCATTTGCGCTTTTCCTCTCCGCGCTTCTCCCTTTTATTTTTTAAGTCATTCCCTACATGCACTCTCTTCCTTTGTCCCGTCCCTCTCGCGCTCTTCTTCTTCTTCCTTTGTTCTCCCCCCCGCCTTTCCTTCGGGGTCTTCTTCAAAAGTGGGGACGACTCCGTCCGGGCAGTCAAAAGGCACAGCCGAGGTTTTAGGTTGCTTCTGCTGCGGACTCGTCTCCCGTGGGCAGAGGGTTTAACAAAGAGTGAACAAAAAAACAAACATGCCGCGGCGGCAGTGTGTACATGATTTTCATGCAAATTTTGGCCAGTGTGCCCTCCTTTGTAAACAAGGGAATGACGGTATCCACTGACCGTGCTGACCAAACTCTCGCCATAACGAAAATAACCGGATTGGGCGATCAGGCTTGTTTTAAAAGCTCGGCGGATGCTACTGGCTTGGGGGTTCTCTTCGTCTCCTAATCCGGCGCGTGCCACCCTGGTGGGATTCGTCACCGGTAATGCTCGACATTGCTACAACGTGTAGAATAAGTGTAGGTGTATGTTCATAGAGCCATTGCAGACGGATGTTTTATGAACTTTTGGTGAAATAGAGTGTTGTTTCATGAAAACCAGAACATTTCGCAAGAGCTTTCATTTCTCTAGATGCGGCGGATCTTTCCTCATTCAGCCTTCATTTTTAAGAGTTTAATTTTTGGATTGACCTACAGTTTGATATGCTTGAAAATATCATGTTTGCTATTCTTATAAATTATTGTTTCTTATAGTTATTTTCCTCTTGGTCATTTTACTACTAGTTTAATTGACTTGGCTTTCGCTAAGAGTAGGCAAATGCCGACGCCGGGTTTCTCTCCATTCTTACTCCTTTCCCATCCATCCCTGATGGTGCAAATAACCATAGCTGTTGGTCGCCTCCACTGCAACTACTACTTTAATTGATTTGAATCATGTAATACAAATCGGCGCTTTTAAAACTTATCAGTTGAAACTCATCTATTTCTTTGCAGGCAATGTGAAAGTCGCAAGCTCATATCCTCTGGCAGGTTTGGATTAATTTTTCTGATACTGACCTTTAGGTTGGCATGGTATTTTGAGTAGGAAATTATCCAAGCACCTTGTGAAGAAATTGTATTCATGGGATCAATTAGGTGTACTAAGTAAGACCCCTTTGACAAGATTCGAGTTTCTTCTTAATCATAGATTATTCCTGAATATATTTTCTTTTTCAATGGCTGTAATGCGCCGTTACATATTCAACAGACATTAAACCATCTCATTGGTCACTTTATTTAAACGCCTTCCCCTTGGTTAGACAAACTCGTTCCCTAATCGCCTCGGGTGGTGGCGTCTACAACCATTGACCACCGGCGAATTTAACGGGATCGTGTGAGGAAATGAAGGAGTCGTTTAGACGGGTCGGACCAAATGACCCAAACTCGGTCAAGAAGCCAGGATTTGGTTGGTGGTGTGAGTTCGTCCTTCGCGTCTCGATTGCCTAGCAACAATACCCGTTTACGGGGACTTCTCTCGCTTCCTATTGCTTCAAGAAATACAAAGGGAAGAATTTGGAAGCGAAAGGCTTATTCGTAAAAAAAACTATTAATTAGTTCCAGATATCTGTCATATGCGTCGGCTTGCCTCTTCTCTTTAATTTTTGTTTTTAATAGAGTTTGTTCAAACCCTCATGCCCTTTAACACCCCAAATACATTTCCTAGTTAAACTGTTAAAATGATTTGATAAAGAAGTTTCTCGATTTTTCAATGGGACATAAGCTATTCTCATGAGCGTACGTTAGCGCATCTCTTTTTTTAGTTTTATTTTGGCTTTGCACCGATTTATGCTTCATAGATCAGCTAAGATAGCTATAAAGCTAACAGTTTCAGGCTTAGCTTTGTGGAATTCTTTGGAACCGTTGCAAACAACACCCCCCTTTGTACCGTCTGCATCCAATAGCTCCCCCTCACCTTCCCTTCACCCACCATGATTGCTACACTACCACCCCTCTCCCTAACTTCCCCTACCCGGGTTCTGGCTATATAAGTTGAAAAATTTTGTAGTATTGTACCTGATGATGATGCGCAGCATCGAAACCATGGTCGTGTTATATTAAAAGTGTGTGGAAGTGCGAAGTGTTTTTTCTCTTTCTTTCACCCTCACTAAGATAGCTATTTTAAAATGAATAATAATTAATACCCATTTTTCTCAGAGTTTAGTTTTCCTTAGGGCACTTTTTGCACTCCGTGGAAAGTTTATTTCTTCAAAAGTAGGCTTCATGCACTTAAGGTGCTTTTCCTTAAAGCTGTATTTCTAATTTCTCTGAGAGGTTCCCTCATGGTTAAAATTAAGGTAACATTATTTCTCATTAAGAGTTGATTTTTCCTGTAGATACTTTGCTACATAATTCATTACAAGACCTATCGCAGTATAGTTCTTGTGTTGGAGCACAGAAAACTCTGAATATATGGAGAACTGACATTTTTAATCGCAAAAATAGTAGACCCTGGTATGAAGATATTTTATGCAAATTTCCCCCTTTTCCCCTAGAAATCTTTTGGCTGAAAAATATTATCTGAATAGAAAAGCTTTTCAAAAAATACTTCCATTATTTCGTTCAATGAAATTGATATTTCTAAGGAAATGGGTGTAGTGAAGAAATATTTCTTTTGAAATTTTTATAAACTACTTTTTGACCTACACGGATTTTTTGGACATGAACAATAATGTTGTTTCCTTCGTAAATCGGAATCTTTGCCAGCCATGCTTCATTAGCTTTTATTCACCAGTTATGGCAACTTGGTGTACCTTTTTCAAAATTGTTTATTGTGTTAATTCTTTGGAGACTTTCAACCAGCTTTTAAGAGTACTGCCGTGTTTTAGATTTAAATCAAAACGGAAAAAGTATGAGGAGCACACTTGAGAAGAACACCTCTCGGATCATTGGAGAGGAAATGGGTCCTTATTACCCAGAGACCGCGGATGTATTGCTTGTGGGGAAGGATGATTTTTGAACCCCATTAAAAACGTGGGCGTTTGGCAACAGATCTTTCATTCATGATGGCCTCGCAATGTTGTCGCTCTCCCGGCGACGCTTGAGATGGATTGCCTTTGGGCATAGACTTCCACTCCACCGTGCGTGTTAAATGTACCGTTTCGAGATCTTTTAATGGACTCCTTTGCCATGGATTTTCTCACAGGCAATAAACGAAATGGGCTTTTTTCGAAAGCTGTGAGGAATATCCCATTCTCGCCTACCCATTCGTTTTGCCCTCTGCCTTCGTCACTTACTGCTTCGGTATACTTGGGGATGTTAAAATGTTTCAATGGAGAAATGTCTTAAATATTTAAAACATAAATGAACTTTTAGTGAACATGGGTCATTTAGTTACTATCCCCTTTAGAATGCGTTGTAGAGTATATTAATTACCAAAAAAATTGCCTTCTCCGAAAAAATAATGACTTCGTCAGATAGGCAGATAGTAGCCTTGAATCCGTCATCGAATGTCATTCTTGGATTTAGCAATAGCAACATTTTTCCTTGGAAGTAACAACAGAATCTTAAAGAATAGAAATTGGGATGCCACCATTAGTAGTTTTGCTATTTTGTGTATGCGTAGCTAGGATATATCCGTTTCTTTATTCGCATAAGTATTTTCTACAATTTTGATCACCAAAATTTCGTGACTACCAATAAGTATTGAGTATTTGTATTGTTTTATTCCAGAAAATCACGAATTAATCGTTTCTTCATAATTACTTGATTGCTCTGAGACAGCAGTGATCAATGATTTACGCCGTCGGGTTTCTACTGTTTTACTGCGAACTCCGACAAAACCGTAAGAGGGACGACCTAATATCTCATCCCTTTGTTGTAATGCGCTCTGAATACCTGTATTTCTAGTGCTAACATTTGAAAATTCTTTATTGCGTAAATTAGACTTCTTCTGCCATCTGCTATGTAGTTTCCATCTCTTAATAATAATAAGAGCTGCTATTAGCAGCTCTTATTTGCGTCTTTAATAAACGAGGAGCTACCAAGACGATTGTGCTTGAGTAGTTGCCAATTTTACTTTATTACTGATTATCAGAGCCACTCTATTTATCGGCGTTTTGACCGTCGCAATATTTTTCATAATCTTATTTTTTGAAGGTTTGCGATTTATAGCCAAATGGCAATACACCAATATCTAAAACGTCCTTTTTTAATTATTCGTCCTTTTTTAATTTTCTTTTGTTGTTTTGGTAATAACTCTCCGTTTCTTTTCTAAATTACGGGTGGTGTCCTAACACCCCCCGCCTCACGCCCTTGAGGCGGCTTTCGAGGTATTAAGTAGAAGTTTCTTGATATTGTTTTAAAGAGTTCTCAATTTATATTATTCGATACACCAATATTACATCTCATTTTAAAAATTAAAAGTTGAGTAGTAAAATAGTAGACTCTACAAAGGAATATAATATTCTGTTGGGATTCGCAAGGCACACTTTGATATATTTTTTTGGATTTTCTGTTGTTATTCAAAAGGGATGGATTTATTTCATTTTCATCTAGCAATGTATAAAACTGTACCTGATTACCTTCAGGATAGTTAAATTGGATTAATCAAGTCATCATATGTCTAAGGCGCAAGAAAATTCTCCTCCTTAAAGATAATTTCAAGTTATTTAAACCTAATACATGGATGTGTGAATGAGCTCCTATTGGTAGTTCACTCGTTAAGTGATAGATTAGACTTATTCAATTCATCATGAGGCCTAGATGAATGTAGCCTTTGAATAAATTATAAACTTTCAAAGTGTCATAATATAAAACCATGGATGACTCGCTACCCTCTACATTCTGGCCATTCGTTAATTGTGCATTCCTTAATTTGAAATAAGACGTGAGTTTCACCTCTCGCGACTCTGGGTTAGGAGAATTGATGTTGGTTTTTTGTTATAAATAATGCACTACTGAGAGCGAAAAATTACTCCCAGGCATTATTTGGAATTTATTTCTGATTATATTCACCTAAGTAATAAAATTGCTTCAGTTTCTATCTATGCTTAATATCTTATGACGTTTTAACATTCACATGGGGGGGGATTAAATTCCATGCAATGTCATCTGACGTTACTTAGTTATAACTCAATAAACATATAAATATTGATTAATTCTTTTGTATGTCTTTTAGGCTTATTGTATAGTTTGAAAATACTTTATAATGTCATGGTTTATATTCTGATTATTACCTGTAAACGAAGAATACAACTAGTAAGTGAGATTCACGATAAGTAAAAATAACATTTAATTGCTAAGTTACTGTTTATTGACAAATAAATGACTCGTGAAGTTTTTGTCGCTGTCAAGTATTCCTATAATGCAAGGGAAATATCTAGCTACTGCTAATGTGTTTACGTGACCTTAACCTTAACGGAACCGCAAGACTGGGGTTGGAAGTTTTTTATTTTCTGTGTTTCTTGTAGATAGTGCTTCACTGGAAGCCAACGGTAGTTTGCTGATTTCTTTTGGAGTATATTGAGCGAGTTTCTAGGTTTTCCCTCCGTATGTTCCCCTTAAAAGTTCCCTGGAGCCAAGGAAAGAGTAACTATCTTGCGGACTATGCCGAAACCCATTCTGGGAACAACACTCGGGGCGGAAGCCAATTAGCGAAACCGATTCGAATAATTCCAAACTCATTTCGTTAGCGCCACCGTGTTCCTGCGGGAGGATTGAGACAGTGGCACCAGGTGGCCAACAGAAGTCGTATGCGGATATCTTAAGGTAGATAAGATAAGTAGTCTTCTTGCCACTCGGTACGTAAACAATTTTACCGATTTGGTGCTCATCTACGAGTATATTTCTTGCAAGGACAGCTAAAAATGGTAATATCAATTCAATTTATAATCAAATGTTAGTATGCATTCGCCTCATGTATTTTGTGTTCAGCCCTTGCATTCGTAGTCTCGGTGGACTTTGCAGGGTTGGAAATAGCGTTTGTGTATCACTCAGATGAAAGTTTTCCCGTGGCTTTCTATTTGTACTAAGCCAATATACATCCTTTATAGAAAACTTACGGATCATTCGGTGCTACAATTATCACTTTTAGAATCGAATCAATATCTAACTCAAATTTGTGTGTAAATATGCATGTATATATATTATTATATGTACTAGTATACATAGTGTGTATATATATGTATGTGAATATATTATATATATATATATATATAATATATTATATATATAAGTATTATTATATATATATATATATATATATATATATATATATATATATATATATATATATATATAATACTTCGGAAAAATACATGATGCTCATGCATTCGTTATCCCTTAATAACTGGGTTCAAATATTGGGCACAAAAACGTTTAGTTATGGAGTATTAATATTTTTTCAGGACATTTTGGACTATGGAAATTTCAGGCTTTGGGAAAAGTTATATTTACTTTATTGGATCATTTTAAATCCTCATGCTAACGGAAAACCTGATATGCACAAAAGGTATTGAATAAATCCCAGTTTAACATAAGAATTGCTGCGTTCAAGTTAAACGGCGGAAACAATTAACAAAGAGTTATTTGTGCGTGCTTGAGAAAACATTTCTTTTGAACCCGAAATATGGTGAAAGCCTTTGGCAAAATACCACAAATCTTTTAACAGTAATACAAATGATGAGTATTCTAATCGTTTACAACGACTCCGTCGCTAATCGATTGATTAGGTTCCTCATGTTAGCTCTCGCAAAGTGACACCCTGTCACTCTGTTACCATTGAAAAAACTGGAATCACATGATTCAGGGGAATCTACAATGGGCATCAATCGAAAAGTATCTGGATGCATCTAGAATCACGCCCCTGGGCAATGTACATGCGTCGGAAATCCAGATGATTAAAAGCTCAGGACACGCTCAGCTAACGAAGACGAGCGAATTTTGACGGATCGCATTCAGCCGACTACCTCAGGCGGATTCGTTTGCTGTCTACTCGGAATCGAACGAAGCGTTTGCCCTCCGGTTCCCTGCGACCAAAGTGATTTTAAGTACATAAATAGGGATGTAAATCGTACACGTAGCCCATGCGAACTTGAAAGAACACAATCAAAATGTGCCGAACGAATTTTCTTTGCTTTGGTTAATTTAACGTCTATAGATACTGCAATAAATGAATCATGGCGAAGGAGAACGGAAGAAATAGTTCTTATTTTCTTCACTGGGTGCACCAAGCAACTGAATTTTCTCGGTCTGCTTACTTCTTGGAATCTTATTTGGGCTCAAGACAGCATTATTCGTGAAGGGGGTAAGTCTTATGAGAAACTTTAATCCGTAAAAGATTTTATCACCAATATATATATTTGTCGTAATTTGAAAAAAATGTTCGATTTTATGATTGTTGATACCTGCTTGCTCTAAGATGGCTTAAATTCCTTCGCAGTTGTGCGCAAATTGCAAACTTAACGTTGATGGCTATAGCCTTTCCGTGATGTATAAAATCTATAAATCTCACACTATGTGTACATTTAACAATAATATTTTGTTAATATTATTCATTGTATGGTGAAAGTAGATTGAATAACACTTAATTATAATAATTACATTATGTCAAACCTGATGCTATTTGTAGCCGTCCTTAGAGATTCTGCACCCTGGCATTTTTTCATTTCTTCATAGACTTATGAACTGAAGCTTTCCATCAAATGCGTCTAGTAATTCACGCTTTGACCATCCTTCCTGTGTAAGTGTATTTCTCCTCTTTAATGTTTCCTTCCTTTAAGGCCTCATCATTGAGTCATCTTAATAGTCTATTATTTTAGATAAATCCGAGTCGAATGGATCGTAAATGACACAAGTTCCGGCCTCGAAGTGTTTTCATGGATGAGGTGTACGCTCCGTCCTCCGCGGCGCATCGCTCTCTAGTCCTTCCAATGAACCCCACCGATCTCTCAGAATCGTTCTCTAAACTTAAACTCGACTGCTCACTTCGCGGTAATTGAATTCGCATGTGGAGTCCGGCGTAAATCTTGATTCGCTCCCCGCGGAAGAAATGGTTTCTCCGCTTAATTGAGCCCCTCCACCCCCCCTCCCCATACCTCGCTCAAGAATTACAGCTCCTACGTTCCCTCGCTCGGCCTCTGCGTTAAGTTCTGCCTTTTTGAGACCCTTGCAATCCTGCTTTCCGTCCGCTTCGCTTGGAACTTGGCCAAGTTTAATATTCTATGAAGAATCGGTGGGGAAATGCTGACGTGGTAGCGTCTTGGGCGGCGGAAAGAGTGGCCGACTCTCCCTTCTCTATTTCCCGAAGTGAGGTATTTTACGGCCAAAAGAATCCTCAGATTACAAAAGTGTAAGAACGCCAAAACCAAACATATAAGACCTAACGTTAAAAAGAAGTGGGTGCCGCGATATCGATTTCGGTTCGGCAGGCACATTAATGCCCAATAAGGCGGAAATACTCTCTGTTAGGACTGTAATAAATGATTCATGATTTCACAGCTATTAACCCCTACGAAAGTTGCAGGCCATGCTCAGAGAAGTGACAAATGAGGATCGGGAGCCGCTTTGTGCCCTTGAACGGTTTATATAATAGAAGGGTAGCTTACGAGAGGGTAGCTCGTATATGAGATATTTATTTATGGTCGCCGCGGCTCACCAAGGCTCTCCATATGGGCGTGTATACGAATCAACATTGAACGGCTGCATGCTACGTTTTTTTTACTCTTGTTTGGAATCCATCATCTTTCGCAATATCTATGGACGTAATATTTTATGTGCTCTTCTTTTTTAAGCGTTTGCCCAGTTATTTGACCAGAGCGAAAGCATTTGATAGACTCCCATCATTTGACATGTTTTCTGGACTTGATGCAACGAATAAAGGCTACCTTTAAAAAAAATATCAATATTCTGTAGCAAATTCTGAGGGTATATTTTTGTATTAATTGCCCTATGTAAAATTCTTGCGCTTGGGTGTTGTGTAGCAATTTAATGATACGCATTCAGTGCATTGGTCGATAAAGAGTTCGGAATCTTTTTATTTTTTGAAGTAAGCTTTCGCCTACAAGCGGGAATGTGGATAAATCTTGCGTTCTTAGATTATAAATACATGTATATATCTACCATTCATGCATTTACATTTTCCGCAAAAAATTAAAATGTATAAATATAAATGCATATATCGTTGAGTAAGGATATTAAGAAAAGACTCGTAAAAACTTTGATATGGAGCCTAGCTATGTACGGATGTTCACACATAAGGAGAAGAATTGTGTTATGCGAGGAAGCTTGCACAAACAGGAGAGAATTGATGGCAGGGAAGTGGAGTAAGGATGTTAAGAAAAGGCTTTTTAAAACTTTGATATGTAGCGTATTTATGTACGGCGTGGAAAACATGGTCACTGAAGCAGGAGGATAGGCGTAGACTTGAGGCTTCTGAAATGTAGGTGTGGAGAAGAATGGAGAAGGTAAAATGGACAGAGAAGAAAACAAATGAGGAAGTACTTGGTATGGTGGGCGAAGAGAGGCGTTTGTTGGGAGCAATCCTATGGAGGCAGGAAAAGTGGATGAAGGGGGTTTGGACTGGCAGTATGATGTTGAAGACTGTTATAGAGGGGAGAATGTTGGGCAAACGAGGAAAGGGAAGGAACAGGATAGGGATGTTGAACGGGATGAAGGGAGGAAGAAGGTACTCAGAGATGAAGAGGGACCTGATATAGAGTAAGATGTTGTGTTTTGCTAGGGGCCACAAAATATTTATTTAGGAGCTGTGTCCATCCAAAAACCAACCTTAGCCGGTAGATTACCTAATAATAAATAATATATATATCTTTTCGCAATGTATAATTATATATTTTTTGGCAACATGACTGGTTTTCATGCTTGAATGTTGTGTATATATATTCTTAAGTGAGTGCCTTTTTGTTAATTAAAATTATTGTTACTATTTTTTCCGCAAAATTTTCTCCAAAAGCACATATATATTTTTGTGTTTTTATTTTGTATTTTCCATTGTTTTTCTTTAATAAAAATACGTTCTTATGAGATGTATTTTTCACAGTGGCATTGTCTCTGCTACTTCACTCATGTATTCCTGTAGGTTCTATGGGCTTTCGGACATTCGTACTGATTCAAATGCATCTTATTACACATTTTCCATTATAAAGGCCTGCGTTTCACATGCATTTGTGAAAATGTAACGGTTACAGTCGCACAATACAGTTTTATGTCACAACTTGCTTTTATTCAGTCCAATCAGTTAAGATACTCGCTCTAATCCTTGCCTTATTAATGTTTTACATAGATTTTACAGCATTAACTGACTGCTCATTTACTGCATATTCCCTCAAAGCGTTCCACATAATTCTTCTATTAACTCCGTTACATTACTTCTAAATTGCGATACATTCATGATCAACGTTTTGCATATTTACGTAATTCCCGTGTTCATAGTGAAGCCCTTAGAGAAGGTTCACACAACCACTAAAGTTAAAAAAACCACACTTTTCTCCCCAGCATTTTATTCAGTATTAATTTTTGTATTCTTTCAATCAACTGAGTAATATTCTCGGCGTACTTGAATTACTAATCGCTCTATAATTTTTTTATTCCACCTAAATGTCATTCCATTATTGCAATGTTACACGGTTACAGTATACGGTTAATTTACGCGTATTATTCAAGTCTCATGGTGCAACTTAAGTTTAAAAACTTGTGTTAAACAATTCGCACCGACCCTTTATGGGCGAATTGCTCCAAGTTCAGTATTTCGCGAACTATTCAGTCTGTCCAAAAAGCTTTTGGCTTTTACATTATTCAAATCGTCAACAAAGTTAAATCTCATTTTCACTTATATCAACTTCGCCGCATTTATTGTGGCAGCCTAATGTATATGGTTCACTTTCATGCTCCATCCTATCATTATGCAAATCTTTGTGATACTCTTTCGAAAAGTCTCTAACTCCGCACTCATCTCAGATAATATCACCGCTCTTACTTTTTATTGCATCCATCCCTTTACCCTATCTGTTTCCCCAAATTCCAAAGGAGGCTCTTATTTCCTTAAAAATCATTTTGCATTTTACTTCTCCTTTTATTTATATTCTTATTTCTCTCATGCCGTTTTTACGTTCATTGTTTTTCTTTTTGTAAATATCATAAGATATCTTCCGAACTTCCTCGCCTTAAGCTGCTCCCAGAGTCTCATGCGCCACTTTATATGCATTCACAGAATCTTTCATTGCTTCTAGCAACGATGCGTCATCTTTTGTTCCCTCGACTACATTTTCCCACTTGTACTTTCAGTGCATTCAATTCCTTTCGAACTTTCTCAGGCAGCAAAGTCACTTTCGTTTTTTGTGTTTTTGTCTCATTCCGATGGATTAGACCCCAACCTTAGCACGACTTAAGTATGAATTCTAATATTTTTTCATTTTATTTACTTACAGTCTTTTGAGTTTTAGGATCAATGAACTCTCTATTCTTACTTGCTTCTCATTTTCTTCCCAGATCCACTTTGAGAGTAATAGATTGGTATTTTCCTCTGTCTGAACTTTTCATAGATCTCTTGTCCTTCACTGAACTTGTTTTTCATCAAAATGAGATCAGTCAGCAATGCTTAAAATATCATCACTTTTCCGAGTATACAAATCAATAATTGATGACAATAAATTACGGCTGTTCGAGGCAAATATTAAATTCTCCATGTACAAGCTCAATAAGTTGTTACTACGAACATTTAATCAATCGTGAAATGCCACTTCTTTAGAGAATTTTCTTAGAACGCTAAATCTGCCATTGACTCTTCCCTAAATTGCGTAAGGCTGTTTTCGTATCGAGCGTGTTTAATTTTTTATTTGTGTCTACCCATTTGTAAGGATCTTCATATTTGTAACCCTCCTCCAATCATTACTTTATTATTGGCACTATTAATAATATCAAGTAGACACCTTTTTTTAAACAATTGAATAGAAAGCGTATTTACGTTTGATGAAAGTGTTTTTCGCTTGCTGGTAAGATCAATTAGAGTTTGTTTCGAAAAGGCACCCTACCCTTAAATATACCTTTTTAATTTTTAGTAGCATTAGAAGACGAATAGTAAAATGAAATACATTTAGAAATAAAAACGTTAGTTGTCGCTGTAATAATGCAATGATAAACTTAGGGAAAGATCCCTCATAAAAAATCCAGCCTCCATCAGGTAACGTAATGAAATTAAACGATCAACCTCCCCTCCAAAAGCCCCATTTAAAATCATTCTTGTCTCGTAAATCCATAATTCTTTCACCCGACTCGCCTTCTTTTGAACTTAGCACAATTTTCTTGGAAATCGCTGTCCATTATTTCAGCCTCACAATTCACCAGTTCATAACGAGCAACAATAACGATTCGTTGAATAACAATTTAAGAATAAGGATTCAGAGCAATCTAGGGGGCACAAGCTCGTATTTCCGAAATCTCATCTCAGCCCTTTAATTCAGTATTATGCCTCCATCTTGAATACCATATATACCATTATGTATTTCTGCACGCAATACCAAATTATTTCCATCATTTTTAGAAGCATAACATACCTTGCGCTTTGTTTCCAATACGTCTCCATAAAACTTCATGCCTTAGCAGCTGTTCCGTTCCATCCTCGCAAATGCCAGCTACCAACAGCCTATTTCAAATTGCCATTTATATTTACGGTACATAATTATATGACCGTTGTCACTCATCGTTCTGTTATTTCATAAGTTCTAAAAGAAGTTTTTGAAGGATTTGGTCTCGTGGTACGTATATCACTTTCACTTTTCCTTGCCAACAGTCACGGGACTATACGGGAGCTGGATATAGCTCATTCTTAGCCCACAAACGAAATCCGAGTCTATCAACATCACGGACTCGTTAATTTACTCTAAGCAAACTATTGAACATTCTTAAGAGGCTGCCTTGATACCCAGCAAACCGCTGGTTGAGCCACACTGCTGGATTGCTCTATGTACATGAAGTGTATTGACACTCGGGGGCATGCAAATAGGGGTTAAAATTTATGGTGTGTTCTGCTCAACCTGAGAGTTTAGTGGGACCGGAAACATCAGTTTTAAAATAAGTGAGACGTGATAGAGAAAATATGCATCTTTTATTCAGTTTGAAGCTGTGAAGCGCATTAGGTTTCTGCCTTACATCTGGACCTTGCTATAAAGTCGGAGGTGCGATTCTCTTTAATAAGAGATATTGGAGATGTGCGGGGTTGGTCATGCGATTAAAGCTGGAATTTCTGGTTTCTTTTTCACCGAGGGTGGATACTTTTGTCCGCGTCAGATAGAAATTTATTGAAGCGACGTTTTATTATATGCTGTGATGATGAATGGGTAATGAGTGCGCTGGGGGGTGAGGGGGATGGAAATCGTTTACGTGTCAGTTTAATAATAAACGACGCTTATGGGAATGTTTCGGAATTACTCTTTGGAAATTCGTGTGTGTAGCTTCATGCATGTACGGGAAACGCAATGACATTTCTCTCCAAGCAGGCAACGTCGTTGTAGAAAAACTCGAAAGGTAAACACCACTGCTTCAGGTGTGTTCTGTCAAACGTCCCAGGAATATTTGGAGTAATGGTGTAATTCACGCTGCCTCTTATGTAGACCGAATTCACCCTTGCTTCATCAGTTGATAATATTTTATGTTATCCGCATAGGCGATATTGGTATTTGATGCCGTAAATTATTTAAGTGGATTTTACATCTAACTGAACTCCTAGTTTGACTGGCGCAATTAAAATATTGCGCCGACGTTTGAACACATGCATGTGTTTTCCATTCTCAGGAAATTTTAATTTTATTAGGCAGAGCAAATGATCAAAAACATATTGGCCTTAATGGTATGTTTTAAATCTATGAATATTTATTGAGTCATTTTAGGTAAGCATTTTACAATTGAAAAAATTAAAATTCTCTTGAATCTTCTCCTTTCTGAAATTTCGGGATAAAATTTCAGTGTCATATTCTATAAGTCTACCTCCAATTAGTATTCTCAGTCACCTGTCAATTTTACGTTCTTGGCAGTCTTAGATTCTTAACTGCCCTAAAATTTGGGTGAGTACCATGACTTGACTTTCGGTGGGTGTTTCTGACAAAATTACCTAAATTTAGTAAGATTGGAAAAAGTTTGAAAATATTATCTAAATTTCACCTAAACCATATCCAGATTTTAAGATATATTATAAGAAGGATGAAAGCTGAGAGCAAATAATTTATTCTTTTTTTTCCAGCAACATACGTCTTATTTAGGGTTATTACTAGGCTCAGGTGTTTGTGGGTATTGCGAGTATTTGGGTACTATGATGCGGTACTCGTATACAATATATTTGGATGCTGAGAGCGAGTGCTAAGTGTTTTCAGTTGTAGGCAATAAATACATTTTCAGTTACTGCTCGATAAGCAGATCATTTCGATTGGTAGTAATTTTCCTGAACCCGGAAGTTCCACTTCAGACTTATTCAAGTTCAAAAAACCCTACGTGAGAAAGAAGGTTCGTAACGCTTGTGCGTATTCATTACTTTCCATCCGCTTCAATGTAGCTTGCGAGATCTTATATATACATATATCACACTTTCCTCTATAAAGTCTTATCGCGGGATCCCTACGTGTCCGGCGAAAGAAAGGAAGGAAAACGACTTCGAAGGCACGAGGTGGTAGGGAGCGTTTAGGGGCGGGTATTTGCGGGGTGGAGAAGAGGCGCGCGCCCACGTGTTCACGCGACGAAGGGGTGTGGGGAGGCGGGTAGAAAGGCGGGAAGGGTTAGCGTTCGACGCTGCAAATTGTCGGAAGTATCGTCGCATTTCCGTGTGGCCTCCATCCTTATATAAATTATCTGTGTATCTTTCGAGCGTCCCTTTTTTTACGCATAGCCCCAATATCCATAATTCACGGGCATAAATGAAACGTCACGTGCGGTGGGGGAGAAACGTCTCACGCTCGAACAAAATGGGTTCCTCTCCTCCCGCTCCTTACCTCCCCTTGTCTGCGTCCGAAAACTTCTCTGGTAGAGGAGAACTACTTACGCCACCACTCACCCCACCCACCGCCGCTTCTCGACTCTGATCCCTGCTCCACTTCACCGTAGCCATCCTTGCGCATTTCCGCTCCGAGAATTCCCATTTTTATGGGAGACGGGACGAGTTTCTTTTATTTCCTTCCTCCTCCGTTTTCGTTTCTTTTTAATTCTCGGGATCCTTTTGTTGGCCGTCTTTCTCTCCCGCTCCTTTTTTCCATTATGGGTGTGCATCCGTGAGCGATCAGAGTTGATTTCGTGAAAGCCGGGGACGGCTGCCGCTTTTATTTGGCAATTCGCGCCCGGAGAGGATGATTTAAGAGGGAAAAATATAGTGGTCACCGCGTGTTTTTGTACACTCCCTCGTCTCCGCTGAACTTTATTCTTCGTCCACCGTCGCCTGCCTCCTCCAGGAAAGAGGAGTGTCATAATTGATGCGAAGTGAATGTTGTTGGCGGTCTCTTTTTATTTAGCCGTCCATTTAGCCCTTTTCCGATTTTTATTATGATTACGTTGTAGCACGGAAACCGTAATAAAAATTGCTTGCACTTAACAGAACTCCTGAGTATCCTTTATGTTTTGTATGAGAATTTTTATTCACGGACCTTTCTGAATTTCTAATCAACTGCCTGCATTAAATAAATGTGCGTAAATAATCTATATCTTCCTATTTATTATGGTAACCAGGAGTGACTCGACCCTAATTACTCGGCGCTAAACGCTGTATTTCCAAAACGGATGAGAATTGAATACTTTTGCATGGTGATTGACGTCCTTGAATTTACCTTTTCTCTCGAAGGATGTTCATTAAGAGGATATCGAAAGCTTAAAACGCTTTTATCCCAGAATATCATTTCAACGATAAAATATTATTATAATTTATTACTTAACACCAATTCTTTCACCTACCTCAGGAAATAATTCACTTCCTTTCCTTCAATTTAGTATTACCAGGTTTCATTAAATTAGTTATATGTGGTTGCAAACAATTAGATTTCAATGTAGAGGCTAAACTCAGTTTTTCTAATCGACGTTTTGCGATATGACTTCACTTCAACGTTTTATTTAGTTAGTCACTCCATGAAGGTTAAAATTTTTGGGGAAAATTTGTGAAAGCCGAAGACATGTAGACAATGATATGAAGTCGAGAGGAAAAGGAAAGTCTAGCAAAAAGAAATAGAAAAGTTACTAAAATTTATAAAAATCGCTGCTACCGCAACTGCAGGCATAAAATGCTTAAATTAATAATACATTTTTTGGAACTAAAAATATTTTTATTCAATAATAATCAGTGCACAAATTCATTTTTTATCATATTTCGTTCTCGCGTAATTGCTTTAATAGCATTATATATCCGATGAAAGTAATTATCGTTGATAGAATCTGAAGACAACACAGCAAAAAGATACTCCCGATGAAAACTCGGTTCTGGTGTACTCATGTGCTGAAACTTTTGCAATGACTCATCCAATATTTTATTGTTTAATGGTATTTATATTCAATAATCATGTGAATAAAAGCTGACATTGTATTCACTGACTTCTGTGTGCATACTCGTCCACCTACTCGAATGATTTCCTTTAATTTGCAAAATATAGCTCATAAATTATTCAAGCTTGTATCATCTCCTCCGAAGGCCTAAGTTTGAAGCAGCTGAAATGAAAGAGCGTATGATTCATTTATTCTTTTCCTGACTAATTTTTTTAGTTAACAATGCGTTTGGCAATTAAAAATTTCAACTTCAAAAGGAAGTTTTTGAACTGGAAAATTAAGAACGCAGATAATGATATTGTTGCCCAACTTAAAATTCTTTAGCTTGTAGTGCACATTCTCCTGTCATATTTTCGCTACCATGCACATCGTTATCAGTAGTCATCACAATCGTAACTTCTTTTAAAGAGAGGCTTTAAGAAAACAAATATTTAGAAAAAGAGGAGGATAAAAGGGATTCTTTGGCTGACACAATGAAAGACCAGGCCAAAGCGAAGTCGCTTATCCATTCTTTGATTCTTTGCACTCAGTCAATTTTACACGCAATACCTTTATGTCATCAAACAAAGTTTTTAGAGAGTGAGAGGCTGTTAACCATTAGTATATTCATTTGTTGACTTAGCAAACGATTCTACGGCTTCTCTTTTACTCATTGACGTGGATTGGGTGTGATTGGCAAGATTTTGATTTTCAGACGTCATTGGAAATCCCTGAGTAATAGGAGGCAATATCAGTATCGGACGGTGCATACATTTAAAACAAATACAAGATGTTAATTGAAGTTTTGGTAGACTTTTATTGATCGTTAAATATCCTCTAATTTGGAATCATTTTTGGCATTCAACTTCAGCTATCACATCATCTTCACTATAGAGAATTTTTTTTAAGTACCCGACGATGTATCATTTTCTTAGATGATCCCTTCGTTCCTTCATAGTTCCTCCGATTCCAAAATCTGGCATTAATTTGGTTCTTGCGACGCATTCTCATACTTCCTCTGAAGTTCTTTCCTGCAAGAGTTCGATCCATTACGATCTTCAGTAAATTATTGAGTCTCAAATGTGTCGATAATGAATTTAAGAAACTACATTCAGGATGTTATATTTCACTTTTATGGGGATCTTTATTCCCCTTTTCCGGATATTAAGAGGCAATGGGCTATTGCAGTGCGTCAAAGAAGGTAGAATTCAGATAAGTGTGGTAGACGGAGGAAGGAAAAGGCAGTTTCCGTCACACGATTGGTGATAGAAAGGAAAAGGAGCGGAAGAGATCAATAGTGCTAGGGAAAAGGTTTTCGCATTCTATCTATGACATAATTTTTAGGCACACCATGGCCGCTTGAAGGGGAATACAGCTACACCTACTTAATGCCTCAAGAGCTGCCGCATAAGTGTTTGGCAGGGGATATTATCAATATCAGTCCCATAATCTACGGATCGCTGAAAGTCTACCTTTATAAGGTAGATTTTTAGCAAATTCTAACAGCATTAAGTTTAACATTTGTTGTATATTTCCTCATGTTTGACTTTTGTTGCTTACTCCTTAAGTTTTTCAAACCCCATGCCTGAATTATTTTATTTTCTTTCCCTTCCTCTTTTCAGCTTACCTGTCCATACAATATTTTGACTTCTGTAACGTTCTTCAACATCACTCTACCTCTCAGTATCTCCTTCATCCACTTTTTCTGCTACTTCAGACTTCATATAGTAACTTCCTCTCTTTCCCCGCAATATTCAAAACTTCATGCCCGCCCTTTTCTTCCTCTAGTTATTTTATTAATTCTCCCGATGTTTGTGTGCCAGCTATAGGATTATGAAAGAAGGGAAGTTGTAAGCCTTGGCCTCTCAGAGAGCTTTAATTTATCTTTATGTTGATAAACGTTTTCTGTTGTTTTGGAATTTTTTCGAATGTCGGGAAGCACCCATCAAGTAATAAAAATTTACCCATGATGTTTTATAAAAGCATTATAGGTAAAGACTCATGTATGCTCGTTACATTTTGAATATGATACATGAAATGATTATCTCCGGTAGAATTGTTATTAATAAGCTTTTCTTCTTTTCCAGGTAAGTTGGCTTGGTTTTCCTGCTTCTTTTTAGGATACGAGTGAGTATTTAAAATTTGCCCACTATTTTGGCATCTTTATTGTTTCCCTTTTGTATCTTTGAAATAAAAGCGTAATAAATTCATGCTAAGGTTAAATAATTTTGTAATATACCAGGTTTAGGTTTATTAAGTTTGGGGTTGAGAACATGCCCTTCACGAAGAAATAGCGTGCAATAAATAGCCGCGTAAATTTTTCTTAATTGCTATTCATTTCCAATTTTCTTTATTAGCTACATAATTTTTACGTCACGCAAGGTGCCTTACGTTGATTGCGTGTGTGAGATAAGGGGTAGTCGTGAAGCATAGCCGGGAATCATGACAGAATAATTTCTTTGATTCTATTTTCATCTCCGATAGCAAGATCAAACGCCACATCTAATTGTGTTGCGCTTGTTACTTAATGGCTGGTTAGTGTACTGATATCAATTTGGTGTCTTCAAATCTAATCCATGCTGTTTGGTTTCCTGGATGACTCCTTCACGCTGGCAGATTAGGATTTTTCCGAATGTTCACGATATCCCTAAATGTAATACGCGCGACACGCCGCAAACCAAAGTGTGACAAGAACGTTGGTTATGAAAATATAAAAGGAGATAAGAGGAAAGCTGATATATTTTTTCGCATTCAAGCATTTTTTGTGTGTTGTGGGAATGCGCGAGGCTAAAACGAATCCTTTGATCTTTCTGATTGGCATTCTATCTGAATTTTTTGTCATTGTTGTTGATGGCTGCTGGTGGAATTTCGTTAATTGCTCAATAGAGACACTTCTTTGGTGCCACTGATGAAATTACTTGATTGAATTTGCTCTAAATTAATCTATTCTCTTTAAATTGAGTGTTAGAGTAGCCAAGAGTTGACATTCCATATTTATTTGTTGTGCCACGTATTTTTTCTCTTGTAAATTTTTTCATGAAACAAATATGTCTCTGTGTCCTTCAACTCTTGGATAAAACCCGTTTTAGAGAAAATACTAAAATGCTAAGTTTAATCGAAGAGAAATAGCCAAAGGGATGTCATGGCGGCTTCATATTTTCATCGTCGCATTATCTGATCAAGCTTGTGATGGTGACACCCCGCATATTACCCACTTGTATTTATTGCCCATAATATACCCATTGCGATTTAAATATTTGTGTTTTACATGTCCATCTACGGTCGTTTGGACATTCGCTAATGTGTAAGCTAATGATTTTACGTATATATTTTTTACAGAATGGTACTTTTTTGTGCTTAATTATGCAGCTAAAATAAAATATTTGTCCTTTTTCTGTAGTGTTAAAAAATATATCTCAATATGGTTGTGTAATTATTAATCAGTAATTAGTTTCATCGCTGGTAAATAGCATGCATTGGTATTTTGATGTCCAACATTAACGGGCATAAGGACAGGTGGTGACTTTACTCTCTCAAGTTCACCAGATAATAATGATATTACGTACATGTATACCGCAATTTGTATAGGTCTATTAATACCTCTTGTTTGCTGTGAGTGGGAAAGTGTTATCGCCAGATTAATTTCCCTTCATTGAATCCTCGTTTTTGCAGCCCTAGATCTATTTGCCGCGTAGAATTATATTGTGAACTGAAATGTCTCATTGGAGAAATCTGCACGTTGCAAATAATTTTCAAAGTTATAAAAATCAGTCTTAATGCATAATAATTCCCTCGTTCCGATGTTAGTTCCTCTAAAAGACGGAACCTTTTTGACGAAAAGGGAAATCATCTGACGTTGTATTTATTTTCTTAGCTATTAGCATTTAAATATGATAAAGTTGAAAGAAAAATTTTGACTGCGGGTTTATTTACGGTCGTTTGATCCGACCCTGACTTATAAACACGGGTTGCGGTCCTGCAAATTTTATCTGTTAAAATACTTATTTATCAGGTCTAGTTTCTTACAGTGCATTTCACTCTGCTTTCCATTTTTTTATTAAAAAATGTTTCCTTCCCTTCATTGTCACCTCTATTTGACAGATATCCCTTTTACGTGCGAAATATCACAATTATTTTGCGGTGTCGTATTTTCCAGGTTTGACTGAAAAAATAAGATTGCATGCACTTGTTTATCCTACATTTTGGGTTGAAAATATGTCGAATAGCGACGTGCTGAACAAATAATCCTGATAAAGAGGCAGCTGATATGTATTGAAGGAATCTAAAGCACCTGGGATAAATCACAGTAAATCTAAAACTTTGTGTTAGATTGGTTAATATCCCTTCATGGATATGCAGTCACTGAAAAACTTAGCTTTAAGTTTCATGGGTTTAAACCTTTGATGAAATCTGTAGCGGTGCAAAAGTAGTAACCTCTTTGTCTCTCTACGGCCTTTATAGAGAAAAACTGACTCAGTGGGAAAGATTTTGAATTTCTAGAACGTGAACTGTCGATCGTGTATCTTCTCATCGGGCAGTTGTAAGCACAATATATTGCAGAATGGAGAAATCAGAAGAATGGTTCAGCTTTCAGTTTTTGAGTCTCGGTGGATGTCACACCTCTCTTGATCCGATGCGATGTAATCTGGGAGTTTCGATTGAGTTATTTCCTTTTCGAGAGGAGGCAGTGTATATCGTCACGCGAAATACCCGTAAATGTTTGGATATTTCGAAAGCCATCACTGATGGAATCCGACGTGAACATTATGTAATTTCGACTGAATGGCTGCCGTGACGCCGGGCGTGTCGGTTTGGGAGTATCTTCCGCATCTAAAGTGGGAGAGTCAATATTTTCCGTGAATGAATTGAATGCTCCATCTCCGCGAACCACTTCAGTCGTAGCACTCCGCAGCTTTCAGGGTTCGTTCGCTTGGGTGTGTTTATTTGGGTTAGAGGCTTCCTCGGATTTCATTTTTTTATTTAAATTCGATTTTCTTTCATTTTTCTAAGTAAGGGGGAGCATTAAGTTGCCGGGAGAAACGTTATCCCCTCTCAAATAAGGGCATCCCATTTGAGCTTGAAATGAATTTGCTGCTAAGACACGCGGGGATAAATTCTACGATTATCGAGTTTTCGGATGTACTCTCATCTAAAGTTCATCCATATGGAACCTGTGTTTGGTTTTATGTATAACAGCTGAGAATGAATCCTTTATCCCTCTGGATATATTAGCTTTATTTCTTCAGTAGTATTTATAATTACCATATTACACCCTAATTACTTAGGTGAACGTACTAGTAAGCTCTTTAACTGAATGAAGGCTTATTATTTTATTTTTTGAAAATATGATTTTGAATGCCTCTATTCGCAGTGCATACGCATATATCTTTGAATGAAATTACATACAAACAGTATCTACTGCATTTTGAATTTAATAAGCGTGTAAAAACACAAATTACCTCAGAGTTAACTTAGTTTTTTCAATTAACGATTACGTATCGGTTTAGTGACAAAGTACGCAAAAATATTTAGAGAAGGTGTTCGTAAGCGAAGACATGTTTCAATCATCTATTTCTTTATTTATATTTTTATTTTTACTTTAATATCTTATGATAATTTCCAAAATCTGTCAGTGGAATCGCTTAAGTTAATTCAGTTTGTTAAAAAATAGTGGTTCTTCTATCTGAGAAGATATTAACTCTACTTAAGTACAATGAATCCAACTTGATGCCGAACTGCTAAAAGAAGTCAACCCTTTATTAATTTCAGACAAATTCAATATGCCACGAATGTAATTACTATGGCCGGAGTGATAAACATTCAATTTCTCTAGTATGGTATGTGAAAGCGTATTCCGATACGCTCTCACGTAGGTTCCGTACGACCTACTTGTAGATGGTGAGAGGAACTTCGGGGTCGGCGTAATTTTGGCTCCCGAGAGAAAAGGAAAAAAAATAGGAATGCTCGAATCGGGGTCACTTTTCTGGAATTTTCTTTCTTTCTCTCCGGCGCTCGTTGAAATGAAGTGCCAAATTTTCGTCGTCCTCGCTAACTTTGGAGCATGATCAGAATTTTGATAGCGTACTTCATATTTTCCTGCAGTGGACAACGAAGCTCTCACTGAATCGAACGCGCGGACTGTTTTTATATCGTTGGGCGTGCTGATGCATTCCTGCCTAAAAAAATTATTTCCGTTAATATTTTAGGGAATGCGATTATGGGAAAGAAATTATATTTAGTTTGAATATCAACAAGATAAATCATCGCAGAGACAATGCGTGCATAATTTGCCTGAAGAAATTTTGCCTCACGTTTATGAGTAATTTTAACCGTTTAGCTTGCGATACTTTGATCTCTTTCCAAAGATAAGCTGCCGTTTTATCAACCGAAAAATTAATTATATAGTAAAGTGCAAATAACATGGATTGAAACTAACATTTAAAAAAAGAAATAAGCCAGAATCTGAGCTATGAATTCACCCGATAATAGAAAAATAACACCATCAAATGGAATCGCATTATAAATCAAAATGTGTTTCGTAATTTTTATGTTGGTGCTATCAGTTTGCATTTTAAAGTCTTTAACATCTCTTTAAATATTTAATTCCAAATCAAAATCTTATTTTGGTGATTTACTGGCTATTTTAAAATTTTATATGTGCATTCTTCTCTGAAGATTTTTAAATATTTTCTTTTTGGGTGTCTAATTGGTATTTCAGCATAGAACTAGGGAAGTGATTCGTTGTTCTCAGTTACAGGAAATAAATGAATGAGAAATTTATGCATCAGTTGAAAGATTAAAGTAATTTACTAATGGCTATAAAATATACTCCAATTCTATTCGATAAATATTTCCGTGTTTCTTACGTAAAAGGTCGCGGAAAACGGCCGAGTTCGTGACAGTGATAATCTTATTTGACCGTTTTACTTAAAATACTAGCTACCGCTCATTTTTATTAACTCGAATTGTGTTAACCATCGTTTATTTCTGTCACGTATTTGTAAAAATACCTGCTGTAGCTCAATGTACACAAAATAGGAGGCCAGTTTGAATAACATGCAGATTTTTACTATTGAAATTCACGATTCAGGCCTGATCTAATCAAATTTCATTGCATTGAATGCGCACGATTCTTACATTTATCCTTAGTAATTATTAATGTACTATCAGTCAAGTAAATAAATAGTGTTTTGTTTGTCTACTTTACCATCACTTTCCGAAGAGAAGTATTTGTTCACAAGTCATTGTTTGAATCTCATAGAGAGAAATAAAAAAAGAAGGTATATATCAAAGGAAATTTTTCTTGTTATTATGTTCTGCTCAATCATTGGAAAATAGATACTGATACAATCTAGGAATGATTTACCCATTATATTAATTTTATTGGTCAAACTATAGTATAGAAACCATAATGCCGCTAAATTATCGGTGGATTTGAAACAACGATAACAATTTTTCAATATCGCGAAGGATAGCAATAATAGAGTTGTGGATGGGCGGAAATGTCAAAAATACTGGGCTGTGTGGAATGCTCGAAATGCTCAAGGGAGAAAGAACTTGGGAGATAAAGAAGGGACGTGGGAAATCCGAGCTTGACGGGGAGAAGGGACCATAAGTGCAAGGTGAAATTCTGGCCGCAAATAAATAACATAAATAAATTTAATTTCTCAACGAAACAATCATTGACTGGAACAATCTACATACAGAAACACTGGAACCCTTCCCTAAATTTAAACTTATTTAAGAAAAGATTTTAAAAATGTATGCATGCATGTAAATTGCCGATATGTTTAGGAAATATTATAAATGAATTTAAATTGAATGTATGCTACCTATCCTGACAAAATCCAACTCATAAAAATATCCTTCAATAATAATAATAGATTAAACTCTTATTATTTACCAGTCGATAAATACTGATAATAAAATGGTGGAAATGCAATTGCAGAAATTTATACACAACTTTCAGGATTGGAATAAATTATGTGTGTAATTTGTAAGAATGATAAGACTTCTACTCTTAATTTTTCATCCCTGCCTAGTCTTTTAATGGGTGATCATAACCTTCAAAGATAACATTATGGCCTCAATGTGATATTAAATATGAATGGAATATTAAATCATTGGATATTAAATCAGAAGCGTCCCTTCTTGGCTTCATTAATTAGAGACAATTAGACATTTTTGTCATAATCCTTTGGAAGACGCTTGGGTGCATTTTAATTTCACGTCGTCAAGGAAGAACTGAGAGAAACTGATTGTGAGTCAGTATTTTAATCGAATAGATCTTTCACGGATCTTCATTTTACCGACCTATCCAACGGACTTGAAGCCTTCAGTCTTTTCCGATTTTTACCCGAGTTGGTATTGAATGCCAGAATTCGGTATTAGTAGCCATTTAATTTACCACCAAAATAACCGAATTTAAAATTTCATGAAAGTCGCTTCAGGCACTGATTGCATCGTTTTTGTGAGAAATGGCTTGTTGCACCGAACAAGTAGAAAATTTATCATTTGTGGGCACTTTATTATTAATGTTTTACAATGAAAATTGGGAATGGAATAGTTTTTTATAATGAATTGTTTCTAATATAAACAACGGGAAATTAACTACATTTCTGAATATGTTGAATATTTCCTCTTCATAAAAAAGCTCTGATACTGAATCCTTGCTTTGTGTTTGATGGTAAATCATATTTTTATGGTAAATTATCTTATCCTAGCGCTGCTGAAACATTTAAGAGGTTTGCCCACCTATAGTAAGCGTGGATGGAAATGTTATCTTTAATTTTCAAAACGAAGAGTTCTACTGTACTTGGTGAGAGAAGGGGTACGTGTATACAGCTAGTATCTAGAAAATTACCTAGAAGATCAATGGTTTCATAGTAAGAATGTGAGTGCAAACATTGGCAAAAATGGATTTGAGATGGCATTACAGGAATTGTACATATGGGGGGACGAATTAATATTTGTAAAATCAATAGTTCCATTGTTCGAATAGTTGTATTTTCAATAATTTATTTTACCTTATTTTTTAATCCAATAACACTTCATCTGGCTTCTTCTGCCATGTCTTGGCGTACCGTGCCCCCATTGCGTTAATATCGGTGGGAGATTTTTCCGAGACTTTTCGAACGGCGCAGTCTACTGCTTTGCATTCTCCCTAGCTCACCGATTTTAGAATTTGAGAAGAATTAGCGAACCACGCGTCTAATCCGCCATTCTAATAACCTTAACGGTTAAGAGCATCCGCCCGGCAAGTGGAAAGATCCGAGGTTTGAGTCCCGGTCAAGGAAATATTTTTACTCTTGTGATCCGTTCGATTCCGCCTTCCCCACCTTTATTGTGTTCGTCCTTTATATGTGTTCCTATCCCTTTTCCTTATATCTGTTTCTGTATATATGAGTATTTATTCGCCGTTTGGCGGGATTTCGTGTTTGAATGTATATATATATATATATATATATATATATATATATATATATATATATATATATATATATATATATATATATATATATATATATATATATATATGATATTATACGCAGTGTAATGATATTAGTGCCCTGTTTCTACTTGATATTTTCGAGGGACAGTGGAGAATGAATATGGTCCCCTGCCCATCTCTTTCGACATTTTCGAATTATGACCTCTAATTGCATTCTAATTAATCATCGACTCCGCTGGAAAAATTCATAACTGTCATTTCTCCTCTGGATGAATCAAAAATGTATCATTAACGTTTCTCTGCCTGTATTTATATAAATGTGACTTCTTTGTAAACTTCAATTTTAATCATATTTTTTATGGAATGCTAAAAACGATGATGGAGGAGACAATCATGAGAAAAACAGGTTGAGGGAGGGGAAGAATGGTCAATTTTGGATGGATTTAATGGAAATTAAAAGTATGGAGAGCTAAATAGTTTGTCTTTGATACACAATGCATGGAGTATAAGGTACTTTGTGTCGTGTAAGTAAACACCTTTGGGTACATTAATGTGTAATGCTATGGCCCTTCGTAAAGCTACTCTAAGGTGTTTCCGCTGCTTATTATTAATTTTTAATTCTTACTTCAAATATAATTTAATGTATCTTGATAACTTGATATTTGATCCTTTTAAGACCATATTAAGTTTTAGTCCGCTCTGACGCTAGAATTTGTGCCCGAGTAACGTAGAAGGAATTTTCTTAGATATAATTTATGCCGGTGATTTATTAAATACATTTCAGTGATTTAATTAGGATGAAGAATATGAAGTCACTATATTGCCAACAGCTTCCTGATAAGGGTTGGCCTCTTTAATCATGAGACTTCTTTTTGAGAGAATGAAAAATTAACTCAAGAATTTCCTTAGTTCCGAGGTAAGAAATTCTTCTTGTGGATTCCGAAATAGAATATTAATTATTGGCTCAAAAAATTATTATTAAAATACCAAATTTTAATTACGATTGATTGCTGTGCGCTTATAAATAATAAATTTGGTAATCTACTAAAACGCTTTCGTACCTATTTTTTGTTGATTTAATGTTCACCTTGTAAAACCAAACTATCGAAACTTTGGTTGTATTTTGTGGTCATTTCAATTTATCTATCCATTCCTCTGTTCAGGAATGCAGTGTAGTTCGCGGTTCAATATTATGTCCTCTACGTTCCTTATTTCCATACAAATTAAGGAATTAAAGTTGGATATATTCATATTGCTTTTGGATTACTAACTAATTAATTTTATGTGTGGGGAAAATTAAATTCTTCATAAAAAAATTGTGTTTTATGTCATACGAGATAACCGACAATCTGGCATTTAGAAAGTAAGTATCGAATCCAGTTTTATATTTTCCGTTACTATTGCTCCGTGAGCTTGATATTCGTGTATAAATCGATGGATATAATTGAGGAAAAAACTTCCTAGAGTCATTACAAACTCCAGTCTCCTTTATTTTGAATCTCTACTCACGAGGTGCACAAAAATAACGAAGGATTTCCGTGCGATATTTATTCCTACATCCTAATCCGTTTTAGACGGAAAGGTTTCGGTAATTCGTGCTTCTAACTTCATAAAACGACGCTTTCAGTCACGAAAAAATGAAACGTTCCACGATTTCGTGATATTGTTGATGACCATTGGAGAGTCTGTTATTAAAGGTATTCGTTTGACCCAGGTAAAGACAAGATTTGTCGCATTTTTCTCTTGTAAAATAAACAACCTGAATTAAATTTCTGCTGGTAATGCCTAAGGGTACGACTGTTGTTCATGGTTAATTAGATACCTCTGATGATGCATACGTCGGTCGGCCGGAGTTATATGATATAGGCACGTGAAAAGTCAGAGAGCTTTGGGAAAGGGGTGAGTTTGTCGTGAATTGCTTGCTTGGAAGTTGATCCCGTTTCCGGGGATCGCCCATGAACCTGCCCGACCTTTGTCCTCCTCTCTCGCTCACTTCATTGTCCCTGCCCTGTTCCCACAAACTCCGGTGCTCTTCCCGGCCTTATAATTAGTCTTTCGTTGCGCGGTATTCTTCGTGTGCTTTGTCAGCGTCGAGGCATCCCAGGGGATCCTCGGAGAGCCCTAGGAGGCGCAGGAATGCGGAACTTTGACCCTGTGGCTCCTCATCAGAATTCTCTCCCACTCCTCACCACCACACTGTCTTCTCTTCACTTGAACTTCCCCAGTCGTTCCCGCACCAGATTTCGTTCCAATCTACCAAGAGAGGTCTCTGCTGCGAGAGTAAAAGGGAACAGGGTCTGATTTCACCGTTCCGTCAATTTTCGCCCCTCTGGGATGATTCCTATGCACCGTTCTAATGATTGAAATTAAGTTGTCGACCTTGGCGGTGTCAAGGTGACTTCCTCGCCTCCTAACCCGGAGGTGTTCGGCGTGGTTGATTCGCCGGCTTGTTGGTTTTCCACCTCTGCGGTGGAAAACCAACATTTTGGTGGTTTTCAATTCTTCTACAAGCTATTTTATGATTATAATCCTGTATAGAAGGACAAAACGTAGATAATTTTGGGGAGAATTGAGGGTTTCCTTTGCGTATGAAGAAAAATCATGAAATTTTACCTTTGTGATTTATATTGAAGTTTTTCTCTTGCATCGTAATAAAAATATTCCACGAAATGAAAAAAAATTGCGGAACGATGTTGCCAATATAGGCTAAGGTCAAACAATAAATAAATTTCTCAGCACAATGTAGCATTAAATAATTTGAAATTTTGAGTCCATTTTCACTGACTAATTTCTAACATACTTTATCACTAATACCATTTTATGGACTAATCAATGATCAACAATTTTCTTACTTCACTTAAAAGCTCTTAGAATTAAAAGAATTGCTAATTTCGTTCAAAATATTATCTTGAATAATTATCAGGTTAGAAACAAGGATGTGTCTACAATAAGGGAATTGAATTCTTTTGGTGAAAAAAATTTTAATTATAGTTTTAAAGTATATTATAGTATGTTGGATCATTTTGCAAAATATCAGCCAATGAATGGGAAATATTTCAGCAGAAAACATTTGAGAAGTATTATTAGCAGCTGTGCAATTGGCTGCATGTAAAGTCAATTAGGTGTGAAGTAGTTGGAAAGAATACAGTTTTTAAAATGTGTACTTGACTCTTTCCTTAGAACGCTACTGTTATTCACCTACGGTGTACTAAATCTTCTTTCAAGTTTATTAAAAAATAGTTCTAGGCCATTTTGAATGCGAATTTATTTGGCCAGAGACTGGGCGAATAATGGAGAGAAGGCCGGCCTCGGGATAGCCTGCTCTTAACGAAGGGTGACAAGTAGCCACAAAATTTAACGTCCCATCTGCCGGTCAGCTTACTCCACTTCAACTGCTATACATGTGGTACTCCAAGTAAGGATCGGGGTGTTACCTAAATATTCTGCCTTAGATGAGATTCAAACCCGTACCCTCGGGATGGAAAACCAGGTACCACTAGCTGGGTACACTTGCAGTGGCAAAAGCCGAATCCCTGGTTAAAAAAAATTTCTTATCTTTGCAGAATTAAAAGCATAGGTATATATCTCCAGAAAATACGAATTTGAAATATTTATAAAATGTTTTATCGGTGTAAAATCGGTCATAAAGATTTAGCAGTTGCTCATTTTTTAACGCAGCCCTCTTTATTTTGAGTAATTTTCACTACTATAATTTCCAAACTGAGCCCACAGCATCGCGTAATCTCTTTCACGTACCCTTCCTTACCTCAAATTAGCACTCCGTTCATCCTTCTCTCCCGTTTCATTAAACGAATTCCTTCCAATCTCAACCCATTCCCCATCCCCACTCATCCGGCTTTCCTCACCTCCTTTCCTCTCTTGGCCATTTAATGAACTTTCCTTTTTCCTTTTCTGCGTTGGTATCTTTACTCTTTCTTCCTCGTGCATCCCTTTCTCATGTGCGTACGTAAATAGAGCACCGTTTAGAACATAGTCTATGGAATAGCGCAAAGAAAGCCGTCATCTCTCTAAATTTACGCAATTGCGGACTATATGTTGATATGAGCAAATTGGCAGAGCATACAGGCCTGTTTGGAATTTGGTTTCGGTATGGGACGTTCAATTTTCATGTAAAAAATATTTCCCTACCGTAGTCGTATTCTCGGTTCGAAAGAAAAGCTCTTTCGCGCGGTCATTAAATTTTTATTTATCTTTGCCCCAACCTTGAATTTAAATGGATTATTTTCGTATTCAAGATTTTTTCTAATTCAGTGCGAAACATTTTAATCTTTCGTAAGCTCGTCATCTTCAATGTTTTTCCACTTGGTGCATATAGAGAGAACGTGATGCGCGCTCGTGTTTATTTTCCTTCCTCTTCGCTTTCCATTTGGAAAGGGAAAACTGACCCCTTTCTCCACACTGAAAATTGGAACATTTTTTTGTGTCTTGCGGCTCCGAGAGGGCACGATTCGCACGCCGGATATTTCCTATCTTGGATGGCGAAAACTACATCCTATCTTGGATATTTCCCCTAAGCACACTCACAAGCACACACTCTCCGACACCCTCTGCGGTTCTGCGGTATGGAGTAAGAGAGAGGGAGAGGAATAGTTTTATTTTGAGACCTGGATCGACTATGTGCGGAAGGTGAAAGGGCAGTACCCAAAAAAAGAACCGAATGTGATGAGGTTAGGTCCAATGATGGTGCCGACAGGAGACGTGGCGGGGAGGGGGGAGCTGGCGAGGGGATGGAAAAAGTGTGGGAGGGAGAGGGATTAGATGGGAGGATGAAGACAACATGACGTCACCTCCGGGAGGAGTGGAAAATGGGCTGGAAAAAATAGAGCGAACCTGTGTGAGGAGCAGGGAAAGAGACGAGAGAGAGAATAGAGGGCGAAGGAGAAAGAGAGAAAAGGAATGAAAATAGTTGGGTAGTGGCGCCTGAATATTAATGCTGACGGGAAGGCAGCGAGGGAGAGAGGATGTGGGTGGGAGGATGGGGAGGGTGAGAAACGGTGAGGTCGTTAGCGCTGCTGTAGCGGGGAGGAGGGCTGTAAGAAATGGAAAAGGAGTCGACAAATGGGCGTGCGGAGGAGATTTGGAGGGGGCGGGAGGCCTTTGGGTGGAAGGAGGAGCGTCGAGATAGGTTGGGGTGCGGCGGGGGTATTGAGAGAGGGAAAGAGCCGGAGGAGGCATGGCTGCATGGGACAAATGTGTTGTTTTGGGCCAAAGCGTGTTCCAAGGGTGGGACGTGAGCGGGCATTGGTATGTTCGAGTCATATTTCATTGTTCGAATTAAGTTTTCAGTTGGAATCGAGGATCGGTTAAACTTCAATTCCTTGGGAATATTTTGATTTCGCGTTTACGTTACGCTCCGTGCCACAAACAATTCCTTGGGGTTACTTTTGCCACATTTCCCGCTTTTATTCACCACTGTATTTTTGTATTTGAAGGAGAAGTAGTAGTAGTATTTAGGGGAGGCGACCGACAGCCGAGGTCATTTGCGCCATTAGGGGTGGACAGGAAAGAATGTAGGGTGGAGGGAAACCCGGAGTCGGCATTAGCCTACTCTTTACGAAAGGCGCCAAGGGGTCCGCGGATTAACGTCCCATCCGATGGACGGCGTACTCACTCAAAGTGCCCTCCACAAAGCACCTCAAGTAGGGATCGAGATACCTCTGAAAAATATTCAACACCGCCGAGATTTGAACCGGGGCCTTCTGGGTGGGAATCCAGTAGCCTGCGCACCATCTCAATCCCCTTATTTGAAGGAAATAACACTGAAAAAGGAATAACAATTCTCAATGAAGTAATATAAGATGATCAATTGAAATCCATAATATTGAGTCTATTGCAATGGCCTCCTACTTCCATGTTTGTTAATCATGCCTCTGAAATATGAGAAAATTGGGTAATGAGATCGCTATTCATTTGTAAAATGTTTTAAATGAACCCCGAGACTTTTTTCTCCTAATAAATAACCCAAAATTATCAAATAATAAAAATTGTTTTTCGTGTTCCTGAGGAAAGATAACCTCTGGCTTTCATATTTTTCTTTAGTTATCTCTTGCGAAATAATTCGAATGAGTTAAATCAGCCATATGTTCATGAGTTCTCCCAGAAATGATTCTGGTTTAAGACTGCTGTCTTGCGAGATATTATGTTGGACTGAATTTTTTGTTAGAAAGAATTCACCGTATAATGTCACTCAAGCTTCACGAAATTAATTCTAAAAATAAGTATAAAAGAACAATCAAAGATAATAAAATTTTCCTCTGGCCGTTTTCCGTTACAGAATATTTGAAATACTATATATTATTTAGTGAATGACAAAACATTTCCTTCCAGATATTTTAGGATAAACATTTTTTTCCAAAGTTCGTTTCATTGATTCCACATAAAAGCAAAAACTGTGCTTTTCAGTTCGTTGGTCTCACTCTAAGTAAACGAAGAGAAATTATACCGGTAATTTGCAATAATACTGAAGTGTGCCGAAACCAATTTGAACTTGCAGACGTACGTGAATGTCTCCCGAAATTGGCCGGAAACTCAAGCATTGAATATTCCTTCCTTGCTGCTTTTCGGAAATGCCATCTAAGGGTGGATATTGCCGGACGTGGTTATCACACCCCGGCCGAAGGCCAACAGATTGAGTGAATGGTATCATGGCCCCACCGGTTGACTTTTTCAACAGTTGAGCTCGACTTGAGCATACGTTTAAACTCTTGGTAACCGTAATGAAATAGAATGCCACTGTTCCCTGATTACATTACTGCGTAAGCAAGTTTGAAAATAAAATATAAATGGAGGAAGGTACGCAAAGATGATTTGAATAAGTTAGGGAAAGAGAGGAAGTTAGTGAGGGAAATTCTAATTCGAGGGGTGCGGTTGATGGAGAAAAAATTCAAGTTGTGAGGCGAATTTGAAGTCTGAAAAAAATTATTTGAAGACCTGCCTGTCCAAAACCTGAATATAAAATATGTATTATCGGTAATAATAAACAAGTAAAAATTTTACTAGGATGTTCATGCTGTCAGACCATGTTGCGAAACATTTTTCCCTGCGAAAAGAGAGCAATGTGATTCTTTTACTCTTTCGCGGGTGTCATTCTCTATCTTATTGCTCATGAGATAGGACATTACTTAAAAAAGCCATTCACTTGTTAATTATCCGAATAGTACACGTTTTTATTTTACGTGTGTGTGTATTCATAAATTTCCATCAATAAAATGACTTTTATGAATGAAATCGATGATTACCGTTTGTACGAAATGTCTAGGTCTGAATGGGAAACGAATGGCCACGGAGAGGTGTATAGTTTAAATAATGAACAGAAATGCAGTAAACGAAGAATGTAATATTCATACGAACGAATTGCCAGTTAGTTTAAAACTGAATGGTTTTTAATGTCATTTACAAATAGGTTAGAAGGCATCATAAAAAATTCAAACGTGGTCAATTTTACAAATTTATGGATACCATAAGAGCTTACCAAATTGAAACCACCAAATTAAGATTATTTTAAGATCTAAAATATTTAGTATTGTTATAAAGTAGGTGTTTAAGTTTTAGTCGAAAATAAAAGGATGAGGAAACGTCAATCCTTATTCTGTCCTCATAATTGTATCTAACCCTCTCTTTTTCTGGGATTCTAGAAAAAGGGGGCAATTTGAAGTGGGCAAATATTTTCTTCGGTAAACATACTTTGTCTTAACATCAAAGAGCTAAATAGTTCCATTTTTGTTGACCTATTCTCATCTTTGGACCTTCATTGATTTCCTTTTGTTTTTTTTTCATTCTAAGTAGCCCAGTTTGTAGGTAGCCAACCGTCGTCGGCTAGGGTTTATTCGTAGCTGTTTCCCAAAACTGCTATTACTATTTCGAAAATTGGTTCATTTTGAAAGCTATGAACTACCTAAAATAAATAGCCCCGAGGAAAACTTCATTTTAAATTGCTTTGCCTAGTCAAATACTCTCTCATTATACGATGTGTGCTGATGCAGCGACTGATATAATAATTTAAATACCATTGGTTATAACTGCTGCCCTCAAGGAGTAGTATAAACACTGGAATTTTAATCACTTTGACCTCTTAGCACTTTGGGGATTATTGAGTTGAGCAAACCAAATTCTAATAGGGAGAGGATCAGACACAGAAAAAGCTCAATCCTTGAAATATCGCCGTGGGAACGTGTAGCTTAAAGAGTTCCTAAATATTTGGGTGAATTTCTGAAGCTGACACTCCCTTTGATAAAATCAGTAAAATGCTTAGTAATATATATTTTCGAAAAATAAAACTCATTTTAATTGTCTGTGGAATAAAAAATATCCATATTATCATCAATAGGGATTTATAAAGGGTATTTGGCAGGTACTTGATAGTAAAAGCAGTAATGGTTGTTATAACGTTCACGGAACTGTATTGAGATAATTTTTCCTTTGATTTGGAACCGTCATTTTGTTGGAAATCTACTTTTAGGGTTTACGACGATTAAAATCCATGAAACATGATGATTTAAACATTTTGGACATTTTTAGATTAAAATCTTGCAGGAAACGCATGTCACGCAAGCCAAATGATAGGAATTAAATGAAAAAATTTTCGACCTATTTTTAACGCTTGATCGATAACTTTTGGCTATATGAGACTTTTTATTAAAATATTTAGGAACAAACCGTTTGTTAACCCATCTGTGTTTAGGGTTTTTCAATTGAGTACCTAAGCGTGGCCTTTTAAAATTATTTACTATTTTCTATGAAATAATGTGGAATAATTTTTAAGCCATGAAATAATGAGAAGATATTTTTGCGTTTGTTCTTGGAGTAAGATAATGAATTGTAAGATGAATTGTCACCTCCCTTTGCCTTCCTTCTCTTGACTTCATTACTTTATAAACTGTTTATAAAGCAATTCATTTTCATGAAAGCTTGAGAAAAGAAGAGAAAATAAAAGGTACTCTTAGTTTTCCCCTTGTTGCTATGATGGTGCTATTGTGGTGCATGAACAATGGATAGTTAGTATTTCAGCCCAATGCACATCTTTATTATAGGTGCCTAGCGTACCTACAGAAGCTAGTTACTGAATGGGGTCGGAAAACTGTCACATATCATCTTGGACTTACAAAGAATTCCCTACGACGTAAATCTTCTACCTCCGGCGCTATTTTCTTCATTAGTTTTCATAGATTCCACCCTACTCCCGAAGTCCAAAATACCTATCCCTTACTCCGCCAGCCTAAAATTCTCACTTCCATTATAGCCTTCAACATTAATTGTCTTTTTTGCCAGCGTTGACCTCTTCCGGATGTAACCCGAAAAGGCGAGAATTTATTTCGGCACGTTCGCCCACATCACAACGGGCCTCGACCGTTACGCAATGCGTACATTTTCGAACTTGTTGACCTTTTGTTACGCCACAATTTTCGGTATCTTCCTCCCACTGCCCCCTTACCATTCTCATCTCCCGCCCCTCTTCCCTTGACAAGCCCGCCCCTTCTCTCCCCACTCCCATGCCTGGTCCCGCTCACTTAAAACCCCCATCCCCAGATCCGGACCCTTCACCCTCTCACTCCTTGCGCCGCGTGCTCCTGTTCCTCCTCCCTCTCTGACCAAAGCTCCTCCTGTCTTCTCCTCTGCGCACACAAACACACGCGCGTTGGATGCTTCCCTTTCCCGCCATCGGAACTCTCTCTTCATTAGCTCTTCCCCCGCGACGTTGTATTTCATGCATTTTAAAAATCTTCCACCCTCTCTCTCTCTTTCCACGTCCCTTCTACCTCCTCCCTGTATCTTTTGCCGGAGCCGTTTCCACTCGTATCCAGTGGTAAGGGGTCGGGTGTTCCCTGTTCCTCGACCTTTTGTTCATCTTCGCCCACCACTCACCTGAAATAAAAAAAAAACTTTTCTCTGCGAACATGATTTAATGCTCCCATTTCATATTCTGCGAGTCTTCATTTTTTTATAAAAAATTAAACGTAGTGTATTTGCGCGTATGAGTATATGTGTGTGTATGTGGATATGTACTTATTAGAAGTACCAGGAAAATTGCATACGCACAAAATATAATTAAACTGATATAGATAAAGGTACACTGCAGCTTTACCATATGCATGTTGACGGTCGTTCGTCCAAGTCATTCGGAGAGTGTATAAATACACACGCACAAACATGCTCTCATATCATATCTGTTAACATGTTGACTCGTCGACGAATGGGTCGCATTCTTGGGCTAATCGGTTACTTACTAGGAGGAAATGTTTTCTGTCATTTAATTACGATTAATATTTTAAACGGAACTTATTTCTCCGAGACTCAAGGAAGGGATTTAAGGTTCACTGATCTATCTTGGAGTGAAATATTGCTTTTATAGGAGGGACGTTTAAATAGTCTACCATACTCTTTATACATAATATTCACATGAGGTATAATTTATTAATAAATCTGTTAGATGTGGGCTAATAGCAATAGTTTGCAACATTTTAATATTTCGACAACTTTTGGTTTTGCAACAAAGTTTTCGGCGACAAAATTTTACTCGGTCATTCAACGTGAGACATTGGACATGGTGATCCAGTTGGCCAATGATTGAAGGGCTCGATTTTGAATTCGGATTGCTACCCTTATGTGAACTTCAAACACTTTGGGCTCAGTACTAAGTGAGCTCCTCCCTCACCTATCATACCAACCTTTGGTTTGATTACTGCAATTATTTGGTGTATTCAACTTTAATTCGGAGAGATGGCTTAAAATATCCATACTGAATACGAAAACTGGTTTTAAAATATATTGTATCTTTGGTTCCGTGACAGCCGAATTTTGTTTCTTCAAAATTCAAGGTGTTTAGTCAATTCTAGGATTTTAGGCTTTTTTTTAAAGTGCAATTGATGTATTTTATAATATTTTTGAAACTAAACCACGTTTACGCTGAATTATGAAATGGGAAGACCACCTTAGAGTGTCATTCAATTGCCAATGAAAAATATGGAATTCGCCCACAAATGTGTTCTCCACTGGAACGCTGATAGGCCTAAAGTTATTAAGTTTTCTACATTTCCTTAAAAAATATAAAATGGTATCTTAATCCGATTTTTAATTATTTTTACTCCAGTTGAGAGTATGGTTCTACATTAGCTACGTCAACTATTTGCAATCGTCATAAAACTAATCAGATAGCTACATACCAAATGTGTAAACAATTCAGAAGATTCAATGAGGATTATTTTCATTATTGTTAATTTCACCTAATAAATGTATCATAATTCTTAATTTAACGAATTTTTTTCACAATCTATCCTCATAAGCTTCTTAACGGGTAACTATCACCGCAGCCTTTAACATATCAGTAGGTTCTCCCTTAGTTTCTGAACCCAAATTCCTGAACTCCATGACTTCGGTCTCGTTCATCATAATGTGAGTCAATAGCATTTATAGAAATTTTCAAAAAGTAGTAAAACTAAAGCTGTCATCCAAATAAAAGAGAATACACTTAATATGGAAGGTGGAGTATTTGAAGTTTCTTGCCAGTGTTGTGGATAAAAACATGCGTAATAATATGGATAGTTGGGGGAAGAATAGCCGATGCAAAATAATATCTTACAAGACGAAGGGAATTGATGACAGGTACGCAGAGTAAAGGCCTGAGGAATAGATAATTAATGGTTTTGATATGGAGCCTATAAATCCTAAGAACTGAGAAAATGTATGACAGAGAGGAAGATCAACTACCGAGTTTTTCATGTATGTGAGAAGTGGGGAAGTTGCCAGAGGATATCCGACGGCGTGAAGAAAATTGGATGGAAAAAGTGTAGAGACGTAGTGGGATTTTTGAGTCATTATTAGAAGGTAGAGCATTAGGCAAACTTTTTGGTAGTAGTATTGTTTAGTAGTGAATTATTAGGCGGAATGGAGGGAGGATGAAAATAGGCTTTTTGGGATGCATAGGAACAGGTTGATGACAAGTATAACTGAAGAAATAATGATGGAAAGCAACAGGAAGTCCACAAAGTCCATTGTAAATAATAGTTATTAGGAAACGGCCGAAACCTGCTTTTAATATGGTGGATTACCTTTGTATGGTTAAAGTTGATTTTTTTCGTAGTAACTTCCGAGTGGTATAGCTTTGGTATTAATGGTAAGTAATTTTTGTCTTGGCTTCATGAGCAAATATTTAAAAACCCTACCCTAAATAATCTTTGTACTTCCAGCAGTTCACAGAAATAAGAACGTTCTCTTTGATCCTCTGAATTCAAAATTTTGTCGCTCTCCGTCGGGTTATCGTAATTTTAATAACGGGCAGAAAATATGTAGTACTCGGGAGTTTAAAAAGGTTTTGAGTGGAAAAATAATCAGTTCTCTGGTGTTTTTGTTGGATCTATGAGGGCTTTCGTAGTCCCGTTGCACCGAAGCACACGATATTTTTTTCTTTTGAGAAACGGAGGTGTTTTCATATATATCATTATCGGAGACGAAATTAAAATATTTTTTGACCTTTCATACATTTACGTTCGATTAATCATTCTTAGTACTCCTTTTCGCTAGTTTGGGTCACTCTCTCACGGGCACACGCCCTTAAACCACACAGCGCATTCCCTTAATCAAGAGTAATGTTCGCGGCCCCCACGAATGCGTAAGTTTATTCGGTCGCCAAGAGTTTTTATCGGTAATGGATGTCGGGTAGGTCCTCTTCTTCCTCAAGCCCTTGGTCATTAGTGCAGAAGGCGGGAGGGTGGAATGCCATTAGCGTACACTCCGCCTTCGCACTACATCGAGAGGGGCGGAATACCGGGGGTCTGCCCGACACATTAGGGCAGTTTTAACGAAGATCGCCGAGGGGTCCTTTCCGCCCCGAAGTCGGTCCGCACTTGTGTTGGTTCAAAGCTCGGTTCGTGATCGCACACAGACGCTCTCCTCCCGGCTCTTTGTGGACGTCGCTCCAATTCCAGACGGTATTTCCTCAGTCTCTCTCTTTCTCCCTCTTTCGACTTACTCACATGCACCAATCCTATTTGTACCAACTTGCCTTTAAAATACTTCCCAAATCGAAACGAATTCATTTGAGTGTTTTCGATAGAAATGAATTCTCAGGTTAATCAGTATCAAATGGAATAACTTGATATTAAATCCGATTACTTTGGTAAAATACGTAGCGTATTTTATATTGCATTTTGTGTTACATATAATAGGCGTATGACTATCCAAGTTGAAAAAGTTTTTTTTGCAAAGTTTTTAGTTCTTTCTTCTTAAATTGGCGTCCGTAAACGGAGAAATTTAAACGGTATATTTTGCCGAAGCCTGATAATTGTTGCATCCAAAGGTTGGTTCATCAATAAAAATAATAAATAGATAACTACTTTTCAAATAAAATTATCGATGTCAATTTGGTTAAGATAATGAAATATCTCCGTAAAAGGGGAATTATATCATTAGGTAAACTAAGTTAACTTGGAATGGAAAACTAATTTTCTCTCCGAATGAAATTTAATATTATTATTTTTTAATATTTATAATGAAGTTTCACCATACAAAATCTGTTATCATTAAAATGAGACACTAAAATATCAATTTATTAATAATTAAAGCTACTCAAGTGCATGCCATTAATTTACTGGCGATCTTCTTGTTTCATGTTATTTCTTTATTCACTAAGAATTCATATATATAGATTGTTATTCCTTTTTCTAAGAAGTTATTATTGTCAATTTGATCGAAGTTATTTGGTAAATTCACTGAAGCTGAAGTGTTTTCTATTTCAATATTTTTTAATCAAAAGGAAAGTGAAATGATTTCCCTCTTCTTATCCTTTGTCGTTGTTACTTCTTATAATGCGTCATTTAATAAAAATAAAATAGTTAATATTTTAAGTAAAATTTTTGGTATCGCGTGAATAAACTTTGAATGTGAACGTGAAAAAACGTGAATTTTCTTTCATTATTATTTTTACCTGATATCTCTGGTGATGTATCTGCGTTAAAGACTTTTGAACGAAGTCAAGTATACGAAATCCAAAATTGTCAATAATTCTTCACGGGGATTTTGACTAGATCTGATGTTATTTCTTGCCACCTACAATGCGAGAAAATTGGTGAAAATATGTTCCCCATGGGTATTTGGGTACTTCCTGATGTTTGATGTTGCTATCGTGATAAAATCCCATTAAATTTCTCTCTCACGACCCTCTGTATTTACACTCTTCCGATCTGCATTCCTCATCCTTGGAGAGTTTTCCTCCCTTTTCATATATGCAAACTGAAATATCTCTTTCCCGACTTTTCCCTCTCATCTCCTTCTCTCATCTTGATACATCACAACCCTTAAATCCGAGGACATATAAACGCTCACCTTTCCCTATTACTAAACTAATAATGGTGCCATAGAGTTGTTCAACTTTTTTAATGTATTCTATTTAATTTTCCTATCGGTTGAAATTCACGAGCGGGCAGGATAAGATTTGATAGTAAAGTATGTATGCTTTCTCTTTGGATTTATATTGGTCTTTAAAAAAGAATTAAGAAATTAGAAAATTAGAAAATAGAATTTCTAATGCATCGAAAACATTCGGCGTATGAGCCAGATTGGTAGTATGCGTAGTAGAAACAGTCATTAGTGGAAACTACTGAAAGCTAACATCGTTCTCTCATAGATGTGGGGAGGAGTGCATAGATTACAAGCGTTTGCTTACACTAATAAAACGATACGAGATTGATTTAGAGCTGAACGTCCCATCCAACGGCAGTAGTGCAGAAACTAAGCGTTTTTCACAAGGTACCAAGAAGAGGTGGATATGCCAATAGCCACCACTGCTTGTACTCAAACACGGTTTCCCGTTTCATACGGTACCATTCATTATACGACCTCTTAGAATCTCGCAAAAAATCCTGGACGGCATGACTTAAAAGAGGCATGAATGCTTGTGAAGCGACCTACTGCGAATGTCTCTGCATTTATTGTCCTATGCATTGACAGAAATTGAGATCATTCTAAATTTTTTATGTATAGTGTCCGTTTCATTATAAAGTTATCTTTAACATCTATCGAATGATGTCAATATATGAAAATAAACCGGTTGTAAAGTTTGACGTCATTTTTTGACATAATCCACAAATGATATCAAACGTTTTTATTATCCTATTTATCAGGTAAAATTCTTTTATAGAGTGTAACAATGGGCACGATTTCATGAAAGAATTAGTTGATATTTTTGAGACAAGTTATTAACTCTAAGTATCTTTCCATACTTTTTATTGCGGTATTGCCGATTATACCGAATGAATTATTTGTTTCTTAAACATTTATCGATTTCACAAAATTAAGCACGATGCCTTTAATTTTAAAGAATTTTTCCCCGTCGTTTCTTCTCTTTCTAATTATTACTAGTGCAAAAATTGCTTGCAATCTTCTGTTCGCTCTTTCCCTATCCCAGTTGAGACATGTATAAAAAAAACTAAAAGAATCACACTTAATTTTAATTTTTCATCAACTAAGTTCCATCTGGGCGTTTAATTGTGCTGACATTACTCTTCCGAGGATTTGATTGCCTTAATCTCATGTTTGTCTTACTGCCAGTGATTCATTTGTCTTCATTGAACCTCTATGAAATCTTCTGTCCCATCTTCTATTGGTTTATTTACCCCTAGTCTTTGCCTCACTTAGTGCCTTAGCTCTTGTTATGCCCTCGATCCCTCTTCTCTTCCTCCTCTTTAATGCTAGTCTTATCGTCCTAATTTGCACATTCATCGGATTTCCAATTGTGATAATACTATCGCACCCACAGAATTTTTACCATCTGCTGGTCATTAACCCTTCCCGGAGAGTTGTATTCATGTTGTATAAGTTCGTAGTGAAGAACTGCGCGGTATGGTGGGTTGGATGGGGCAAAGAGGTAAATTGAAGGGAAAACGTTGATAGGTAGAGAAAACAATATATTTTAGGAAACAGGACATACTCGTATGAGGACAACTCATGTGTTACGTGTATCTCTGGAAGTTGTGCGCCTAATATTTTTATCGAGCCACCGCAGAACCTCAGGTAATTAGAATCACCGGATTTCTGGAAGCAGTTTGGAAGAATACAGGATTTCCGTTCTGTTAAGGCCGTGAAAAAAGCATTTTCCTTTACAGTTTTGAATTTTCTAAGGCGAAGTCTCAAAAATTGCCCACTGTGGAGCCCCAAGGTCTTTTGTCACTGCTACGAGACAGGTGGTTGGTTACAGGGGGTTGGCAATAAGGAGCGAGTTCCTGAAATGTCCTCCGCCCGCATTACCCGCATGCGTTGAGGGCCTACTCTCTCCCGACCCGCCCTCGGCGGCGGGAGCTTAAATTAAAATTCACTTCATAACGTATGGGCCTTCTTCCCTCCTGATCAAATACTCCCGCCACCCTCCTTCCCCCTCTTCCTCTCCGAATTCATCTCCGTGTCACCCTCGCAGGCACTTTCTCTTTCACCTGCTATCTCCTTCCACACCTCCCTCGTCCTTCCCAGGAGCCGCCTCCACCCCCTATTTCCCCGTCGCGGGTTGAAATTTCTTCCCAAGGCTTTATTGCGACGCCTTCGTGTTTTTATGACCGTGCTGTTCATTCCTTCTCCCCCATAGTTGTCAGCTTTACTGTCTCCCTTCTCATTCTCTCACCAAACTTCTTTCGGGGGCTTATCAAGCGCCTTTCCTGCGTCTTATCTCCTTACGTTTTTCCTTTACTTTCTCCACGTACGATAAGGAACACTTGCTCTCCAAAATTTCTGGTTGACTTAAGCATTGTATTTTATCTCCGGCAAATATAGTTCTATTTTATATTTCTGTACGACGGATGCGTGAATTTACGTGAACGGAAGGTAAAATATTTTTTAAGCGGCCACTCATTCAACTTTTTTATGAATGCGCTCAACCGTTTCCTTTATTGAGTCAATTTTATATTAAGGCGCAAATTTGGACTTAAGAGTGGAGATATTTTTCATTGGTTGGTTTCACGCAACTACTCCAGTATATTCATCTTATAATTTTAAATTCCTTCCTAGGAGTATCAATAAAAAGTGTGTATTTTGCGTAGGAAGTGTCCTCAAATAGACAATGAAAGAGATGATACTCAATATTGTTCTGGCTGTGTTAATACTTGAATATTTACAATAAAACATTTATAGTTAATTGTGGTAAAATATTACGCTATTACTTTTGAGAATTTGATTCGGTTTATAATATTAAACGCATGCATAGAGTAATATTTTAACACTAGCCGTTATTATATGAAACTTTTTTAATAAACGTTTCATATAATAACGGCTCTATGACATTTATTTACCATCATGGGATGAATACTTACTCGCTTGTGAATAACTAAACACTCAAAAAACTAATTTATAGAAGAGTATCAAATTGTTGTAAGATCAGTTGAATTCCCCTATTAGATTCCTTCCTACCAAAAAAAATGTGCTAACATCTACGTCAACTTTTATGTAGGTTTTGGGAATGAACTCTAAGAATTATGCTCCTCAGGCACAACAATAAAAAAATTGCTTTATATTGCAATTTTAAAATTGAGTTTTGTGAATAATAAGACCAAATAAATTAAAGTAATTTCAACGACCATAAGGCGTACTATCTACAGAAACGAAGAGAGATAGGAGGAAAGGATAGAACTCGAAAACACATTTCCGGTTACCGTACCCTGCACCAAATCAAGTAAAATATAAGATTATAAGGTCCGGAGAACTTACTGATATATAAAATGCCACTATACACTCACTATCTGGTTTGTATTGAACAACCAAGTGAGTTTCAATGGCAGACACATGTTGGGTTTCCTAATGATTTTTTATTTAGAGACCATTTTGTGAGTGGTTATTACGGTATTACTTTATAAGTCACTAATGTATGTATATTTAAGACAATATTTTTCTTTCTTCGCTTCCCCTCAGCCCTGAAGTGTACGACTGTTGGGATTGTTAAAATTACTTCTATCAAGACACGCTAAAAACCCTTTTAGTCTTTAAGATTGGCGAAAATTGTCAATAGTACTTACTTGATTTCAGAGCATATGTTTTTGGGCCTTGGTTAGATTATTGTCTCAACTTAATTGAACGGGTATCTTGGGATGATGTCTTCTTATAAAAATCTATCTTTAACATAGGTACATATTATTTGTATGGTACATTAATTTTCGTAATCCATTTAGGTGTTGAGCTCACTTCCCTTCTCACATGATTTTTCTTTAAAAATTTTATTCGATCGATGGTTTTTCTCCTTAATGGTATTAAAGTAAAGTAACGGAAGGGTACACAAATATTACATACAAACAACTTGCTCCGGATTGAAGGAAAGTTTTAATTTCATGTTTCAAAAGAAACTTTCTCTCTTTGGTGGAGTCGCTCTTCCACCGTAAAGGCCTTTGATCTTAAAGGGACTATTTCATTAATTTCGGTATTATGGGAAGATTTATCCCTCCAGTTATCATAAAAGAGAGTTTGCTCATTGGTGTGGGGCAGTCGTTAGCTTTGCCACTCAGCCTCTGTGCGGAGTAATGCTCATATGAACGTGGCATTAATCGAATTTCCTTTAACCTCAAGGAAAGAAATCTTACATTTTACATTTTTTCTTTATATTACTAGATTAACTAAGATGCAACCTACGACGCGTAATTTTACTTCGTATTGAGTACTTTCACAAGATATTTCCTTTATGTATTTTTTGTGCTATGTAGATGCCCAAGGAATCATACAATTAGCTTAAAATGGGAGTTTGGTCAGAAAATAAACCGTCTAGAATAATTTGTTCTAAGTTAAACGTAATAATAATACGCAAACTCGTATTCGATGAACTATGTCTTTTCGAACACTATCTCTATTTTTAATGTCTCATACCTCATAACACTTTCGTGTAGCCCATTTTACCGAAACTTTTATTCCTTCTTCTCCGTATATGAAATAATATTCCTGAAATCATTGCCACAATCTCTAAAATTCTTTCTATTTACTTTTATACCTTCTTAGATTATCTCCCAACTGATTTACTTCCTAATCATCTTATACACATATTTTTTTATCTTCTTCTGATAAATTTATTTTCTCTTTACTGTTTTTTTGCCGTCTTTCCAAATACTTTCAATACAATATATTCTTTTTCCTCCTCCAGATTTCGGAAACCTCGGCAATCTTGTTTTTCTGCGTACAGTGTGCAACAAACATACGTGAACTGTTCCAGCTATAACCTGTTGTTTTATTTTATTTATTTAGCATTAGTCCGAAAACAGCACTTTTTAGTCTATACGTCGTACTATTAACATTGACAACAATTACACAAAATTACAAACACCCAAGGCCTAGGTGAAAGAAAACCCACCTATGCGGGAATCGAACCCACTTCGTTTCGGGAATCGTACAATTGTGTTGGCAGACGAGGACGTTACCCCGCCGCCACCGGGGTAACGTCCTCGTCCTAGGATTGTAATTCATGTCGTCCTAATAATTATTAAGTTTAGCTTCAATATTATTTTGCAATATCTCTACTTGCCTTTACTTTTATTTGCTTGTGTTTATTGCGTGCATCATACATTTCACAATCTTCATGATGCACGTGCAGTCTATATGCAGTCTTTTTTATTCAGTCTAATTCATACGAAGGCATGAAATTTACTGTCTATTGATTTTGGCATAATGTGAAATGCATTAATGCAAAGTTCCTTCTCTGTTCTGTCGATCGTTTATTGAATTCATCGAAGCAGAAAATGGTTCCCGTAATGTTGTTTTTATCCAATACTTTTTAATTTTTCGAGGGGTCAATTTCACCTTATGAAATTATCCGCCCAAATTCATCCACCCTCAATAATACGAACATTTTCCATTTATTTCAAAATTTTTTTGCGACGTTGTAGGATTTTATTCTTTCTAATTTCCATGCTCGTCTTCATTACTTGTGGTGCTTTTTTTGTCGATGATAATTTTGCCTTGATTCCAAATGTCATCATTGAGATCACATCCCCTGCCCAAAACCAAGCATTCCCTGTTATTTATATTTAGCATACCATTTGTCACGTACGCTTTCCTTTTTTCTCTTAGTGCCTCTCCCTCTGCCTTGATAAATTCTTTTCTATTTATTAAAAGTTACTTCTCGGAAATTTTACTTCTTTATCTACTTGCAAAAGTAATTATTTTATTTTAAGTGCCCGTAATCATTGTCTTTTTCGCTTAACATCTGAGTTTGAATGTATTTATCTTTACTCTTTACATGATCTTTAGATATTTCCTCTACAATTTTATATATTTCAGAAATTTTATTTCGGATGAATCTTCGACCTTCGTATATCATTCTAAATTCAGTCAAAAACCTAGAATTTTCTTAAAAACTATTAATTCATAAATTCTTTTTTGTTGGAATTAGAAAATGCGAATAGCTCAATTGCTGGAGTTTATTCCTTGAAAATATAGACTTTGATTATTGAATTCCAAAAATCACGCCAGTCTTTTATTTTATAGATATTTCTTTCTTTTAATATTTTTTGAAATTACATCTGACGCCTTAGATCTTATTAAAAGATATCAGTTGCAAATGTAACTAAGTAGTATTTACTGGTTATTTACTTCTTTTTAGACAGGAATACTAAGTGTGCAATCAGATTTTACCATTTTTATCTTCCTTGAGAGAAGGGTCATCAAATATTCAGCTTAAGGATCAAATGATCTCACCAAAATAACCTACCCAACGATACATAAAAAAGATGCTAAGGTAAGTTGCGCTCCTGGCGAAAGACAAAGATACTATTGTTAATCTTCTTCTCATAAGGAAGGAAAATCATTTAAAGAAAAAGGAATGAAAGAATGGACCACGTGGATCTAGCTAGTTTAGTACCCCCCATCTCCTGTTGACCCTGCCAGGGCGAGGGGCAAAAAATCGCCGGGGCCGTACGATGTCCGATGGCCTTGTTCCAGGTTGGCCGTTGTGTAGACCGAGCGGGGAGAGAGGCGCCGCGTACACGGGGAGAGAAGTACGATGTGACGTGGAAAATGGATGCGTGCCTCACGAGAGTGATGAACTGGTCGGGCGTGTTGTTCACTGAGGCCGGAGACTGGCCGTGCGGTTTATTTCATTCCGTTAACCTTTGCTGTTTCGCCCACCCCCGCAACTTCTACGCTCTTTCCCTCTCTCTCACATCCCCTCCTCCCCAAACAATTCTGTAATCCACTACCCCCACTTCCAACCTCTTTGCTCTCCCGAACATTTCCTAAAATAAAAGTGTCTGCGTGATCGGGTATGCCTCAACGAGGCAGAGGCGTTCGTAAATGAAACGAGGAGATGCTTTGGGAGAGAGAGTCTATTACAGAACTTTGCGATCTATGGAGCTCGATTGAATAGGCGCCCAGTGTTGTCAAATTTCGCACCTGATCGGCTTGAGATCGAGGAGGAGATCAATGGAGCAATTGTGGTAGCCATTTTAATCCCTGCCTGTCGAGCAAAAAGTTTCCACAAAGGCTCCCGTGTTATTCATCTACAGTTACATGACACTTTGTAAGCCTCAGGCCAGGTGTGTGGCAGGGGTTCCATTCAAACCTAAGTATTCACATAAAGCGAACAGGTGCGATCACTTATCGTAGTTGAGAGCGGCAGTTACGGAAAATTTCTTTTGAATGAAACAATGAAAAAATGTGTCAAATAATTAGAAATATGCCATTTCAATTAGTAATAAAACTATGCATAAAAGGAAACAAGTTGGCTATCTCTAGAAAAATTCTAGTACGTTATGCAAGAAAAGCCGAGTTTCATGTATAAGGGAAAAAATGAATAGACGGATATTCCGGCACGTTTTGAAAACAGGATTGACGTTTTAGCATTAGTTGGTGTCAATAGATACATAATATGAAAAAAGAAAGAGAAAAAAATTTATAGCGTCTACCACTTTATGAATCTTTTTATAACTGAATTGATGGGGGTCGCAGGCGTCTCTTTCTTTTGTTATCGGGACAAATGATATTTTAAACCTGACTGTTTTTCAGGTTTTTCAATCTCCTTATTTTAGATTGCACGGTCCTGTCTTCCATTACAAATGGAATTCTCTAAATGATGTACTTATTTAAGGAAAACTGATCCACAAGTTACAAATTTACTTCTGAGATTGAGCCTATAAACTAATTTTCGATTTTTGAATTCTTTTCGCAAAAAATTTCTCTAATATTTTTATTACACATATGCGTTTGTCTTAATTTCTTTGAACAAATTATTCTAAATCTCTTTTTTATATTATCCCAACAGTGTCATAGTAAAACTGACAAGTTAGTAATCTGCTGACAGGGAAATTCATTATCCAGTGGAATGAAAGAAATGGAAATGAGGTGTGAGAGTTGATATGGTACCGTAGAGATATGTTGATATGGTGCCCTAAATTGACAAAATATAGGGGTGACTCTTGCTGGATAAAGGCTCTCATTAATTCGAATCAGCAGTTCTATTTGGGCCTCTATGTCCCGCGTACAGGGGAGCGGAGGGTAAAAGCCAGGTTGGCGACTTATCCTGTTATAGTTGAGGGCAATCAATCGGTCTGGGTCAAGAGGCAAGTCACCCGGAAGAGGATGAATTAAGAGTTGCCGTTTGACTCAATTAAAATTCTAGGTCTTCATTTTTCCATTGCGAGATAACAATATTTAAAAAAAAACAAGCCCACTGTAAATGAATAGATGCACTAAAAAGTCATACAAGTCTCGTTTTTTGCATGCTTGCCCTTAAGGGAAGAGTGCACTCTGGTAATCTTTTAAAGGTGAACATTTCCATTCTATAAATTTTAATCACCCATGCTACAGAGTCACCTCACGGGTTTTAAGCTGTGTTTAACAAGATATATCTAAATGTATCTTTTTGATATTGTTTTTGTGTATTGTTTTCAAATAGCGTTCACATTATTACACCATCGCTTATATTATTCCCCTTCGGTATTGAGTCACTCAACTATATTTATTTGCCCATTCTTACTAAACAGAAACTATCTGAATGAGCAACCAGTCTCTACAAGTTCAAGCCCCATTAAAGGAGAACAGTTTATGGATTAACATGTGGCAAAAGTTACAGTAGTAAAAAGCTGAGATGGCCAAATGCACGTAAATTAATTAATTATAGTATGTTGGTAGGGTTTCGACTTAACTGTCAGACTTACCATACACATGAAATCTGGAAAAAATGGATTGATCGCTATCTTTGAAGTAATTTTAGCAACAAATTTGGTCTCAAATCAGCAGTAAATAAATAATTTTAGGAGTTTTTTCCACATAAATACTAATCCTGTACCACTTTTTGAAAATTTCTTTGAGTTCATCCTTCTTATGTGGTAAACTTACCCAGGTTTAAAACTTATACTAATATTAACGTACCCATATCATAATATCCCGTCTGATAACTTTCTGGCTCGTGAAAAATAGCAATTTTGGTCTTATTAGCCCAGGCGCATGTGCACAGAATATTCTCCAGAATCGGCCAAGTTAGAGAAATCGGACGTGGGAGTCATAAGTTTAGAAGGTTCCGAAGGCTGAGCATTCTCCGTCAGCATCCGCAAAAATATTGTAGCTTTCAAATAACCGTTAACGTATACCTGTTACTTACAATGGCTCACCACTTCATGTTGTCAAGGACAACCGAAAACCATCGCTTTCTGACCAAAATTTGGATTTATTCCGAGAAATTCATAATTGAGCATCTAATGGTGAAATTCAATAATTTAAGTGCGTGTGTAGTTTGAAAGTTTCTCAGAGTCACTATCATTTGTCAGCTCTAGCGCAACGAATATCCCGCGCAGTAATCGGTAATCTTTAATATGATAACACGTAACGCGTCAGTGGGCTGGGAAGAGATATGTGGTTCTGACGCCTCTCTGGTGTTGTTTCTATTTAGAGATTTGTGATGATGGTAAAAGTTGAGATTCGAGCTGTGATTAAATACTTCGTAAAGAAACGTTTGAAAGTAAAGTAAATTCATGCCGACTTCCAGAACACTCTTTGGGACTGTAATTTTTCAAACTCAATTGTCACCAAGTGGACGGACGAGTTTGAGTTTGATCAGGTCATCTTAGATGATGATCCGCGTAGTAGTCGGCCAAAATGTGCCACTACCCAAGAAATTATTGAGAAGTGCATAGTCAAGGTCATCAAAGATCGACGACAGAAAGTGGGAGAAATCGCTGTAGCTGTGGGGATAACATATAGTATGAATGGCCATATCACATTTTAGCAATGGAATTGGGTATGAGAAAATTATAAGCTAGACAGGTGCTACTTTTGATATAGGATAACAAACACATTGCAATGGTAATTTCCGAACAATGTTTGACCCGTTTTAAGAGCAAGCCACAAAATTTCTGTGCCGTATTTAAGCCAGGTATTTCATGATGAAAATAACTTACAGTAAAATTTTAGGCGATAAGTATCGCTTACAGTATTGCCAAGGTTTAATATAAATTAACATTCCCCAATTAAACCGTTGATTGGATTTCTTTCGTTTAAAACTCAAATTTCAACTACGCTTAGCCGAATGCAGGAGTATGTACCAAAATTCATTTTGAGGATATTCGTAACTTTTAGACAGAATCAAAGGATTCTATTTCCAAACGGAGTTTTGTGAATAGACCCCTTGTGACGACTTTCTCCGGACTATGATATCGTATTGACTGAATTTCTTCTATCTGAATTTTGATAGAACCTGTTTAAACGAGAAGTCATTGAAATATTGGGGCTAGCCAAAAGAACTTTCACTCTCCATAACATTTTAGTTTTCCTTTATATCTATAGATAGCAAAAAGATCGAAACACTTTGATTTTGCACCCGGTTCTAAAGAACTTGATTTTTCACCTATTCAGCACAATACATGCATCGATTAAAATTCCGCTTGGAATTAAAAGAGGGCATTGCAGCATCTTTTAAGTTTTCTTGTCACTTGTTAACGACTAAATGTCAATCAGAATGTATATAACCTCTATAATTGCAATCGAAGTATTAGAATTTAACGTGGATAGCCAAAATAGCGATAATTTATTAATTAACTCGGACGCGAAGATATCACGAAAAGTATTGGAAACATTGGTACTTATCCCTGTGATTCTGCGGAATTATCTACTTTACGAAAGGTAGATTTGGCTTACGCAATAACATTTCGTGTAATGTATTTTTTGCAGGAATTTTAAGTAAAATATGAGAAATAGTACATTCCAATAAATATGTGCCTTTCATAATTTAATTAAGTCATTTTTGTAGAGTGTTCATTAAAATGAACGATTTATCGCAAAAGCGGCTACGCAAGGTGGCCTTGATTGTTTAATAGCAAGTGATTTCATATTTTTACTTTTTATGCTTACGGTTATTGGTGTTTATCGCTTACAATTCAGACTTTTCCCAACTTGCCCATTGAATCTCATTTACATGTTCACATACCACTTGTTACACACACACTTACACAGTCTGTCCCAAAAGTAGTTGGACTTATTTTTTCTTGGGGAGACGCACGGACGGGCAGTGGTTTCTCTGGCTGGGTTCGAAAGTGGGGATTGTCAGAAAAGACTGGAAGCCGGTGGCAGTTAGCTCCCAGCTTTTGTGGCTTGGGGATCGTTCGTTCGCAAAACCTCTATAACGTAACCTCGTTACACTCCATCAAGAGCCCATTATTGGAACAGCGCGAATTTTGCGTGAAACTGGGCAACACCGAGAAAGATATTCATGACATGCTCAAGATAGCTTATGGTGATAACGCTTTGGGTAGATCGGGTGTTTTTGAGAGGCACAAGTTGTTTTGGGAGGATAGAGAATATGTTGAAGACGCCGAATGTTCAGGACAGGCCTCTACCTCAAAAAAATATGAAAATCTTTCAATTGAAGGCTTTGTTGGACCGGAATGGCAGATTAAGTGTTCACACGGTTTCTGATGACCCTGGCATCCCTAAAAGTAATGTGTTTCGACTTGTACCGAAAACATGGGCATGAGAAAGGTACGTGCGAAGTTGCTGCCCGGAGTGCTCTCGGACGAACGAAAGGGAACTCGCACACGGATCTGCCAAGAGCTTCTCGACCATATTAGTGTCGATCCAAATTTTGGAGACAATGCCTCACCAGACTTCTTCCGCTTCCCCCGCCTAAATTCCTTGCTAAAAGGACGTCACCGCGGCTCGATGGAAGCGTTACAACAGGCCGTAACGAGGGAGCTTGGCAGTATTCTGGGCATCACCTTCCAGAAGGCATGGAAAACCCGCTGGTAGCGGTGCGTGGACGCTCATGGGTGCTACTTCGGAGACTTTTGAGTGAATTAATCAATTTGGGCTAAACATTTCTTTAATCGACTCAGTCCTACTACTTTTGGGACAAATTTTTGTTTATACATATAATGTGTTAAAATTAGCACAATGTACAATACGCAGTTTTTGGTGAGGTGGTCAAAGGTTAATTGAAATTTCTTTCTTGGGGTAAGTGTGGGAACCTTTTACGTTTCCCTTTTAACGGCTATTACTGAAGAGTGGGCGGTACATGAGGGTACGGTAGCCTACCTCAGTTAAGTGCTTCTTCCTCTCCCAGGGGCAAGGATCAGCCAATTATTTGGAAGAAAAATGGTCTGACAAATCACACCCAAGCGAAGATGAAACCACTTTCTGGGGCCTCAGCTACCGTTCACCCTTGGCCCCTGTAATGTGTTGCCTTCGTCATCTATACGGAATTTCCCTACACCCGTTGGAGACATTATGGTGTGTGACGCAAATTGCTGGAAGAGGGTGTCCCATAACGCCACTGGACCCCGGAGCCCATTAAGGCGCCCCCTTTTAGTCCGGTGCTCTCCGTGGCCCAGTTTTCATCTCTACCTGCATCTGTATCATAGCTAACGAGCCGCCTCATGAGCATGTGAAAGTGTGTATTTGGACACCATTCTGTAACTATGATTATGCCATTGCGGGGAGTTATGGATTGTTATAACTGGAGATTAATGATATTCTTTCCGCGAAAATTGTCACAGTTTAATACTAGTGTAATGGTGATTCAGATTTGTACAAGGAAAGGTGGAGTACTTTAGTCACTCAACTCAGTCACTGGAGTACTCAAATCTACTTCCAGGAGGAAATCCGGGTGGTATAATTTTCTGATGTAATGAGAGATTTTTAATAATTATCTTCCTCTCAGGAGGGAACCTTTCGAATATTCAGCAGCCATTATTTGGATTCTCCTCTGCATTGAAGTTCAGGTGTCTTCTTTGAATTATTCAGTTTTTTAAATTTAATCATTCAGTTAATTAATAGCTTCACGCTGAGTCTCAAAGATTTGGTGTATGCGCTCAGTCTTAATGTGATATGGCACCTCTCCTATCTATTACATTTCATGCACCTATTACTCCTCAAATTATGTCACGGTTATCTATGGTGGATCCTCATATTCTTCTTTGTTCGCTTAGTTAAAAATAGGTAAAGTGACTTGTTATGCTTCGAGTTTCTTTATTAAGTGCTGATTTCTTGTGCTTATGTTATATTCCTCATTCATCTTCCTCTTGATGTACCCTTCTATGCATAATCAACATCGTTCACACTGTCATAATTATTAAGTTCCGTGATAGTAACCCACCTTAGCTCATCCTCTTGGCTCTGTTCTTTGTGTTAAATTTCCTTGAGTTAAACTTTGTCGCCGGTAAACCGGGCAATGTTCCTGCTCACGTGAGAATGCTAGTCACTGATGAATTTTAGCATTTGAAGGCTCCATGGTAAACTTCCATCTGCCATGCCATGGTTCACTTCCGCCTCTTTGAGCTTATGATACCGTGAGAAGATGGCCGAGACCTTTCTCACTGATTTCATTTGGTCTCAATTTTATATTTTATTTTGCCATGAGGAGCGTTTATTAACTTGTCCCAGAAATACACGGTTAATTTATTTGTACACTTGTTCACCTTTCACCTAGAATATATTTATGGAGAATATTCTGAATGGAATCATCACACTGTGATAATGGACGCGTTTTGGGGAATCGGTTAATGGAAATTTTCCTTACAGTGACGATACATTTTCACGATTATTAGCAGTTCATGACTATGGATTTGTTTATTAATCGAAAATTGAACGTAACCGTACTTCCAGGAAGAAGAGCCATGGATTAAGAATATCTAAGATGCAGAATATCTAAGCGTTAGACTAATGCTTTACTACTTCGCCAGCTCAAAAACATTTTACAGCATGAATTCTACTTTCTTCACCATAAACCATTTGCTGTTAAATCGAGGATTTTGATGGTAAGGTCAACAAAAAGCTGCAGTATTACTGCAAGGAAGCACCTCAGTCCTTGTTACATGAGGTTATTTTATTGAAATTAATTTTCGAAGATTTGCACTGCGTTTATATTTAGACCATGTAGAAGGAGAAGCGCTTTTTTCTTCTGACAGAAAATCCCCCCGGTTCATAATTTGTTTTGTTTCCTTCAACGCATCCCGTCCAACATTCAAGTGGTGCTATTTTCTCGATATCTCAACCTTGTAAGGGACTGATAGAACCACAAGGAAATACAAATGGCTCGCCTAGGCTTAATATGTGGACCCTACGCGTCACTCTCCTTCAATGCAAGATTTTTAGGTTAAAAATCACTTTACCTTGAGGGAGATGAGTTTTACACTTGCTCGAAATTCTTGCTCTTGCTGTGGTGACACCGCTAAAGTCACTGTTGCGGCATTTCCTGCAGCTTAATTGAACTCACAATGATCAGTTCGGGGTGAATTCTAATCCCACCTATCAAAGCCATCCTTTGAGTGAATTATTATGATATGTATAAGTTAACATCAATGGCATTGCGACACGTTTGTGTAAATCCGATTCCACCGGGACAAATCGAGAAGTCAAGATGGCATTCAAGATTCACAGGTTTAATTTTTCCTCTTTGAAAGTGGACTGGGCTAACTAAACTATGTGATCTGACCCACTTGATTCTATTTCAAATAATATAACGTTATCCGGTCATCGTGAAAATGTAAATCGGAGTATAATGAATGACACGCTATTCAACGTCGTCTTCTTTTCTCGGCTCACGCCCTCGCTCTTCTGTGCCAATTTCTCCACTCTTCCTTTTAAAACATAAACAGTAATAATTAAGATAATAATTCACTTCATCGGCACCGTCACCTCCTCTACGCCCTTCTTCTATCCATATTCCACTTGCACGCATCAATATGGTCACTTAGCTTGTACCCGCGTGAACTCTGCGCACGTACCCACGCACCCAACGCAGCCCCCTACTCTCTCCCTCTCGCATCAACCGCCCATATTTCTCGTTTTCGTACCATTTCTCTCTCTCTTTCCCTGCTCTTACCCCCTTTACCCTTGCTCCTCTTACCCTGAGAGGGATACCGTGTCGACCAAGCACACTGCGGAGGGCCCTTGTCCCGCGGGAACAACTTGCTATGCCCTCCCCCCTTTCGCCTCCACCCTCCGCTCTCCAACCTTTGTCCCTCTCCCTCACCCTCTCACACTTTCTCACTCGTCCTCTTTATCTCTGTGGCACCCTTTCCCCTAAGCCATTTGCTTACACCCCTACCTCCATCCTCTACCCAACCCTCTCTCTCTCCCTTCTCTTTCATTTTTTTCACAGCTGCCTTTCACCTCACTCTTCCTTCCCTACTTCACCCTACTCTTCATCCGCTCTTCTCATTCCTACGTCGTCCTTTCTTTCCGATTGGATCTTGTGATTGATGACTATTGTCTCCCGAGCAATGATAGTAGCAATTATAATAATCCCCCGGGGTGATATTTGTGGATCCTTAAATTTTCCGTCTTGCTCTCAGTTTTGAACTAAGAAGAATACAGCGCTCCACATTTCTTTTAGTGTGATGAATAATTCTCTCTGATTACCATCATCATCCGCGGTTATCAATCCGGAGATTGGTTTGTTTGGATTTTCCACTTCGTTCTTTTCTCAGCGATCTACTTCGTTGCTCAGCATTCCTCATACAATCAGGCTTCTCACTATTGCATTGATTTGTTCTCTTCTAGCCCTTCCTCTGTACTTTTTTACGATCATTATCCTTACAACTCCAAGCGTCTTTGTTTGATTTGTGCGCATGGGAATGTGCCCACAGTGTTTGCATTGCTTTCTGCAAAGAGCTTCTGTTTCGTTCTTTAAATTCATCTCTGTCTCATATTGTTTGAATACGTTTTTGAGTCCTTGTTAATTGTGGGGAGTTTGATTCTAATGGACATATTTAATCATTCATTTTCTTATATTATAATTTTGCGATTGTATGCACTTCTATCTCACTCGCCCTTGAAACATACCTTAAAGTATTCTTTGGGACTTACTTCAATGTTTGTTCTTTTTGGATTGGATTTACATGTATTTTGTAGTTTCAGTTCTAAATTCCGGTGGTCCAAATTTACAAAAAAAACACAATGAAATAAAGATATTTCCCGCCTTATTATCTTAAAATTGAAGCCGATGCATTGCTGTACATTCGATGAAGTTTAATGTTTTCATTGCCTTTAACCAAATGAATTTGTTCCCAACCGTACCACACTATTGCGTGGAGCAGTCATTGAGTGTGGGAAGAAACTCCTCACATTCTTCATTATTTTAATTTCACTTGGCCTGATGGATCAGAATAGAAGACCACTACCCTCTCAGCTACCAAATGAAACTTCTTTTAAACATTATGATGTAATACACCCTGAGGGGAATCTCAGAGTTCACGAAGTAAATTGCCTTCTATCCCTCGTAACCGGTTTAATCATGAGTGGGTGATTTCATATGCATTTCCACTGTACTAAGTGAGCTTTCGCTTGACGTATCAATTTTCAAGTCATCATTATTTGTTATAAGATATACCTTCCAGCGAAACCTGACTTAACTGCTTAATCGTTATAGGAACAACATTTGGTAATTCCACTTCATATTCTTAGTTAAATTACTATATTTTTCTTCTTTAGTACTATTTATTGCTTTTCACTTGAAGCTTGAGTGGTCGAGCTGTTGATCATGAATCATAGAGATAAAGATATGAAAAATAATCTCATCTAACAAACTTTTGCACCTTGAGTCAACCGTTATCATACCAGTTGTGTGTAGTCGTATGTAGTCGTATACTTCATAACGGTAAGTGATGCCTTGAAAAATATCATTATTCCCGTGTCAACCAATTGCTACCATATTTCAAAGGGGAGCAGTAAAGTATTAAAACTTTGTTCGCCAGAAGGGTGATACTCAGTAGCTAACATTTAACAATTCTCCTACCCCCATTTCCCCAGCAAAAGATTTGGTATTGCCACTTCATACGAGACGAAAAGTGGGAGAAAGACTAACCAGATTCGATTACACCGCCTATTGCTACGACTCTTTGATTTTATGTACGGGGGATTTAAATGACTAGGCATGAATTGCAATTAAATTGCAATTATTGTAATTGCTCCTTTTGTTGGCTAAGCGTCATCTTGCAGATAACGCTCAGCCAACAAAATGTATCATGCGTCAGATTAAATTGTTGACAATTCAACGGAAGTTTCTTTTAATCGGAATTGTAACATTTCGTAATTTTACGGTGTAAAGTTATATTTTCACTGTACGTAATATACATGTACGTGTATATCTCGAATATCGTGACCCCGAGGTCCATTTATAGTTAAACAGAGAAGCATCGAGTCAATGGACAATTTTTGTTAGATATCTTACCATATACTATCACATATTGCGTTTTTAGAGTACAAGTATGGTATAGACTGTATTTGCACATAGATCTGTGGGCCATAGATTGTTATACAGGTTACGCGGACCCGTTTTTCCGTTACACAGTTCCCGATCGTAATGCGTATGCTTGGAAGATACAAACCAATAGATACGAAGTGTTACGGGCTTCCTCCTCCAAATATTTTTGCATGTGGCATACGAAGTGTTACGGGCTTCCTCCTCCAAATATTTTTGCATGTGGCTCTACCTGCCACGCGCACATTCCATTGCGGCAGTCAACAGCGTTTTTCATAAATAATAAACATTAGCCGATGACTTTTAATACATTGCAGCTTAAAAAGCTCTCGTATGCGACCAAAGTGGTTATTAAAAACAAAATGTCGGTTTCGCCAAATTATGTGTCAGTATATACTAAAATTAATCGAATTTATTTCTATTTGAGCCAATAGTTTTTCGTATGACCGTATGGCTGGATATTTTACTAGAATTAAAAATCTTTTGCCGTCGTTTCATATTTTTAAAGAGTAGATCTTTTCATGCGTCTCTTTGAAATGAACGAATGGTTAAATTTAGCAATACAGCATTTAAAGAGTAGGTATCCAGATGATTCGTGTCTGTCTCCAGCGCGCTCTCTCATGCTTGATTTGAGCTCTATTCAGTAAAGCCAAATCCCCGGAGCTTCCCACGCTCTAGTACTCCTTTGTCACGTGCCTTCACACGTGAAAACCGACACACAAAAAAACTTGCCTTCTCAGTTTTGCGCATGGGATGAGCCCTAGTGAAACATCGCAGTAGGCCTTGTTCAACCGTGGGTGCGTGTTCGGAATGCGAACATTTCTGTCTGGTGCGTTCGAGTACCCACTGTGGAAAATCCACCCGCCTTGACCACAACTTTGAGTGGAGTTACGTTCAATTTATTCCGGTCTTTTTTTTCCTTTTCTCCCTCCATCGAAGTTGGCATATATCGAAACGCTTCAGGGAACTCTTTGTACTGCATATTCGTCTGGCCACATCACTTGTCTAGTTTTCTATTCAGTGAGAAACTGAGTTGTTATAGAGTTATTTGCTCTAACTTGAGATAAAACAACACTCTTCTCAGTACTTTCTGTCTAAACCCGTGATATAATAGCTAGGAAAATTTGTAGCAACTTTTTTCTCTAGCAATGAAATAAGGTTTTGCCCATTGTACATATTTTTATAATTTGTGTATTTTTTATCTCTGTGCTGTGAAGACGAAATTATTTTTACCCATATCTCTTTTAGAATTCTATGGGGAACTGTAGAAACCTTTGAGGTTTTGGTTGGGTTCTGAGGGGAAACAGGTGTATCACGTACGTGAAAAGTCGTACGTGATGAATCAGAACTGTTTGAAAAATGACGCGACCATTAAATGGATAAATTGTGTATTTTTACTTCGTATTTCTTTTTCTCAAGACACTTTTAGCGAGAGAATGTCTTCGTGTCAAAAAGCCCCTTTTATGCTAACACCGCCCACTTTCAGCTTAATGGAAGTGAATATTTTGCTTTTTCATGCATTTTCTTTCATTGCTGTTTTTATTTGTGTTTGCATTTTAAGGAGGGCACGAAAATATATACAAATGTGCCGTAATGGCACTATTTCTTAATTACTAGGGTCATCCGGAAAGTAGTACCCGTTCGTGAAATAAAGACACAAAAGTAAATATTAACAAACATAAAAAATTTTATTTGAAAGAGGATACTTTAAACTACTTCTCAACATAATCTCCAAGCAAATTAAGGCATTTGTCATAACGTGTGACAAGTTTCTGTATTCCTGCTGCATAGTCCTTCGCCGCCAGCTCATTGAGATACGCGAGGGACCCATCTTGCACAAATTTTTGCATAATGCAGATGGTGTTTAACAATTTCATGAACAATTGTTCGAGAAACATTGGGAAAATGCTCACAGATGTCATCAATTGTGACGCGCCGATCGTTCCTCACGAATTCGTCAACTGAGCTCACCAGTTGGTCTATAATGACAGACGGTCTCCCCGAACGCTCATCGTCGTGTGTGTTCCCCCTCCCCATGTTGAAGTTGCGACACCACCGCCGAACAGACGACTCGTCCATTACATTGTCTCCATACACCTCCTTTAATTGGCGATGAATATCACATGGGCGAACGTTTCTTGCATTGAGGAATTTAATCACTGCCCTCACTTCACAACTGGCGGCGTTCTCAATTATTTTAAACATTGTAAACAATCACAGAAACAACACAGGCAATGCTAGCGTCACGCAACTTGGCTCAGAGAAGGCAGACAAGCCACTGAAGCTATCTGACCTCGTCCAGCGGCTACTCGCGTCGTCAGCACTTCATGCGGCACGAACGGGTACTACTTTCCGGATGACCCTCGTATTTCCATTTATTTCTTTATTTATTTTCAAAATTACTACGCCTACATATTCATTAATGGGCTCTGACTATAGTTCATCCCAAAACTACTTCAGGAATAGTAGCATGAAGATCAGTTGCATGACTGAGATACCTCAGAATGGGATAGGCTTGGTGATTCTTTTCATATACGAGGGTCATCCGGAAAGTAGTACCCGTTCGTGCCGCATGAAGTGCTGACGACGCGAGTAGCCGCTGGACGAGGTCAGATAGCTTCAGTGGCTTGTCTGCCTTCTCTGAGCCAAGTTGCGTGACGCTAGCATTGCCTGTGTTGTTTCTGTGATTGTTTACAATGTTTAAAAAAATTGAGAACGCCGCCAGTTGTGAAGTGAGGGCAGTGATTAAATTCCTCAATGCAAGAAACGTTCGCCCATGTGATATTCATCGCCAATTAAAGGAGGTGTATGGAGACAATGTAATGGACGAGTCGTCTGTTCGGCGGTGGTGTCGCAACTTCAACATGGGGAGGGGGAACACACACGACGATGAGCGTTCGGAGAGACCGTCTGTCATTACAGACCAACTGGTGAGCTCAGTTGACGAATTCGTGAGGAACGATCGGCGCGTCACAATTGATGACATCTGTGAGCATTTTCCCAATGTTTCTCGAACAATTGTTCATGAAATTGTTAAACACCATCTGCATTATGCAAAACTTTGTGCAAGATGGGTCCCTCGCGTATCTCAATGAGCTGGCGGCGAAGGACTATGCAGCAGGAATACAGAAACTTGTCACACGTTATGACAAATGCCTTAATTTGCTTGGAGATTATGTTGAGAAGTAGTTTAAAGTATCCTCTTTCAAATAAAATTTTTTATGTTTGTTAATATTTACTTTTGTCTTTTTATTTCACGAACGGGTACTACTTTCCGGATGACCCTCGTATCACCTCACCTCTCATTTTTTGCATTTTCAATAAAATATAACCTTAAAACTCTCCTCAATGAGCAAAGATATTACTCATTATATTGTTTTAAAATCATGCTAATAATTCTTAAACCTCCATTCACTTTCCTTTCTCCTTATTCAGAGGAAGGTCCTCTCAGTAGGAGTGCAATAAACAAATGATTCCCCAGATTTATTTTTGTATCTTCTTTGTAGGTTTCTATCACAGCTGCTTAAAAACATTTTCTCAATAGTTTCTCGGATATTCGTAGTAGTATGAATTCCTATTATAAAATTCAGCTTAGCTTTTCTCTTTCACGAAAACCAGGTAACCTTTGTTTTGTTTAAATTTATTTTCATCCCATAATTATTGCACTGCATAATTATCCCATTACACTCAGCAATGCATGTAAGCCTTTGGCTCAATGGAAAATTAAAACTGGATCATTCGTAAACCTAACTGATTTTATGACTTCCTCATCAATCTTCATTCTTATCTCCAGTTCTTCTCATCCCTCTTAAATTTTTCCCTCTCAGTTAAGTGGAAAATCACAGGTGATATTGGACATCCATTTAGTACCTCTCTTCCTAATACTGTCCTTTCTGATTTTCCATTCGCCACTCGCACCGGAAGTCTGAGGCATGCGCATGTTGCTGAGAAGCCCTACCTCTCCAATTGCTCCATCCTGCAACACGTTCATAACTTCTACCCAATTAACTCTCTCGAGCGGCGTTTCAATATTTACGAAACAAACAGATACGCCCTGATTTTATTCTATGTTCCTCCTAGTTAATGACCCCATTACTGATGTGGGTATCACGCGTGCCTCTCCCCATTCTTAAACAAAACTGACCATCCTCCAAATAATCATTTGCCCTCCTCTTTATTCTATTTAGCCGTCAGCCACTAAGCTGCGTGTGAAATGAAACATTTCTTTATAGTTTTCACAATTGGCTGTCTTCTTCTTTGAGATTAGAACTAACAATGATCTTCGACGACCTGGTGAAATCTTCCGGCCAAAGTCCTCCCGTATATGGTAGAGTTAAGTCCGTAACTCTTCCTCCAACGTTTTCCTAAACCTTTGAGTTTTTCCACAAAAATTTTATTCATCCTTACGATCTTATTTGTTTTCAATTCTCCAAATTCTCTACTCCTGTCGTCATCAAGTTCGTCTGTATCTAAGTTATCCTCATGTACGCTAATTCTCTTTCTTCGTCTATGATTACTTGCCGAATTATTTGCCTGGGGCATATTTGATAATGTGCACGGATTTGCGCTTTTAGTTACTGACAGTACTTTCACCAGCCAGTATAACACACACTAGCTGTATCCATCCTGTGTGAGATATCCATGTCCTCGCACAACGTCTTCCATCAAGGCGAATGATTTTTACACTCTGAAATTGTTGCATTGAAATGCACATTAGCGGATGACTCCGTTAAAAGTTACTGTTGCGGCATCTCCCGCAGTTTCTTTGGAATTTGTCTTCCATCAATCTTCTTTAGCTCAATTAGTTTCCCGTCTCACTTTATTATTCAAATATTTGTATTTTCTTCTACTGATTCCTTTGTTTGTATTCTTAAATTTCCTTCTCTCGTCTAAATTTGTTTTTTTGTTTTTTTTTCTATTTACCATTCCTATAGTTTTGTTTTAAGTTTTCAATATCTAATTATAGTCCTTTTTTTATAAGTTCCTGTTTTTCTTCTATTATATCATTCTCCCACTCTCATTATTTTCTCTACAGCCCACTTAAACCTTATGGTCCCGTTTAGTGCTATTAATTCCATTTGTTCAACCATCCTCTCTTTATAATCTGACGATACACTTAGTAGTACTTATTACGAATTGAATCCGCATCCTCTCTTAGGAAACTTTGCGAATTAATCATGCTGATTCCAATCTGTATCTAACGGTAATATAGTACGACTAAATATGTATGTATCCCCAGGCATTTTCCATTCATACCTACTCATATTGTGGTGCTTAAACCAAGATTTCGTGATGAGAAAGCCCTGTCTTCTGCTATAATCTTATTATTTCTTCCTGCGATCCTTCCTTGTTCCTAAATCGTAGTCCCATACCTCAATATCATCCCTTCCCTCTTTTACCCTCGAGTTCGAATGCCCAATCACTATCAAATGCTCCCCACCAGGAGTACCTGCAATTTTCTCTTCTAATTGATCGTATATTTTGTCGAGGTCTTCCCCCTTATGATTACTTGTAGATATGTACACCTAAATCGCTCGGTGGCATATAGGGTTGAACAATGACAAATTCCATGGTTTAGCTTTTACTGCAACTAATAGTATTCTATGAGTCACTTACTCTACGCTTATTACGCTTCTTTCTACTTTTTTGTTCGCTAATATTGCAATCTCTCGCCGCCCTTCTCATCCGCTTTATATTACCCTACAACTTTCACTACAATCTTCTCCGCAATCTTTCGATTTCACCTCGCAATGCCCTAAAATATCTATATTTCCTCTCTCCGTTTACCGCTTTATATTTGGCAATGTCTCTGTCCTCAACATTGTCCTGGCATTCCAAATTCCTATGAAAGCTATTATGAGTCTTTTTTGCGGCATCTGTTAATTTCACTTTGCACTAATCTTGTGAGATGACAACCTCATAAGCCTTCCCTCTTCCGCTGCCGGGCACAAACACACTGTCCATAGGGGGAGTCCCGTAGTTGCCAGGACTCATTCTAATAATCCTGTCCATCATCGGTTCATGGGATAATAATTGAGGTGGTTTCCCGTTGCCTTCCTCAGCAGTGATTTTATCGTGACACCATCAATCATTGACTGTCTGGGGTCAGACGCCTTTGTAGCCGCCTCCCTGAGGAACAGACGATGCGCGGGACTACTTTTCGCCTGATTCCTACCCTTAAACCTATCCAGCATGGATTACCCTACCAGGCGCAAATATCATTACTTCCGCCAGCACTACCCTGGGAATCATTAGATCACACAATCCATTCTACCACGTCAAAGTCATAGTACATGTCAAGGGTTTTGTTATATATTAAATGAAATATAATTATTATGTAGCAAATTGAGCCGCTCTTCAAATGTAAATGATTTTATCTTTGCTGCTTTTTTATGTGTAGTTCCTTGTTAAACTGGATCAATTCTTAATAAGGTGTTATCAGGAATCATGTATACAGGAGACGAAAAATGCGTTTATTTGGCAATTTTTCATATCTGTAGCCTTCGTAGCATCTCGTATGATTAACTTTTTCTTCCTAATGGTTTCACTTTTCAGCACTTTTTCATAAAAAAATTTCTCGATCTCTTTAATGAATGATTTTAAGTTAACATCATATGATAAAGGGAAATTGAAATACAAATATTGATTGTGAATATTATGTGCAAGGCACTTATCGTTAATTGAAAAATTATTAATTTTTTTTCGGAAACGAACTTTTCTATTGAATATACTATACTTGTCTGAAAATAAATTCATCAAGTATTAGTGACAGGCAGATATCATCTGACAGTATCATTTGATAATTCCGCATACCTCTATATATTTTGTTGCAGTTAATTAAAACGAAGATCCATGCACGTAATGCTCGGTTAATCCGTGACCAAATTAGGTATCTCGGGTAATAATTTGTCGCTCAACGGATTCCACTGGTTTAAAAGTTAGCAAATACAAGATTTTTGTGCATCATAAGATCAATAAAATCATTTATTTATTTTTGTGAGCTTAAGTTATTATACAGAGCCAGCAGAGGCGTAATTATCTTTGATCGCAGTGCATGCTATTCAGAATATCCATAGAAATTGCTCCCTCTCAATCACCATTGATGGGAAGCCCAATGTTTTAGGGCTATTTAAATTCATTGTATATTTGCTACCTCATTTAAGAAATTTTCAATGCAGTCCTTTTATTTTTTAACGGAATTAGCATCATATGCAGCATCTCCAAAAGACTGTCTATGGAAATCATTAACGAACCTTAGCAGCCTCCTTTCTGTAAGCCGTATATCCCTAGGATCAACTGTGCAGGGATTCCGATCGTAGGCCGCAACCTTCCGATCACTGGAAGAATCGTTGTTTGTATCAACGTACCAAGCAGTTAATCTTTTTAGCGACTGTGATTTAAGCATTTATCAACTTCCGGATGACCTTGTATTTTTAAATTTTGCGCGTTAGGTCACTGAGAATTTCAATTGAACTTCGTTTATTTTTACAAAAGAGGATGTGCCTATGAACTGAAAGTTTTAGAAATGTGTATTGGAGTCTGGTATTAGAATTCTCACGAAATTTCATCCACAGTTTTGTATTTATAATTTAGTATATTCATGAATACAAAGCCACATGAATCAGTAGCGGAAATAATAAACTGGGAACTACGGGTAACCAAATGTGGTGGTTGTGAACCCGAAATGGTCCTTATCATATGCTATTCTATTATGGATGTGCAGTATGAAAAACTGCACCTTCGTTGCTAAATGATGCTGTATTTAGGACTAATTTTGGCCATTATACTTGGATGGATATTAGCGAGTGGAAAGGATTTTAGTGAATAGTGGAAGGATGCAGTAAGAGACCAGTGTCAGCGTTTGTGTATCCCAGTATAAAGTCACCGTTGCGTCCAAAGTTTAACACACCATTCGACGGACAGAGTTTTGCACTTGAAACCTTCCGTACGGCCCGCACATAAGGCGCTATCGGCTATTTAAGTGCAAAGCAGGACATTCACATTCCATTAGTGACCACCGTGTTGCTTCCGTGCTCGTACTCGTTTACTGAAAAAAACAATTTTGACACCCTAATCGCTGGGGCTGGTGAATATGTTCCCTCTGTCTGTGTGAAAACTCTCATTTCAAATGAGTGTAAATAATTCTAATTTTTGTGTACCATGATAGGCTGTTTTAAGTTGATTTATAAGATTTTTTCTAAAAATGTTATTTGAAGTGAACTTGTATTTTTAGTGTACTACCTCATGGTATATATATATATATATATATATATATATATATATATATATATATATAAATATAATATATATATATATATATATGTAGTGCATAATACCACAGTGTCCAATTAATCTTTCTCTTCAGTGATTCGAATAATTCGGAGCCAATAATACTTTCGTTCTCTTTTTTATCTGTGATCCTTTTCAGACAGTTAAATATTTGTATAAATACCCCTAGATAATTTACTTGGGTAACGAATCCAGTGGTGGTAGCAAAGCCTAATCTGAAAATAATGTTTTATCTTGACGTATGACAGGCATACGTTATGTAGCTGCAAATAGCTGAGATACCAAACATGTCTTGCAACTATCGAAATAGGATGTTTACCGATAATTGTCTATGCTAGTGGTGAATTTGGAAGAGAATAGTTTTACGCTTATGGTTGTGCCTTGTTGACCCTAGAAAAAAATGGCAAATATTGTCTACTTACTTATCAAGCTGAATTCTTGACCAAGCGTATTTTTCCCTAAATATTTTCCATTTGGTTTGTATGGGAGGAAATTTAACGTTGATGGAGAAGATGCAATATTAGGTTGGCGAAATCGCTTTAGATCTCGCCCAATTGTGCTTCCAAGTGTAAGCATGCACTGGGGTCACAATTAGACTTTTCGAAAATCGGCGTATTTACTTCCTTTATTAATGCGATAGTCATACGACTGCAGATAGCGACCGTGTGACAGAACGGGATTTGATGCAGTTGGTATTTATTTCAATGCAGAAGAAACGTCGAATCATCGCCAGAATCTGCATGGTTTTATTTTTGTCCAAAGATGAGTTATTGTAACTTTGGTCTTTCAGAATATGATGGTACATTAATAAAATAAACATTTCTTGCATTTCAACTCGTTTGCAACCACAAGCGAGCAAGAGCAAGGATTAAATAAGGTTTTTTATTCCTTGCTCTTAGTAAAGTTTGTATGCGTTCATAGGATAACTCACTTCAGTCAATAACAATCTTCTTTTAAAATTAATTAACGTGAATTTATTTTCAAATATATAATAATCATGTGATATGCTTAAGGAAGAAAAGTAAATTAGTAATCGTTAAGTGCACGAGCTCTTTGGAGACTGACGTTGATAAGTAATAGTTTTACCCAAAATCGAAAAGCATCGATTCAGTTTTTTACTACTATAGGAAACTTCGTAGAATAGCAAATAACAGGAACAAGTAGGGAAAGGTTGGACCAACTAAAGCAGTTTGCAAAGGGAGAAAAACAAAATTTACAAGCTTTAATTAGTGCTTTGTTAAAAACAAGTAAAAATTAATTTGTCCATTTTAAGTTTAAACGGAGGCAGTCACCCAGCTGACCTCGCATCGTAATATTATTTTGGTAATTTTATGCGGATATTAATGTTGCTGTATTTTATACTTGTGAGGAGTTCGTGACGTCTTTGCCAAAATTTAAAGTAATGCTCTTATTTATGATTCGACTACTAAAATGGAAGCAGTTTTAGGGATAAGTAATTTAAAAATTAAAAATTGACTACAATTTTCCCTGTCGTATCCATCTTATTTTCGCATAAATATTTAATTAATATTCATTATAAACCGCCCAAAAAGATGGTGCGGTGTCAATTATTGTGACTTATTCGATCAAAGCTCCGGCTATAATTTAAAATTTCTAATTAGTAAAATTTCATTTGAAATAGTTTCATTTTGTCTGGCAAGAGTCTTTCAACTTTAATCACCGATGTGAAGATAAGCGGCGGTAACGTATTGATCTGCTGATTGGTTCAATTAATCTGTAAGGGGAGTTGATTATTCATTTGCTTAAAAAAAGGCCTGAATTAGCCGCAAAAAATTTCCATTAAAACTTCGTCGGGAATGGAATTCCATATCAAGGGATTAAATTCATCAACTTAGTCAGTTACTAACCATTCCCATCTACCGCTTCCGTTTGAGAATTGGTCTAGCAGCAATGTTCACGGACAAGTCCATGGAGAGAATCGATCTCCATTCTTTTACCATCCCCGAAGATGAGTAGTAATGAGTTTATCGAGATGAAGGGAGTTGGAAAAATCTCTCTAGCTTTAGGCATTTTTCCCTAATAATTTTCTGAGAAGAGAAGCCAATAACTTCTCCATCTTATCATCCCCACCCCCGAATTTGAAGGGCGTGAGTTGCAGAAGGAAGAATTAAGAGGGCTCCCTTCATCTCTCTCTCTCTCTCATTATCAACTCTCAAGATGGATGAAAACGTCTTTAATCATCGTTCTTCTCCCATTGCCTTACTTTTATGCCTCCTGGTTAATGAGAAAAAGGGTTTCCGGATCTTTAAGGGATGGGGCTAGCGTGAGGTGGATGAATTGAGAAAGTAGAGTGATGGGCGCAAGAATAAAATGAATTGAGGGAAAGGGGCGTCTGTGGAAGGCAACTAGGTCTCTGTGTGTCTGTATATGCACGCGCAGAGATTCAGGAGAGACAGCAGCTTCTAGCGTGTGAAATGTATCTTTAAATGTACGTATTCAATGTTTTTAAAATTCAAGAAAATCATAACTAGACAGAAAAATTATGCCACTACAATTTGACGCTTGTCTAACCCTTTGCTCGTTTTTATTCTTCATTCAACGTACTAAATATTGATATTCCCAACTGTTTTTTAAATCTTTAAGCATTAATCTGTTACTTTGCTTTAAATAAAACATTTTACGAGGAGTATATAGGAGGGATGATGAAAATCTTAAAATTATTATTGAGGAAAATGTATTTCATTCAGTTATACCTTTCTTATTCCAGTAGTAAAGACTGCAAAACTACGACCAATCTCTAGCTTTCGCGTGCGTTTTTGTAGAAAACGACAATGTATCGATGAAATACCAATATTTCGTATCCCAAGCAGCTGATTTTGCAATTATCGCTGGTGTAATCGAATTAAGGATCTAAATAAACAGCATTTCTATTGTGTTTTGTGCTGACTCGCGTAGAGGGCTGTTGGTAAACCCTAGTGTAGTCAACCCGAAGGTAGAGTATGTCAGGGGGTCGGTTTAGTTCGTGATATCCAATGGCACCTCCTCAGTTCGTATCCGGGGAACACCGGTTAGTGTTAGCGCTAGATAGTAAGGCTCAGCGATGGACTCATGAAGCTTCCACATCAACTTAGTCTTCCTATTCAATTTTCAAAAATCTGTTCATACATTTATTGGCCGTTGTTAATGTGAAATTTTCTCGTTTATAGATTTATTCATAAGATTTTATCACGTTTAAAAATTATATAGCGGGATACGTTGAATAGACAGGAATAAAGGTTTATAAAATTGTCTTATTACCGTAATAGGAAGTAATATTGAGAATTATGATTGATCTAAATTCCTTTCCAGTGCGTGTTATGGGAGCAAAATTGACGCGGGCACCGAGGATAATTTAAAACAAATGCAGTCATGACGGTAGAGCGATATTTTATCTTCAGTTAGGCATTCTCTTGTAATATGCGTGAAGTTTAAAGTCTATTTGGAAACAATAGGTTTATAGTGACAGTTGCTCAAGAGATAAAAAGAAATTCGAGGAATATCTCTCCCCAAAATATTTACTTAGGGAAGACAGGAGTCGTGTTCGAGGGATTTGGTTTCCTGAACCTTCACCTTTCTTTGGTTTCGTCCTGACTCGACTAATTACGTTTTGAGGTTCTGAATAGTTATCTGGATAAATATGTAATGCCCCTTAGCGACCGACACCCAATAATTATATTGAAATTGGTTAGGATTGGGAATGATAAGAAAATGCCTTCAAATTTACACTAATTTTAATGCAAATCAAAGTAAATATCCTTATTTTACAAAACAGCAGTTCATGGGGATTAAAGAGGATCTTTTCATGCTCGAATGTTTCTCTTGCATGAGCAGCTAGAGGGGAATGTTTCACTACGCTACCTAGTGTCTTAACTCGGGGAATAAGAGATGGTATTTTTTCTTCCCACGAAAGATTCAGCTATATATTCACTCTGAATATAGGATTTGACATTTTAGTGCATTCCCGTATTTCAGGCTTTTTTCCCATAAATTATTTTGTTTTCAATGCGATATAACACTTGGCGTTGCCTTCTTGTATGCCACAAACTTACTGTTGGAGTATACCTAAATGTAATGCGATTTTCTTTGGATTTATGACCACAGTCCTACATTAGACCTTTTTCGAGAGAATTGCTTCGTACGATTATGGCTAAAATTGGTGGCCTGCTTCGGATGTTTGGTTTAAATTAGTAAGTAAATAGGAGCGAGTGCTGAAGATAAATTTATCACGATGCGTTTATATTTTATAAGCAGCTATCATTAGATGGATTAGTCATGTATTATTCCTTCTTCCCTTAGATTTAAATTGAGCGGTGAATGGTGATGATTTTTACGTGCCAATTATATTTACAACTTATAAACAGGAGGTGTCTCTATGTTCTAAAAAGAGAAATTAAGAAGAAAAATTTATTGCAGTAACCCCAATTTATAGTGACGCGTGTGATAGCAAAAAATAAGTGACGTATATAGAAAAAAGTAGGCAGAAAAAAGATGAACTACCTATTAATGACTTGGAAAGAATTAGAGAGACTGATCATTATTTTTAAAGAGGCACGGTAAAGATCGGTTGGTAAATGAGTTGGAGAGCAGTGAAAGCGGATTAATTTTATGGTAAAGTTTATTCAACGGCGGTTAGAGGTGGCTTAAGAGTGAACGTCAGGTGAACAATAAACGAACTGGGCTCTGCCATAAAAGATGATGAATTTACCGGGCATATCGTGATATTACTCTAAAACCAGTGATATAAACCAATATAGGACAGTTAGGACGGTCAGTTATGGCGTTCTGTGAATAAATGGACAGCGCCATTAATTAAATTTCGTTTGAATAGAGCACGTGCAAAGAGAATTGAAAGGAATGAGAAAAACCTGAGGGAGAAGAGAGTATACTGCAGGGAAAAATCTAGGCATGTGACATAGGTGGATGTCTCGCTAGTGAGAAGGGCAAGGACCAGTGAAGAGGCGGGGTCGGAGCTAGAAGGGGTTTGACTCAGTCATTGCGCTCCTGAGTACGTGGAGTGGAGCAAGGGGAGACGCAAGTACGGCGATCCCTAAAGAGAGCTTGCTTGGCAGCGTATGAGGGCAAGCGGCGGACACGGGGTGATAAGGAAGAGAGGGAAGAGATTTCTCGTGGGGGTTCAACCGACAAGAAGTCTTAATGGTGGAGGTGGACGGCAGCAAGACGAGGGAGGCAAACTGAGGAATTTTCGGGACTGGAGAGGAAAGAGCGAAATCTTTCCTCCCATGTGCATTTGTCAGAACTAGAGTTACCATCCCCCTCTCCCTCTTCCCAAAAGCCAATGAGATTCCATTCGCAAATGATGCCAAGTGTTTGTTACTTCATGGAAACGTTTTATATTCATTATGATAAATGAATATACCACTGGAAGAATTTCCTCACAAATGTTTTTAGCGGGCCATGATTTTTACACCATTATAGACTTAGATGATGGGACACGGTGCCATGTCATGGTCAGTTAATAAAAGAAGTGTGGGTATTACCAATTGACTTTAATTTACCATAACATCCCATTCACACGAACCAAATACGATGCTAACGCAGAAGTAGATACCTTCACGGTATAGAGGCGATTGGAATTGATGCATGTTATTGTTCGCACGGGGCAAAACAATTAAGATATATCTCAAAATCCAAGGTATTTCATACATTTAATTAATGTTAGACTCCCGATTAAGGTGTGTTGGATGGACACGTAGACTGATCATCGATACATTTTTGAAGACTCGAAAGTTAACGCCTTACAATAAAATAAACCCATCTCCAAGTCCAAATTCTTTCTCTCTGCCTTCATTAATTCAAAATATAACTGTTCTCACCCCCTTACCTTGCTTGCCTAACGCCCTCTCCTCGATCACAATCTTAAAAATTCCATCGTCAATCAAAATGCTCAGCATCCATTTATGTTGCCTTCTTTGAGTTTCTCTGAAAAACCGTTCTCTTGTACTATTCCCAGTCTTTTCTCGTTTTCTTTTCCTTTCATTTTTGTTTTACCATCTGTCTTACACCCAAATCTCTAAAGCCAATTTCCTCGTCATCTTGTCTCAATGACCTATTTTCCACGCCGTACAAATTTATCTGCCGTATCAAAGATTTAACTAAATTCTTAACATTTTTACTCTAAATCCGTGCAACCCTCTCTTCCTTTCATCATACAAATCCATCTTATTTTATTTTCTCTCAGGATCACGCTTTCCTCTCTCTCTCTTTGCAGGCTATGACTTACTATCACTCCAAATGTCCTACATTCTTGTATTTTTTTATTTTACAAACCCTTTTTTATGTGAACTCATTGTGGTGAGAATAAATATACCCTAGTGAGGTACTTCGGATTTTGATTAGGCGTTAGAACTCTTATTATTATTTGTGGGAACTAAAATATAATTAACAAAAAATATGGATGATAACACAGTCCAAGTGTGAGCAAATGACTAGATGAGTGACGCCAAAGGCTGAGATATCCGTCAGTGAGACCACGTCTGTTTGCTTATCAAGCATAAGTAATAAAGAAAATCGAAAAATAATGCCAAATACTTACTCTTAATAAAAAGTAATGCTAGGAATTCATGTATTTTCCTCAAATGAAAATTTGCAAATACATATACAAGCGCACGACGGTCTGTTGCGTAACCAAATTACACCACATTTAGGATAGATTTTAATGAAATATAGAAAAAATACAGTGCAGTGATTGCAACCCATTCTCTCCGTTATAAGAGAGACATGGTTGTACACTGGTTAGGCTCTGGTGAATAGGCCAGTTTTCCTTCGAAATAAAGTTCAAGATGCCTTTGCCGATGTATTTTACTCCCGGTGTGTATTTAAAATGTTTTTTATCTCTCGCTACAATTTCTCACCTTTCCAAGTCCCTCCTGAAAATGGTCCGACCAATTTTTCTTCGTTTATATCATTATTAATATTAGTGAAGGATTATTAGATATATCATTGAGGGTCTCCCTTAATCAAAGCTTATAGCGTGACAAAATGAGCCAATTTCCTACTCACTTTATTCATTTAAAATGTCCATTTTCTTTATGGGTCATTAAACAATCCTCCCTCATTTTAGATTTAAATTGGCCATTCCAAAACTTAAGTAAGTGCCTAGTTTGTTCTGTGTTTATATTTTAGCAACAAAACCGTGCTTTATAGATATTTTATGCATATAATAAAGGGATTTGGGAATGAAAATAGGTGTAAATCTTTTCTTCGCTGCACTATTTTTGTATGGTCGGAAGAACAGTTTTTTTATTCAGAACCTCATGAAATATATAAAGTTAAATGCCTGAACTAAGGTATCATTTGGTGAGACACCAAGCTTGTGATTTGTCATATTCGGTCGATTTCCTGGGCTGAGAAAGTCCCAAAAAGATTCCCCTTTAGGGCTGCGTGCGGTTTGCCATCGTGTCTGCCGTAATTGCTTGTTTGCTGAACTCATCTGAGCTACTATATTGTCATTTCCATATATTAATATAGCCATCAAGTCGCGGCTCTCCTACCTTTTCGGAGCAAACTCGTATATTTGATTCCGAAGTGGAGTTTAAATCCCTCCATGGATCGTGTTACTCAGCTGTAATCCAGCGGAACACTCTTGGCAACTTGACCCTTCGTGACTTTTCAAAAAGACCTCTCCTCGGATTTTGTAATATGATTCATGCAAATTAACTTTGGAATACCAAAAGGCATCAATTAGGGTGATTGGTTGCGAACGGTAAATATTTTGTCATTATTTTCGATAAACACATCATTAACAAAAATGACTGCGCCCGCATGACCTCCATCTTTCGGAATACCGTGCTGAATTAATGCAATTGGTGTTTGTTTCCCAATAATTCAATGCATTTTTGCTGGATTCTACGAGTCATAAAATTGATAATTTCTTTTTTTTCTATGATATTTCATATCTGTCAATACTTTCAGATATTGTTATGTCAGGAATAAAAGAATCGGTAATTCTTTTTCTACGTTTTGATTTCATTTTTGCCTAATTAGACCCGGTTTGAAGGTAAAAAGTGCAACCATAGGACGCGTTTCCATTTTAAAAATAGTGTAAGCGCCGTCAATGTAAAAAGAAAACTTGACGTCAACACATTGCAAAAATCAGGTATTTTTGTAAGTTATCTTTTTGGACCGTTAGAAATATTAATCTTTGTTCGGCAGTTGTGCGATGATACAACTCTATACGTGGGTCTTGGTAGTTCAGTGGGTAGAGCGTTGGACTGCTGACCAGAGGGTCCCGGGTTCGATTCCCGGGCAAGGCACTCTGGGCACCTGCAGCTCCACCCAAGCTTAAGTGATTTTTCGGGTTCCAGATCTTCCTGGGAAACCGTAACCGGCACAGGGAAAGGAACTGGCCCCCCTACCCTGATGTGTGAATTTTCACACGCCGTATAGGGCTTAGTACTGGGTGATCTCTGCCATCACATATTACACCGACCTTCGGTTTGATTACTGTGTTTATGGTTTTTATAACTCTGTACTCATGTAATTCCATGTTTTTTTCTGGACAGGTTTCAAGCGATCACTTATTTAATTATATTTTCCCGAAATAAAAATGCCTATGCAATGCACAAGCCTAGCAATCGGTGAAAAACCAGGGTTTTAGGGAAAAACCATCTCAGTCCATGGGAACTAATTTTCTAAGAAAACAAAATTTTTCTATTAACTGATTTAGTTAAAGGGATATTTACTGCTGTCTTGTCTCACGCGCTCCCACATTTTCTTTTCCCTTCAAAAATTCTAGAAGACTCTTCGAATGGCTTCAAAACCAAGCTCTATGCTTGTGTCCGCGTGTGAATAAGAAGCGATGCAAAAGATAAAATAGGGAATATAGTTTCTTCAAAATATTTAATCGACTCTTAATTCGTGATGAGCGTTCATCTATGATCTCTGTAAAAAATTTTAAATGCTAAATATTTTCTACAATATCCATTAATCTTAATGCAAAATGAGAAGACGAGTTGGATGGTTTTTGGAACATGTGAATGGAGTTAAATGCAACAATGTCAGAGTGTAAAATCATTCGCCTTGACCGGTATTCGAACCCGGATCCGTCAATGTCCGGTCGAGTGCTATAGCCGGTTAAGCTCTCGAGGCGTCCTCTTAGACTCTGAAATTTTGGGGCTTTTAAAGGAACAAGATGTTGTGACGAAATACCGTACATATAATGTCACAGGCATTCGTAGTCGTGCGCAACGCGCCACAGCCCACGAGGCTAAAGCCAACTATTAAATACTTAGGCTGTTTATACCCTGCCAAATTCCAAAGAAACTGCGGGAGATGCCACAACAGTAACTTTTTATGGAGTCATCCGCTAACGTGCAATTCAATGCAACATTTTCAGAGTGTAAAAATCATTCGCCTTGACCGGGATTCGAATCTGGGTTCGAATCCCGGTCAAGGCGAATGATTTTTACCCTGTGAAATTGTTGCATTGAAATGCATTTTGGCGGATGACTCCGTTAAAAGTTACTGTTGCGGCATCTCCCACAGTTTCTTTGGAGTATGTGAATGGAGAATAATTGAGAGCATAACATCATCGGAAAGAAAGATAGAAACTAGAGAAGTAAAGAAATAAAGTACAGAAATGCGGATGGTTGTTTTGTGAGAGAGTTGAAGAAGGCCGGAAAGGTTGATAATGTGGAGAAGATACGGCGATATAGTGACATTGTGAGTACAGTGGCAGAGAGAAAAATATTGGCTTTAAGATAGGACAAAAAAATAAAAATAACAGAGTTTTGGACGGCGTAGAAAGGGGTAGAAGACTAATATATATAGATAAATAATATGGAAAGTGAAGAAAAATCACAGAACTTGAATAAATATCACAAATAATTTTACAGCATATGCAACGTAAACAGACTGATTAAGGTTGACATATGAATTTACGTAAAAATACAGCAATGGAGTCAATCATCAAAATACTCTTTACTTACTTTAGTTAAAAACTTAGTTTTAAAATAAAAAATACATGATGTATGAATGTAATACCACGATGAAAAATTTAACAACAAACTGCTCCAATGCAAATAGTATTAACAAATCAACTATTCCAGCATAAATACAAAGTTTCGTGTGTTATCTATATTATATATGGTATGTTACAGGAAGTTGCTGGAGAAAATCGAAAGAATACTAAAAGTGGGTGGAGAAGACATTAAATGGTGTCATGTATGTTCAAGGAGGTGATCGAAGGAAGAATGTTGTGTAGTGGTGTGGAGGATGGAAGAAAATTTGGTTTATAAACAGCATGAAGTACGAAGGCACAATGTATAAATAGTATAAGTTAAGAAGAAACGAAGGGCGGAATGGTGTAGAGGGAGCAAGATATCGCAGTTAGTAGAAGATAATATGCGTAAGGGACCGTCCAAATTGGAGAAATTAGTACCCTTCCAAACACTGACTTTAAATAGATAGAATACCTTAAATGAATGAATGAACGATTAAACGGGGTTGTTCATCGCTCTGTTAAAAATAGTTTCATGTAATGAATTCAAAAAGTGAGTTAAAACTTGCGGAAAGTCCAATATTCTCGTCAAATCACGCTTGCGACGTGGTCTGAATTTCAATAGTTCGTCCCCAAGGCTTCTGGTACATTGGGACACGGAGCGGAAGGGTGCACTCTGGGAAAATTGGAGGAAGGTTGGCGACGAATTTCCTTGCGTGGCGACGAATTTACTTACGTGACCCGACAGTGCTGACGATGAAAGTTTAATGAGGAAAAGCGCAAACTGCGCGCGGCGTGGACGACCTGCGAGCTCCTCGGCACTCTTCGGCCCTAGGGGGCGAAAGGTGGTGAAATATTTCCTCACGCTCGCGGACGGGCGCCCTTCTAGGGTGCACGTGTTCCTTGCGAAATCATTCCTGTCTCCTTGCTCTGAGAGCCTTATGATTTTCAATATTGATGATGTCGGTCACTTTTCAGCCTTCCCTGGCTGGGGTAGTCCCTTAACAGACCAAAGGCGAACACCCATCGCATATACACCTCTTACCGAGGTCTGCCGAGGTCACTCGCCCGTGTCTCAGGGAGAAGGAATTATGAGTCGAGTGGTTGAACCGCTGTTATGTATCAGTTTGGGTTCCCGAGACTCACAGATCAGCACGGCGAGAAAGAAGAGTGGTTGTCATCCTTTCGAGTGACAACGCGTCTGCAGCTCTTCAACGTTTTCATTTGCGCCGCCGAGTCGCGAAGTCTCATTTACCCATTCGCATAATTCCGCCATACCGCACGTAGGCGGCCCATGACGTGTTACTTAATGTATTCACCGAATAATGGTGGAACGAAATCATGCAAAACCAAAACCATAGCTCAATAAAAATATGAGGATGGTTGGCAATCACCCCCCCCCCCATACCGCGAACTGGGACAAATATTTACAATAATAGCATTACTGTTGCACTTATTTTCAATGAGTAAAAATTTTGAACCATATATTTATTAATATATAGGGTGTATTAGCCTATTGGATAAAGTATTCGGCTACCAACCAGAGGACCCCGGCTACAATACTATGCAATGCCATTGGAAAAACTCATATAAACATTCAAACGATGTGATTTATTAGTTAATACGTGAGATTCGTGAGATTCTTGAAAAATACGTGAGATTATTATCCTTGTACAGAGTAAGAAACTTACCCCTATCCTGAATGAGTGAAATACACACTCCATAGCTAGAGGTAAGCTCTACCCTCACCCAGCAAAATCGACGTTTGGATTGATTATTGTGATAGTCCAAATGTACCGTATATCCTCTGTAGACTTGTTAATGATGTCCTTCAGTACGTAATATAATTCTCATACTAAGAAATAAACATAGTAACGTACGTAAAGATTTCCAAAAGTGTCGGATAATTTTTGTGACCTTTAATAATCGAAGAGTAAGGGAAAGTAGTAAAATTGAAACGGTCCTTAGCATCGATGGTGGCATGTATGGTCGCACCATGTCAGTTAACCATGGTGTATCCCCCACCGTATTGACTCGGGGACTTGGGGACGGAAATTTATCATCGCCGTTGCGACACCATAATTTTTCTGAAAATCGAAACGCCCCTGCTCCCCTCGCCTAACTCTTCTCCCGGTTGGGTGCTATCGCCTCATCTGCGGCGCTTTGGCGCCGCGGGAACAATGTCGAGAGTCTTTTTTTTTTAACTTTGGCGAAACCCCGTGCACTTCATGTCCGGAGGCGCAAAATGAAAATCAAAGACCCCATTGGAAGAGGGTAAGTGGATTGTTGCGGGGTAGAGTTTGGGAAATGGGGTAGGGCGAGAGGAGGGGGCGGGAAAGTGTGCGGTAGGAAGAAAAAAAGTTCAGCCCTGGAAACAAGGGGAAGAGCGGTCCTCCTGGACTCAATGGGTTTGAGGGGGGGAGTGGCTGATGGTAGCGGTGGAGGGAGGAAAGCTGAGGGTTTTGGGGTCGGTGGAAGTAGAGTCGGGACGTGAGCGGACGGAAGGCTGGGTTCGGCGGTAGGGTGTAAAGGGGGATTCTCGAGGGGGTGGAGGAGGTAAAGGGTGTTGGGAGGCGGAATAGCGCAGAGGGGAGGAGAGAAGGGCCTAATGATTACGGCGGCGCTTCCCACGGCGGAGAAGTGTGCCTTTTGTTCTCGCCGAGGTGGCTAAGGTGCCGTCGTGGAAGGCTCCTACGGTGCCAAAAGGCCGGCCAATTTTCCGTGCACCGGGACGAAAACAAGGCGGTCGAGGTCGCTTCTCAACTTCCGCTCTACCCGTCTCCCCGTCCATTCCATTGTGCAATTTCGTCGAGCCATTTTATTTTTATTGTTTCTTTAATTTCAACTTGCAACCCTGTTCTAAGTTAAGAAATATGTCATCCAGTCTTCCCTGCTGATGATAGTATACTAAAAGGTGATTGGCTAGAAAAAATTGAAAAGTTTTGCTTTTTATATGAAGATAGTGCGGGATAATTCTCAAAATATTGCATTTCACCCAGACAAATGCCATATTCACCTCCTTATCGTTGATTAGGCTCAGAAGTTATACATTTAGAAATCTTTCCAAACGTTGGGGAGGGGGATTTAATCTAAGAACGTAGTGATAAGGAGAGCCGAGCTAATTTAGTATATATTGAGGCTTGAATGTCTCGTAAAACATGTGTTGAAGAGAATGATTGAAGATACAAGATATTGGGAGATATAGTACAAAATATAGCGCAAGTGTGGACGAAAGAAGACATAACATATAGCGAATAAATGAAAGGGAATTCTCAGAAAGGAGACAAGCGGGGCGTATTTATTCCATCCGATCTAATGCTTTCTAACTACAAGAAGAATGAAGACTTGCTGTCTCCTTTATGTCGCATAAAAAGTTTCTTAGCTCCCTTTTCTTGACTTCCTGGCGTTCTACCACCCAATTTTCGCTACTTTATTATATACGCTATCTAATTACTTCGTTGATGTACTTACTCGCCTCTCAAATTTGTCGTCATGAGCTTCGCCATCATCTGTTAGTGGTACAAACTACCTGTATTATTTCGTTTTATTCCATTTTCAAACGATTTCATGTAGTTGAATTCTAGCGGAATGGTACCAAGCTCGGTCTTTGTATTAGCTATTTTCCTTTAGATTACATTGAATACTTTCGCCCGTGTCAAAAAGGATGAGGTTGTCCCCCTTTTGGATATCATACTTAAGGATTTTATAAAGAATCAGGGGAAGGAGAAAGAATCGAGCCACCTGTTAATGCTGCCAAAGACTGCCTCACTAGGTAAATACATTGATTAAATTATGATTTTTTTTCATTAATGTAGAGGCTTAGTTAAGAAGTCGATGATATTTCGTAGCATGGACTTGTTTCTATGCTTTAGGAATAGAATCTAAAAACTGACATTCTCTAAAAAAGTTCAATTTCAAACCACCAATTTTTTCATCATCTCCATTCCGAGGTCACATCTGCTGGAGTGTTTCTGGGCTGGGAAATTGCAAAAGTTGTCTCGGAGTTTTTTTTGAGATAATATCGGCGAAGGATTTCTCTTGAGGTAAAAGGGACGCATTCCTCTTATCCAATGTATGAAAAGCATAATATGCGTATCCTTTTCAGTTCCAAAGTTGATAGGAATGCCTCACATTTTCACTCAATCCCTGTATTCCGCCGAGGCACCGCCGGCTCTGTAATAGGCTTAATGTAATTTATAGGTCCTAGGCGGCGGTACACGCGCCGCCTCTAACCACGCCCTCGCTGCTCCCTTTTCTTCATCTCCCCTCCCCCAATCTCATCACTCCCTCTCTGATATTTTTTTCGCATCCCGACACTCCTTCGCGAACCTCTCCTTGTCGTCGCCAAGCCTGTTCGTGCATTCCACTCACCTCGCCTCGCCAGCGCCGCCGACAGACGTACCAATTAGACTGCCCGTATTAAAATTCCCTAACAAAGGAAATGCCCTCTCGCCTTCCTCCCTGTTCCCAATATTTTACCTTGCTTTCCCTACTCTGAATTTTTCCTCTCTCTATTCTTTTCCCACTCACTTCACTGGCTTTCTTCTTTTTTTTCGGAACCATTTTCTTCCGTTTTCCTTCCCACGGACGCCAACTTCGCTTTCCTTATCTCCATTTACTTTCTCACTTCCCCCCCCCCCTACGTTACAGTGTCTTGGGTGAAAAGGTGCTTTTGTTTGACGGTTTATTCTTCTTGGGCCATCGTATTGTACCCTTTCTCACCCTCTTCCATCTCCTCATTGCCTTACCCTTTAACGATTTGGTTGGACGGGTCTTGAGTTAGTATTTATAGGTTGGCAAACTGTACAGGGTGGTTCATTGTAGAGTCTTCAGAGTCCCCAAGCGTGGGGTCAATTCTCGATTGGTGGACGACGTTTTTGTACGGGCTTTACTGTCGTACTGAGGGCAGTCCCGTTTAAATAATTCGTCTTTTGTAATGACTGTAAACTCTGTGAGACTATAGCACTTTTTATTAAGATTACGGTATTATCGATTAAAAGTTTCCCTGCATAAACCTTTCTCACGATTATCCACGAATCATCCAAATTAATACAGTATAATTGATCCAAAATATCATCATCCAAAATTAATTAAATAATCATCCAAATTAATTAAGTGGCTTCTTCTCCGTTTTGGTTCTTTCCCAAGTACATTTCCCTGTTTGAATAATTTTCTTTCGACGCGACGATCATATCAAAGAAGTCGAATAATGCCACTGATTAAATTACATATCTTTTTAACCACCAAAACTTTTCAATGATGCAATCGCTTGCTGCCAATTGTTTTTTTATCAGTAACCTCGATCGAAAATGTATTATAGCTGGTGCTTAATAAGATTTGAGTAGGGCAAGTAAGGTATGGGACAGACCGCGTTGCGGGTCTGATTTTTATTTAAGTTCGAGACAAGTTGTGGTCGTAACTGTGTTCCATCTAAAGGGATGAGTTGTTTATGCTTAAGAATTGTTGATGGTCCAAGGAAGAGTGATTGGGCAGAAAGGTATACGCTCTTTTATGAAAAAGTCTTTCCCAATAATATTATAGTGACACAATTGAGCCGAATGCGTGCGTCAAATTTGGCTAGCTGCTTGTGAGTCGCAATCAGATACGCTGCAACTTTTATAACAGGCAAAAAGAAAATTATTAATACTACTGGCGTCTTAGTTTTAAATTCCGGATAACTATTGAAGAAGCCAAAGCGGCTTGCTAACAGCCACAACTATCCAGAAGGTGCTACAAAAAATGTTGAAAAGGTGATAACGGAATTTCAGGCAACCATTTTTGCAAATTTGGTGCTCGTATTCATGCTGTGATTCCTTACGGTAGTAAGACTGGCACAATGCGTTCCTCCCTAGAATCTAATTACGCCTGACACAGGATTAATTATGGGATGAATAGTTTCAGGCGGAACTTAGTGGAATTGTTCCATAATGAATAATGTTAAAACAAAGCTTTGGAACTCCACAGGTTTCATGTGGAATTACAAAGTTTTGTTTTAACATTATTTATTAATTATATGTATTCTTATTCGGGTTTTTTAGCCTTTTCTCCATACTTAACTGAGTACACCAGTGCTAATGAAGAGCTATTTCATCCAGCTTTCATTACGGCCGTTAAAAATCAGCTGGGCGTGTTTTTACACGTTTTTACAAATTTTAAGTGGTAAACTATTCTCCCTGCAGGAGACTACTCAAAAGTTGTTTTAGAATCGAAAATTGAATATTGAGAAGTGCTGCAAATACTTATTTCGCTGTAACTTATCCTCATCTCCTCGCCAGACTCGCCGCTTAACACAGTTTCCGCTGCTTTCCTCTCAATATATTGGGCTAACTCGTTGGTTACCCTCGAGAGTATGGAGTGAATGGCGCTATTTGGACTGGACCTCAATTAACAAATTTTGCAGCGAAGATTTAAACTTGCATTGCAGCCGCTGATTCCCGATACTCTCCACTCAAAATTTCAGTAGGCGGGCGGGAGAGCTTGCCGAGCATGACGAGACCTTCGAATGCGAAGCACTTTCCTTTAAAATAACGTGCTATAATTCATTCGACCAATTCCACACCGCCTCTCTAACGCTTGCAACCCACTAGTGTAAACTAGCCTATGAGTATTTTATAGTCACTCCTTTGATTAAAAATCGATCTCTAAGGCCGCGAGGCTCAGCTATATAATTACACTCCGGGTTAAGGAAGAGCTCCCGTACGGGGGAGGGGCTTTTCCACTTTGACCCATCTGTGTTTTGCGGTTCCTCCCTTTTCCATCGGTCTAATGCGGCCACGAAGGTCGTACGTAGTGTTTTTCACATCAGTATCATGTTGAGGTTACTTCCCTCAACCTAAATTACCTCTAGGTAGTAATCCGAGAAACGAGCAACTTCCCGAATGATCGAGGTGGGGATTTAGCACTTGGCCTAGAAATTTTAGAGAGAAACAGTAATTACTTAAGAGGCGAGAAAGTTGAGCAATTACGCTAATTGTGAGTGAAAATTATGGAAAATGTAAAGAACAAAAGATACAAGACTGACATTTGAAAAAGGGCAAGAGGAGAGGAGAAAGCTCTGGTAGTATCTCGATAAAGGATTACCCGCTCGACTTTAAGGTTTGGAGCGTGATACACCGATCACGTTTGATGACGGATTCACCATACTTTAATGAACGGTTTTTTCTTTAGCCGCTGATGTAGGGAAAGGGCACAGAATACTTAATGTAATGACCAGACTTTCTTTTATATTTGATGTAAAATATTTCATTGGAACGCAAAAAAAATCATGAGTTAAGTAGACACGCTTCCATTCAGTGGAATTCAGAAAACTCGATTCTGTGAATTGACGACTTAGCCTCCCACCCACGAATGTGAGTTGAGCACCTTGCTTCCCCGTCAAAATTCTATAAGTAATCCATTGGATATATTCCTTGATTACGTTCGGGCATTTTAAAATTGGGAGATAACTTTTCACATATCAACTTCAACAACTGTTAACTACAGGGAATAAATTTTAATTTCCTTTCCTTCCGTTCCATCAACGTTTTCTTTATTGAGTATAAATCCCATAAAATCTCATTAATGCCTTGCCTGTTTCGGCTGAGTGTTTTTCCTTTCAATATCCTCTTATTCCTTTGTATGTCCTCTTTAATCACACAATATCTCCGCATGTTTTTTCCATTGAAAAATCATCCAAACTGAAACTCGTGAAACTCTAAATGCAACTTTTACGTAATTTTACGTGGGTATTAATACATATTTTCTCTCAATTTCGGCTCGGTATGTGCCTTATTCTATTTAGTATTTATCCAATCAAGCGTGCTTCCATTTGTGAAGGCCTGGAGGTCAATGTGGCGTACGAACGAAGTGCTGGGATATAAAATGATAAAATCGCGAGAACATACATTTCTTCTCCTCTCTTTTCCATGTGGCACTTCTCACGGTACTATAATTTTCTCTCTTCCACTCTAGTTTCATCTCATTCCTTTCTTATCCACCTGCTCGCCTCTCTCCATCCGTTATTTCTTTGTGTACTGGTCTCTTTTCTTTTATGCCTTTTCTCCTTGCCTCTCTCCCTCCCTCTCTCTCTCTCTCACTTAAAGGGGCATCCGCACTTTTTGTTCTCTCACCTTTTGCCTCTCTGTCCATTTTTTCCTCGCGTCCTACTCACCGGCCTCCTCCTCCTCCTCCTCAATTCTTTTGTTACTCTTTTTTTTACGGGCGGCTTTTATTGCGCGCGAAAGAACGCATTTTCGTGTTCGATGTCTCCTTCTGTTTTCTACGAGGCTTGAATCCGGAACCCTGGGAATCGATTTCGATGAATTTTTTTGCCTGTTTTATTCAAGGACGCGCTTCGGTAATGGGTCTCGCGATGCTGTTTTGGGTATTCAGGGTAAGCCATCTTTTGCTTTCGCGATAGCGTGAAAAGGAGACAAAAGTTTTCTCTGTAATATACTATATATATATGTGTATATATATATATCTCGAAATTCAAGATTATGTCATCTTAGCGAAGAGGATTGGTTTTTCGGAAGACGCTTCACCGTCGGCACTGTGACCGTTCAAGCTTTTGCGGCTGTTTCATTTCGTTTCATCTGGATAAATGATACAACATTTTCCTTAAATATGTGACCGATGATGGTGGCGAGTTCCTATATGCTGTAGTGCTGAATACACAGTATATAACGATAATGAATCCTTACAGAAATCAACTCGGCAAAAATTTGCGCTGTTAAATATTCGCATTTGTGCCATACATTTCTCTTACCCATTGAACTGTTAGAGATGCACGAGATTTATTTATATTGTTGTGAATAATCTATTTCAGTTGTTGCACTTGGATCTTAAGACGGAAGTTTATAATTTTTGGAACCATGATTTATTTTTATTCAAATTAGTACTGTCGTTGATGGATGTTATCGGATTATCGGAAAATAATAAGTATTATTATTTATATTTAGCCCTTCAAAAACTAATGGCTAAACCATGGTGACCGTGAATTATTGTAATCAATCATTTAATCAGTATTTGAAGTTCATTTGTGTTTACGTATATTTATTTTAGTTCCTTACTCAAAACATTTTCCTTTTCTAAATAGTCTTGAGTAAATGAGAGAGATTTCACTCATTTACACACTGAGTAAAATATATTTGGAGAATGAAGAGAGGTGTTTTTTATTTGTCGTAGAATACAATGCGATATCTCCAATGCAGTTAATACTAATAGGCAAGTTCATTATATATTTGCAAAGTATGATTCTTCAGTGAATACCTTTCTTAGAATTTCGAATGTGATTCTATGATTTAATGAGCTATTATTGTGATCACAGGGTATAGATATTAGCATACAATGTCAAATTAAATTTCGTTGTTTCTATTCATCGTATACAACTTCAACGACTTGTAATTACAGTTATTTCTGGCAATTTGAAGAAACAGTTCCTCAGAGAGGATATCAGCTCACTTAAATTTAAAGAACTCACTTGAAGAACATGAATTGCTTTCTTAGAAAATGATCCCCCAGTGCGGATGTGTAGTGTCTCAACGAAGGTACATGACGAAAGTCCGGTGAATTAGGGAGTAGGTAGAGTTAGTAAGTAGTTCCAGATTGCATATGGAGCCATTAATGTCATAATTTATGTCCGAGAAAAAATAAAATTAGAAGTAAAATTAAATTTTTGTCAACATTTTTGTTTTCCATTGACTTTGTATCAATAAATAGGCTGTCACTGAAATTTTTAGGCTTACTAGATCTTGAGGTAAAGATAATTTCAGGATCAAAATGAATAGAATGAATAAGATTTGGAGCGGTGGAAATCTGAAAAATGGAGATGAAATGAAGGGACTGAGTCTTTAATAAGGATGCTTTTCGAAACTTCATTGGAGTGATATTCCGAGAAAATCAAGGCAACAAGAGAAATATTCGGCTACATTTTCAGCCATATTATCGCACTGACTACTATCAAAGGGGAACTCAGAGGAATTTCAAAGGCAAAATACGAGAAGCAATAGGTTCTGCTCGTCAAAGCGAGGTTCTATTAAGCAGCAAAATTGTTGGCCAAGGATGGCGTGGTTTAGAGACTAGTTAAAAATTAATTCGAGAGTTTTTAACATCTTTTAATCAGAATAGTACGTCCATGACTATTTATTGATTACTATATATGTATTATCATATAAATTCAATTTTGCTCTGGCTGTCCAAAATTTTCAGGTTTCACTTGTATTAGGTATCGCCATACTTAGTTTTATCCATTCGTCCGTCACAAAGTTGGGGCGAGGTTGAAACACTAGGAACTTTTTCCAATCACTACTGGGCACACCGACTACCAGGATAGTTGGGCGGAAAATTTTAGGTTTTCAGAACGCATGCAAAGTCTCATTCAATGTAATATGTTTTACGATGCATCCCAAAGCTTTAAAACTGCCAAAGTCCCTTTCTAGCGAAGAAGTTTTCGACAGTATCTAATCTTGCACCAGTAGGCGAGACCACAGCGAGAAATTTTGCGAGACTTGACCGCTAAAGCAACCAGTTTAAGGAGTAAATTTTCATGACAGTTCATGACCAAAGTATTAGGAAACATGTGCGTCAATTCGAACTTTCGAAATAAAAAACTTTAGGTGATTGCGTATTTGCAGGTGTTTCTATGAAGCATATCATAACATTTAGCCATGGAGTCTACACAGAAAACAACGGTTAGGTCGATCACGTATGAGTCTTGATTTTAGAAAAAACATCCGCTTAATATAGGCGTACATTGTGTACAGGGTCTTCGCGTGGAAAATACGCTATTTTGAAAGGCTGTATCAGTTGCTTATATTGTGCTAGTAATAAGAGTACGTAATCGTATTTTGCTAAAAGAAAATTCTTTGAAGCTCTTGAATTGTGAATGGTTGTATAATTTACAAATAACACATTGCAAATTTTATAAAACAGCCTGCATGCTATGGGAATAAAAAAAGAGTCGTTATTTTTACGAGTGGCAATTGAATTGTCATCTCACGAGATATAGAAGAGATTTTGATGCCCAAGTTGCAAAAAAATACCTTCAATCCGCTCCGAAGTAATGAGTAACTATGACAATGGGCATGTAATGATTTTCGCCTAAATCATCTCCCGTTATAATGTTGAAATTTAAAAAGTTAGAAAGATCGGGATGGTGCGGTGGCTAACGTACAGGCTTCCTACAGAGGGGGCCTGTCTCAAATCCTGGAGACAAATATTTTTCAATGGTATTCCGATCCCTACTCGAGATGCTTTGTTGAGAGAACTTTGAGTGAGTACGACGTCCGTCTGATGGGATGTTAAACTGCGGACCCCTTTGCGCCTTTCGACAAGAGTGGGCTAATTCCAACGCCGGGTTTCTCTCCACCCTTCATTTCCCATCAATCCCTAATGGCGCGGATGTCCTTAGCTTGCAGTCGCCTCCCATAAAAAAACTAACTGAAAAGACAGTGAAGTACTCTTAGAAGTCATGAGAAAAGGGCGATGAAGGGCAGGTATGAAAAGTGTTTCATTTCATTTCACTTAAGCATTTTCTCAATGTTACACCTATTCACAGATACATGTTTAGGTATATTTGAAGTCATTAAGAATTCGGAACATGCTCTTAGGAAAACATGTGTTTGAGACTGTACCTAAAATAAACCAAAAGTAATTAGTAATTTTGCACCTCCAGTTTTTCTATTTAATGGCAGGAAATCTCTGATAAAAGTTTTAATCTGTCCTAGGAAGGTCTGTTGACGAATAATCTAAAACGAAAATAGCTGTGCTTACAGATCAGGAAGAACGCAATGTATTGTAGTGGATAGGTTGGTGCGAGTCATCTATATATATATGGGGTTATTTTCTTCGTTTTATGGGTAATTGAACCATTAGACCCAGGAAGAGGCCATGACCGTCCACTAATATTGACCACGCCCATATCCAACATTGGCTGGGAAGGTTCCTGAGGTGACGCTTCTAATGTAAGTAGCCGTCGTAATGTTCGGTTGGAGATACCAGATACGTCTCTCACCTAGATTCGTCCTTTTATGCGAATTAAATATATTTTTAGGGGAAGAAAAATATTTCTGTAATTTATTTTGAACTAAATGAAGATAAGCAATGCTTATGTAACGTTATTATTTAGTAATCTACCGTTAATGGTAGGTATAGTTTGGGACCAGTCTAAACAATGTAACATTTTTTGTCCTCGCCTTACGAAATGCAATTTGGCCCACGATACCTCAATAAGCCCTAATTCTACGAACTTTCTCAGGTCTTATATTTGTTTTTCCATTTTTCAATCACCCCACTTACATTTCGCTACAATCGTTGGCTTGGCGCATTTCACTGATTTACTTTACGTTCTCTGTGAGCCCGGTTGCAATAGTGTATAGCTTACACTTTTTGTATACCCAGGAAAAATGGGGGAAAAAAATCATCCACATTTTCCCAGAAAAACCGTAACGAAGCCGCTCCTTGATGGCAACGGAGGTAACTTTCGCGGCTTCGGGTGAAAACAGGGCGTAGCAAATAAGTTTGGACAGGGGTGTCTATTAATTTCGTTGGTGGAGGTGTAGGGCGAAGGGAGGAGATTATGACACATCGAGGGAGAGAGAGCGAGACACCGAAGGGTGTAAAGTGGAAGATTGGGAGAAGGAGGAGAGGTGAAAAAAATGAAGGACGAAGTGAGGGGAAAAATGAAGCAAACCGGCACGGCGCGCAAGGAATTATGGATGGAGAGAGACAGGAAAAGTGAAAGGGAGCACGAAGGGAGACAGCTGAGCCGTCTCGGGGGCCTGAATGCCCTCTTTAAATAGTAAGGACGACGATTGCTCCTCAAGTGTCCTGTTGAGACTCGACATCTCGTGTCTGATTTCTTCCTTCCATCCGTCGCCGCTCCATTATATTTCCCACCTGCATCTGCATGGATACGGGCGGCACGGCACGAGGCACTCAGAAGGGCAGCGCGCACGCCATTTCGTAGTTTTTGCCAAAAAAAGGAAATGAGACGGAGGGTGGAAATGCATGGCTAGGTGGATGGTCAAAGCTCAGCATTATTAACGAGTACAATTTACAAGGTCGCCTCTTACGTGCGTCATATCCACTCCAATTCGAGTCCATCCTCGATTACTTGGGATATGTATATTGAATGGTCTCCTTGATAGTCGCCCTTCGAGTGATATCGATTATTTCGTCCACATCGTTCGGATCTATCCAGTAGACATCCATTACCGAGTACTTTTTATTAACTGCTCACTTAGAGCATTAAAGAAATTATTTATTTTTGTAAGTATTTATCATTTAATTGGCAAAACATTTTTCAATCGGGTATACTTCCTTCTTTACGAAAAATACGTTTAAACATTGGTGGCAATAGTTTTGAACGTGTGTATATGATTAAATTTTCATATGTTCTTTATTTTTATTTATTTAATAATTTAATTTTTATTTTTATTAAATTCGCGGGTTCCGGAGTCGGCGGGTTAACGTCCTTACCTGCCAATGCAGAGATCGCGGGCTCGATTCCCGCCTTGGTGGTTGTTTTCAACCTAGGGCTTGGGTGCATGTAAACGTCAAATTGTTGCATAATTGTTCAAGTCCAATGTAAAGGCGAAATAGCTATTTTAGGACTGATAAAAATAATATCAGCTAAGTTGAAAATTGATCCCACGACATATGAATCACGACCACGCCACGACGAAATCACGCCGTCAAATTGAGACTGCCTTGAGAAATCCTTGGTAAAATGTTTTAAGAGAAAAAATGGAAGATAAACCTTTTCTATGTAATGTTTCATGGTTTTTTAAAGCAGTCATTTAAAGTTTAATAAAAAATAGGAAACATGTTTATAGATGAGATTGGTTATCTCCGGCGTAACTTTATGGAATTTGCTTAGCATATTGAAATGAAATTTTTGACTTTGTAATTCTTTATTTAAAAATACGACCCAGGTTTCGACGTTGAACGTCATCATCAGGTTTATAGATAAAATCACTTAATTTTACAGGTTTAGTTATCCATCCTAGTTAAAAACATGCAAAGTAATACGTTTATAGCTTATGAAAGAGGGACTTGATAGTTAAATCTTTTTCCTAAACAAGTTTGATTTTTGAAATGGGAATTTTATGGTTGAAATAATTTATGTCTTTTATTTTTTTAAAATAGAGCAGTAATGCTACTAAGTGAGAAAAAGGACACATTTTAAAAATGTACCAATATTATTTTAAGCCAATTTTTGGTTTTTAAAAGTTTGGTGATAAAGAATTATTAATGTAATGAACTGCCAAAGTTTGCTACATAGATTAACGTTTAACTGAATATATAGGATTGGATGTTTTGGATGAGTGCACTGGAGCACTGTAATATGTTTTTAGGTAGAAATAATTTTGATTACTCTTTCCAGAAATATACTTTTAACTACAAGACCTCTAATTATCCATAGTGTAAACATCAAAAAGCTAGTTCCATACTTAGGTATAGAATGATTACGCATATCTTAAGCTCCGTGCACGGTAAGAGTTATTTTTAAAAAAGTTGCCCCGAAAATTGCCAACAGTATAATATTATACCACTTTGTATAAACCCTGCATTAAGTATTTGGTAGTAATTTAATTCCTTTTTATAAGTGTGCTGCTTCAGTTGGGTAAAATGATGTTTATATTAAACCGTACCGTACGATACTGTATCGGTGATCCTGTTACAAATAAAATTTGCTCAATTGAGATCTATGGCCCGGAAACACGCAGGGGTAAATTTTGCTCCTGCAGTCACAAAACGGCGATGCCCTAAAATATACTGGCGGGGAATCACCATTTTGGTCCTTAAATAAAAAAAAACAAAAATTACAGCATCGAATTTTTTCGATCCCCAAGAGAGGGAAACATCATCGATTCTCGCCGCGAGAAAAATTAAAAATATAACCAAAATCTGCGGTGGGATGTCCCAAAGCCCTTAAAAAAATTTCATCTTTTTGTGAAACAAAGTTAGCGGACCAAGCACCACAATCCTCCACACTCGTTCTCTTCATTTCTCCTCCGCGAAAAAAGGATGAAACTTCCCCTTTGTCACTTCCCTTTAGGCACGCACCTTTTTCTCGCCTACGACGGGGGCCGTCCTTACCTCTTCGACCATTTAGAGCACTACACTACTCTCTCCTCACACCACCCTTGACTCCTTCGACGTAACCCTTCCCCTTCCCTTCTCTCTACCTCCCCCCAGGTACCCCGGACCGCCTTCCCGCCACAAGCCCATCCTCACGCCGGCTCTTCCCCAGTGCGTCCTCCCCTCTCGATGGAATATTGCACTTTTATGCCTCATCCACCCTCCCTCGCCTTCCCCCCAATCCCACCCCGCCGGATGGACTCCTACGCTTTCCACTCCTTTCTCTTCCTCCCCGTTCACCCTCCTCCTTAACCCGCCCTCACTTCCCATAACCCACCCGCACCCACTTATTTATTTACACTCTACTCCTATCTTTACCCTCTCCCCCCTCCTCTCTCTCCCCTTAACTGAATTCTCGCTTCTTCCACCTCCTCCTCATACTCCTTCCTTCCTCACTGGGTTAGTTTTTTATACTGCCCGTTTTGCCTCTTTCTCCATTCACTTTCGTTTTCCTCTCCCATCCCTCTTCCCCATTTCTGAACGCAACACGGCCCGCGTTCCCTTTATCATGTACCCTTAAAAAAGTTCCCTCATCCCCGACCCGTACTCCGGTCCGCCGAATTTCTCTCCTCCTCCGCAAGATCCCATATCACTCTTCTCCTTTCATTTTTAACTCGTGTGCACCCCCCACTCCCTAGCCCTCATTCCTCCTTTTATCTCGTATTCCTTATCTTATCTCTTCGTTTTCCACCGGCTCCTCCTTGCCCATCCCTTTCCCTCGCCTTTTTCTTCGTTTCCTTCGGTCATTTTTTTCATCTTGAGAAGGGGAGGGGTCTGGGTAGAATATATATAATTTGCGTGACGGGCGTGATGCGTGTTCACGGTAAGGATGAGATCTTAGGAGTTTTTCATACCTGCACCATACCCCTGGATTAACACAACAGCACGTATCTACATGTATCCTATATCTATCTGCCAAATCGTTTCTGATAAATGTCTTTAAAAGAATTGGTAGCATTAATTTTCATTTCGCCATTTATTGAAGGAAATATGTACATTTTAAATGGTTAAATAGAATTCGCATTAGACATTTCAAAAAGGGACTGAATGAATTTCTTCTGGGGTGTCTTGTGGTATTGTCAATTCTTTTAATGCACTGTAATTTTTCAGGCTTGTTTGAGGAAGCATATTTTACCCAGTGGTGATAAGAAAGAATCGATTGAATTATATTTTTACCCTCTATTAAACTTTTTTTTGTACTTCATATCTCCTTGAATTGATTTACTTGTAGAAGGCCGAGGGCTTTAACTTTCTGAGTGTCCTTTTACGTGTTCTGTATGTATCTTTTTGTGTTATAATGTGCCGTCCAAGCGGTATTTTGCTCTCGTCAGTGCTTCTACATCTTCGAGTTGTGTATAGTTAAAAAATATATTTATAATTACATATATATACATCACCCTCCCCGGACTACAACCTTGACGTGGTGGAAGGGCTTGTGCGTTCCGATGACCCCTAGAGCTGTGCTGGCGGGAGTATTAAAAATTGCTCCTGGAAGGGTCACCCATGCCAGATAGGTCGAAGGTTAGGAGCCAGACGAAAGGTAGTCCACGCAGCGTCTGTTCCTCAGTGAGGCGGCTGCAATGGCGTCTGACCCCAGTGGGGCGGCCAGTAAGTGATGGTGTCACGTTAAAAACACTATTGAGGAAGGCAACGGGAAACCACCTCAATTATCATTCCCAAGAACAATATGATGGACAATAGAGATATTTTGAGTCCTGGCAACCACGGGGCTCGGCCCAATCGGCCGTGTGTCGTGCCCGGCAGCGGGGGAGGCAAGGCTTCCGCGGTCGTCATCCCACGAAACCCTTGCAAGGGAAAACCAGCAGCAGCAGGACAGAAGACGCAGGAGACAAAATTAGTTAGAATAGGAACGTGGAATGTTAGGACAATGATGAGGACAGGGAAATTGGAGAATGTTAAGCGAGAGATGGAAAGGGGAAATATAGATATTTTAGGTCTATGCGAGGTGAGATGGAAAGATAGCGGGAATTACTGGAGTGATAAGTATAGAATAATATACAGCGGTGGGGACGAGAGCCAACGAGGGGTTGCCATTGTACTAACTGAAGAGGTAGGGAGAAGCGTAGTCAACATAGAGCAGGTAACGGATAGAATACTACTAGTGGAGATAAAAGCAGAACCGACGAACTTAGTTATTATTCAGGTATACATGCCACCGAGCAACCATAAGGAAGAAGAGGTCGATAGGATATACGATCAGTTAGAGGACATGATCGCGTGTGTTCCTGCAGGGAAACATTTGATAGTGATGGGGGATTGGAATGCGACTGTAGGCGAAGGAAGAGATGGTGATGAGGTGGGGGACTACGGTTTAGGCGCGAGGAATGACCGCGGGTAGAAAGCAGTTGAGTTCTGCAGGAGACAGGGGTTAGTCATCACCAACACTTGGTTTAGGCACCACAAAAGACGCAGGTATACATGGAAAATGCCAGGTGACTCAGGAAGATATCAGCTAGATTATATCCTGGTTAGACACAGGTTTAGGAACAGTGTGATAAATTCCCACAGCTTCCCGGGAGCGGATGCGGACTCAGACCACAATTTAGTTGTTATGAAATGTAGCGTACGTTTCAAAAAGATAAGGCAGGGGTGGCGAGTTAGAAAATGGAATGTAGAAGCATTAAATGGGTTGAAAAGGAAGGAATACAAACAGGCGGTAGAGAAAATCATGGAGGATGGTAAAGGGCTTAGTACTATCGAAGAAAAATGGGAAATGATCAAGAAAGGGTTGTCTAAAGCCGCAAAAGACACTATTGGAACCGTTAACGCTAAAAGGACTAGGAAACCATGGATCACGGATGAGATGATTACAAAGATGGATGAGCGGCGAAAATGGAAGAATGTAAATACAGAGTTAGGCAAAATGAAGTACAAAGAATTAAACAATAAATTGAGGCGGGCAACAAATAAAGCAAAAGAAGCCTGGTGGAAGACGCAGTGCGAGGATATGGAGAGTCTCCAGAGGAAGGGTGAAATCGGTGCGCTGTACAGCAAAGTTAAATCGTTATCGGGAAGTAAGAAAGGAAGAGCTCTGCTAACAGTTAGAGATAAGGCGGGTAAGGTAATAGTTGACGCAGGAAAGATCCAAGAGAGATGGAAGGAGTATATAGAAGAACTGTATAGTAAGGAGCTTAGACCAACAAAGTTAGACATTGAAAAAGAAAATGACGTAGAGGAAGACAGCTTAGGTCCAGGCATACTAAACAATGAGATAGAAAGGGCATTAAGGGAGATGAAACCAAATAAGGCCGTGGGGGTGGATAACATTCCCGCGGAACTTTTAGAATGCTTAGGAAAATGTGGGAGGAAGAGGCTATATGGGCTGATCCGTAGCATTTATGAGGAGGGAATCTGGCCGGAAGACTTTGTGAGAGCAGTTTTAGTTCCTATTCCGAAAAAGGTAAAGGCCACGTCATGTGAGGACTATAGGACAATTAGTTTGATATCCCATGCAGCTAAAGTTGTTCTCAGGATCATAAACAAAAGGATAGAGAGTAGGGCAAATGATTACTTAGGGGATGATCAGTTTGGGTTTAGGAAGGGGAGAGGTACGCGTGATGCCATTGCAGTAATGAGATTATTAATTGAGAGGAATATAGAACACAACCAGGAGGTATTTGCCTGTTTCGTAGATTTCGAAAAAGCGTTTGATAGAGTGATTTGGGAAAAACTAATGAGTATATTAAAGAAAATAGGAATGGATTGGAGGGGAAGGAGGCTAATCCGCAACCTGTACATGTCTCAGACTCCTCAGGTGCGAGTAGGAAACGGGGAGTCAGGATGGGCAGTGTTAGGAAGGGGTGTAAGGCAGGGTTGCCCATTATCACCGTTGCTGTTCAACCTGTATGCAGAGGAAATGATCAAAGAGGCATGGGAAGAACTCGAGGTAGGAATAAAAGTGGGCGGGGGATTCGTAAAATCAGTTAGGTTTGCTGATGACCAAGCTTTAGTTTGTCAGTCAGCCAAGGGGCTGCAAGCATTGCTGAGTGAATTGGAAATTCAGTGCGACAGGTATGGGATGAGAATCAATATTAATAAAACAAAGGTTATGCGATTTTCTAGAAAGAAAAAGGCCAAGCTTAACATTAAAATAGGAGGGCAAAAACTAGAGCAGGTAGAACAGTTTACGTATCTCGGTAGTGTTTTGGACCAACACGGTCAAAGTAGTAGGGACGTAAGGAGAAGAATTGCGCTAGGCAAAGAGGCTTTCACAAGGAGGAGGGAGTTGATGACGGGGACATTGAGTAAGGATGTTAAGAAAAGACTCGTAAAAACTTTGATATGGAGCGTAGCTATATACGGCGCGGAAACGTGGTCATTGAAGCAGGAGGATAGACGTAGACTAGAGGCTTTTGAAAAGTGGGTGTGGAGAAGAATGGAGAAGGTGAAATGGACAGAGAAGAAAACAAATGAGGAAGTACTTGGTATGGTGGGCGAAGAGAGGGGTTTGTTGGGAGCAATCCTATGGAGGCAGGAAAAGTGGATGAAGGGGGTGTTGACCGGCAGTGGGATGTTGAAGACTGTGATAGAGGGTAGAATGTTGGGCAAAAGAGGAAAGGGAAGGAACAGGATAGGGATGTTGGACGGGATGAAGGGAGGAAGAAAGTACTCAGAGATGAAGAGGGACCTGATATAGAGTAGGATGATGGATTTTGTGTTTTGTTAGGAGTAATAAAATATTTGTTTGGTAGTTGTGTCCATCGAAAAACCTACCTTAACCGGTAGATTACCTTAATATATATATATATATATATATATATATATATATATATATATATATATATATATATATATATATATATATATATGGGATTAAAATCAATATTAATAAAACAAACGGTTGTGCGATTTTCTAGAAAGAAAAAGGCTAAGCTTAACATTAAAATAGGAGGGCAAAAACTAGAGCAGGTAGAACAGTTTATGTATCTCGGTAGTGTTTTGGACCAACACGGTCAAAGTAGTAAGGACATAAGGAGAAGAATGGCGCTAGGCAAAGAGGCTTTCACAAGGAGGAGGGAGTTGATGACAGGGACTTTGAGTAAGGATGTTAAGAAAAGACTCGTAAAAACTTTGATATGGAGCGTAGCTATGTACGGCGCGGAAACGTGGTCATTGAAGCAGGAGGATAGACGTAGACTGGAGGCTATTGAAATGTGGATGTGGAGAAGAATGGAGAAGGTGAAATGGACAGAGAAAAAAACAAACGAGGAAGTACTTGGTATGGTGGGCGAAGAGAGGGGTTTGTTGGGAGCAATCCTATGGAGGCAGGAAAAGTGGCTGAAGGGGGTATTGACCGGCAGCGGGATGTTGAAGACTGTAATTGAGGGGAGAATGTTAGGCAAACGAGGAAAGTGAAGGAACAGGATAGGGATGTTGGACGGGATGAAGGGAGGAAGAAAGTACTCAGAGCTGAAGGGGGACCTGATGTAGAGTAGGATGTTGTATTTTGCTAAGGGCCACAAATTATTTAATTAGTAATTACGTCCATCCTAAAACCTACCTTAACCGGTAGATAACCTAATAATATAATAATATATACATCAATTTCAAATAAACTATAAACACTGTAATCAAACCCAATGGTTTATTCGGTAGTTGTCGGCAGAGTTCACCCTATACTAAGTCCAAAAAGGGTGAAATTCACACATCTGGGAATGGGGGTTCAGATTCTTTCCATGCACTGCCTATGGTTTCCCAGGAAGTTTCCTTGCCTGAAAAATCGCCCTCTTCGGATGTAACTGAGGGTGTTCAGAAAGGCGTGCCCGGGAATTGGACCCAGGCCCTCCGGTCAGTAGTCCAACGCTGTGCCCTTGGACTGCCAAATCCCCATCAAAAATTAAGTAGTGAAAAATTTCACAGTGGTCATTTACTTTACTCTTGGAATTATCTTAAGATTGATGAAATAATTTTGGCATATCGTTTAGACATTGGTTAATTATTGATCACATCACAAATTGTATCAGAAATGTAAAATATCTTGTTATTGAAAATGAAATTCTCCACTGTATTTACAAAATGAAAAATCACATATACATGTGTACTTAAGATACCGTATATATGTTCAGTCTTTGCAATGGTTTATTAAACTAGATTACATATTAATAATCAGGTCTCATCATTGTGAAATTTAACTCGATTACATTACTGGAACACTTTGTCATGGCGAAAATTATATATTTACAATTGATAATCATAGTGGTGATGTAAAAAATGTTAATAATTAAACACGAATATTTCTAAATACTGGGTGTAGCAACATAACTTGCTAATTAGCATGAGATTTTTTATACAAATCAGTAAATTATGCTACCGCACCACATATTGGTGACCTGCTCAGTTTTTGAACTGCATGGTTCCGTTTCCACATATTTTGCTGTGCATATTATATACCTTCTTCAGTAATATTATATATACTCGTATGCGTGTGTGTGTATGCTGGAAGGTCTTTTTATTCAACGTCTCACATCTTATTTTCCTTTATTCATCTTTTTTCTGTAGACTGAGAACTTCATGCTCCCATTAAAAAAAATCAAATTTATAATTGGATTGTATAGTTTTGGCCCAGCTCATTGCGGATGTAATACCTTATAAACTTTGTATGCTGTTTGCATTCGTTGACTAATTTGATTCTCATCTCTAAATCATAATTTCAGCTCGTGTTTACTTTTAGAAGCGAGGGAAATTCTTGAGATTCACGTAGCGCACATAGTTACTCGCCTAAATAAAATATTGTCGAATAAGCTGCCAAAAAAATAAACTCTGACTCTAATTTGTTCCTTACAGAGCTCACAATTACTGCACATAACGCATTTTTATTGAATGGATATAAGGTAGCTGTAGTGAGTTGTTTATTTCAAAGGCAGTATTTTTCATTTGACCTAGTTTCACAGTTCACGTTTCATAATTTCACATTTAGAATAGGGATCCCTCTTTCACCACTTCCTAGTGACGACTCCCGAGGTAGGATATAACCATAGGACTAGATACTAGAGTCGTTAGAGAACTAGGGAGTGGTGAATAAAATTAATCGAGGCCTGAAATTCAGCCATTCCCCCTTCCACAGAGGTAATTTACGCTTCCTTGTTAAACTTAGTATCTGACGTGGACAGTGGTCCAATGAACCCATCCATGTTTTCATAATCGTAAAAGCAAAGTAAAAGATTATTGCATCTCTTGCTGAAGGTACCTGCCCGCTTGGTTACCGCGGATATAGTATTTGCGGAATTGGGATATTTAGGGCTAGGCGGACGTCGTATGCAGTAATTGTCAACCATTCCCATTTTCTCGCTTCTCCTCTCTTCATTCATGGTGTAAACGAACTGGTTTGAAAGCAATGAATTTTCATATGTGTCAGATTTTTTAAAATCATAACAAGTGCTGCAGCATGAAAATTCTTATAATTTCTAACTTATACTGATCCGTAGTCTTTTTTGCATTAATAATTAAACCAAAAGATTTACGAATGCTAAATTTATATTATAATGACATGTTTTAATTTATTAAGAAAATTAACTATCGTAATTTAGTGTTATGAGAACTTAATGGTCAGATTTGGCGTCGTGTTTCATCATTATTGATTTATGTTTAATGTAGGGACTCATCATCAACTCACTATAGTGGTCATAAATTTCTTTCCGTCGACACCACCCGCACCGCAGTATTCAACACGAAGGTTTGTTTGATATACTTCCCAAAAGAACCTGATTTAACTGGTTTGTCATTGTCCTGAAAACTCTTGTCGATGGTTGTGTCCATTTCCATGTAGAACTTATTGGTGGTTGGGAGGTACTGGTGAAAAATCCAGGGTCGGAAGTAGTCTCCTCTCGACGAAACATAACGCAGTTTAACGCCCCATCCGACGGACCGAGTTTAGTACTTGAAGTGCTTTTCAAACGATATTAAATTAGGGATCGAGGTACCATTGTAAGAAATATCTGAATTTTAGCCTTAGGCCCAGGGGATATGAACCCCGTGTTGTAGTTATTAATATTAAATTCTAAGCTTTAATGAAGCGTAGCAATTTAATTAGAAATCGAGGTAAATGAAAGTTTTAAGTGATTCGCCGGTCGTTTCGCTTCAAATCTTCGACGATTTTGCGATGTTTATCATCTGTGGCAGTGATCAGCCGTTCGCTCCGTTTCATCAACAATTATGGCTTTTCGAGGCTCGCAACCACGAAATTTTACTACCCAGTGATTTATAGTAGACCTATTTACAACATCTTTACCATAAACAACCTTTAAACGACGATGAATCTCAGTTGGAGTCTCTTTTGCAGCAGTTAAAAATTCGATAAGAGCACGCTGTTTAACTCGCGTTGGCATAGCACTAGAGCACGTCTCCATACTTCCGCTTCTAAAAATACACTGGATGAATGAAACGACCTCAAACCTGCGAATGCATGTTAATGGGGAATGTTACTTCCACATGCCACCAAGAGTGCTAATGAAGATCATTTTGTTTGTGGTCTACAAGCATGTGTGCATTAGTTTTCAGCCTACTCTCATAAGTGTTAGACAATCGGAGTTAAAAGCTTAGGAATTATTTATTGAAACATAAGTAGTATTAATTTATGGGGAATCGTCCATTTTTTTAAATCTTAAATTGTCATAGCTTAAAATTAGTGGTTGCATATCTGTCGAATAGCAAATATTTTCCTCTCGGCAGCCGTACTCTACCTCCCCTTTTAACTATAGGCCTTTTTATACCTTAACCATTTTATTTTAATTCATTATGCCTTACCTTTCCACTAATTGAGATAGACGAGATATAAATCATTGTCACTAATGCGTATTTATGGCTATGTAAAATTTGCTGTCTGCCTCCCTTGTCCCATCATTCTATTTATATTCCTCCATCTCTTCCTCCTCTTTTTTGGCAAATCATCACCAAGTTTTTTTCGTCCGCAGTAATCCATCTCTGTCTATATATATATTTCCTTTACCACTCCTCGTCTTTTCCAGTCTTACCGTCTCCGTTTTCCTTCCTCTGCTCTTTTCGATCCCTCTTTCCTTCTCTCGGCTTTCATTATTCACCGCAATGCTCTCCGAGGGACTCGGCCTGTAAACGCCCGTCTACGGTTCTCCCTGCATGCATTTCGAAGTGGTGATGGGCCAAATGTTTGGAGAAGTACGACGGCCGCAGAAATAGAAATATACCTTTCAAGTAGTTCAGGCCCTTCTTAAAATTCTGCTTGTTTTTTTCGTCATGTGGGATTTGGGTAATCTCATAACACCTTTTTCCTTGTCCGTTCCTGTATCAGACATTGTTAGGTTTCTCAAGCTATGAAGAGTAGTACATGTCCGTTGTCCGTTGGGTGAGACCTTTTAATACGTGTAAATCGCTCACCAACTTTGTACTTAAGATGAAACTAGTTTTTATTTTCAATTATCTTAATCTCAAAATTTACTATTTGCATACATTTTATTCGTTTTTATTTTACGAAACTTCTAATTTGGAGGGTTGCCGTTCTCTGATGAAGTTCTCAGTGGAGTGCTCAAACTGAAATAAAAATCTTAACAGGAACACGCTTTTATTTTTTAAATTTGAGATCATTTTTAGAATCAATCTTTCAAAGTACTAAATTTTATTTTAAAATCAAATACAAGGTAAGAAGCATAGTGCCATGTGAACTTCATTGGCCAAAATTTATGCATGCAGGATAGAAGAGACTTATTGGTATTTTATTTTCAATGATCAGGAGAGAAAAGCCTTTTCTTAGTAAATGAAAAAAAATGATAAGCGATATGATTGTGTGTTAAAGTGTATGTTAATTCTTTTCTAAGTTCTGTGATTGTGTTTTGAATTATTTAATAAAAGGTGCTCTGTAATTTTCCTCGCGGTACGAGTATGTGAAATAGAATATTATAAATAAAATGGTAATATATGTGAAGATACGACTGAATCATAAAAGTCGGTTATAATATCTATTAAATCGAATATTTAACAGATGTAATCGGAGCACTCAACAACAAATTTAATTTGTTGTTGGATACTTCGACTTCATCCCCGCTGAATGCTCTGACAAAAATTAATTAACCCCTACAGTTAAAAGTTCCCTAATTAACTTTGATTTTCACTAACTAAGAGATTCCCGGGGGATTTGAAACTAAAATTTGGAAAGACGTTGAGATTATATACTGTATTCACTAATTGTGATTGATTTATGTCACTTATATTAGCTTCACAGGCCTTTTATTGAATTAACAGTCGTTTTAATGTTCTGTTTACGCATTCCACATTCTGCCCAATTTAGCACAAGATCTCGCGTTACGTTACTTTAATTCTTAACTCTTATTGTAAAATATTCCATCTTTGAGGAAGATATGGTTGATTTTTCGTTGCTCTAGTTGGGGATTTTCATCTTGTGATTGGTTGTTTTTAATTTGCAGTGATTCTAAATCATATCGCCACCAAAAACTCTGGGTAATAATCTTAAATGAACAGGATCAATTCTCTTATATGCAAATCTATATATTTTAGTTAACTAAAGTGCTTGATCAGAATACGCTCCCAGAATTAGGGTTATTGGTACCACTCAACCTAAATAATTAATGCACTGAAAAATGAAATCCGTTCGCAAGGTAAGATTCGACCCCCCCAACTTTTGAGTGATAGGTTCCTTTGACAAATTCTAAGAAACTGCGGGAGATGCCGCAACAGTAACTTTTAGTGGAGTCATCCGAAAATGTAAATTTCAATTCAACAATCTCAAAGTGAAGAATCAAATCATCTAATTAGGCGAATGATTTTTTAACCTTGAAATTGTGGTTAAGTTTCTTATGAAGCTTGCTATGCATGGATAGATGAGGAACTATTCGGGAGTAAATATGTTAATTTCATCTACTTGACTAGGCATTGGACAATGTGGAATCTATTGTCCATTATTGACCGTCAATGTAAAAGAAATATCCAATTGTGGTCATATATCAACGTGGATATAATTATCAGTGTACCTATCGAGTAGTATTAAAAATGTCTATTGTATCGAGAAAATTCACGAGCATGGAGCAATGTCAACCATATCGGGTGCATAGAATATATCGTCCTTTTCTCGTAACCATCAACTTTTATAGTATATGCATATCCAATATATCAACATATTTTATTTTTACATAAAACATATCGATGTCTTATATATATGTGAAATATATTTTATTTCATATAAGGCATATGACATATATTATTGCTTTCGGAATATAAACATGGAGATATTTTCCCCGTAATATATGGACCACTTTTTAACAGAGAGGCTTGCGTGTCATGTTCACCACGAGCATGATCCTGATTGTGTGTGTGCATGTTTTATATCTGGCGTATCGAAAACATTGTTCAAATCGACATATCGTCGATGATTATCTGCTCACGGCATTCCTTGTTTATGCTTACTTGAAGTTATTAATATAGACCTGGTGGATATGAAACTAGAATCGACATGCTATCGCCAGGTATATCGTTCTACGTCCAGTTTTAGGAATACTTAATGAATTGACCTCTTCAATTTTTATAAATTGACGAATAACTCGCGGAATGAACTTTCGTCAAAAATTTACCCGCCACATCTGGCTGGCACTCACTTTTTGCGCGGTAAGATACGCCACAAAAAATCACGGGGAAGCGCACTCGATCTCAGACGGAAAAGACGCATGGTAGGGAAACAATCCCCATCAGTTGCTGAATCGACCATCCGTCCCCTTTTCCTCGCGACCTAATCCTCTCTCTCTCTCTCCCTCTCCGCCTTACTGTCCCATCCGCCGTCATTCCCCCGCCACGCACTTCACCCGCCGCCCACCTCTCCCTCTCCTCCCCTGTACTTCCCACTCTCTCCTCCCGTGTGTCTTGCACATTTTCCTATTCCACGTCTCCAGGGTCTTCACTCCCCGTCTCGTCCCCGAGAGTTTGATGGCCGGTGGGGGTAGGGTCGTAGGGGGAGGGGAGGATCGCGTGGAGTGGATGTGTTCACTTGGGGGCGGGAGGGGGTCAGGGCGTGACGCCGGCCCTCCCTGGACGCGGCCTCTTTTATCGTCCATGCCCTTTTCGCCCCGGCGCACGCACGTGCGTCGTGTGTGACGGGAGGGAAGTACCCTGCCCCTCCCCCAATTCTGTCTCTCTAAATAACCCTAGAGGTCTTCTTTCTGCCCTTCACTCAACTCACTCCTCTCCCTTTTCTTCCCTCACGGTTCGTCGGCCCCGATGGACTCGTTCCGGCAATTTTTTTTCCTTCCTCGTCTCTCCATATCCTTTTTCCAACGGTAGAAATTGGACTGCCCTTGTTAGCCTTTATATTAATAAGGTTGAATTCTTAATTTTCCCTCCTCAAGAGAGCTCAACAGTGTCGGCGCGTCCCTCCTTTTCGTAAAAACGTACCAACCTTTTATTTGTCTCCTTTAGATCCGTTTTATCCATCTTCTGGTGACTTTTTATTCCAAGGGTTAAGCTATTTTGGTATTAAAGACAAGTTTTGCAATTATATTTATCCATTATTATTTTATTTTACATATTTGAGGCTAAATTGGAAGGAAAGTGGGCGTAGAAGGAAAAAATATCCTCTGAAGAACCGTGTAAACGAGATGAAGCATTGATGAGGAGGTTGGGTTTTATAACTTATAGTCCAATTAAAGGAATCAAGCTAAGGGCCGAGAAGAGTTGGAACGTCGAGCGTAGTGTTGTGTGATTCCAAAACTTTGTCTGTAAAGGAAAAGAGTTTAGGTTGTAAGACTCTGAAATGTGAGCATGAGGAGTATATCATATGTTGGAGTTTTGGATACATGAGGAAAAAGAGAGAATCGCATGACGAAAATCGAAGATGAAAACATACAGGTGGAGGTTGAGGAAATATATAAAGATGTGACGTTCTGAATATAAAATAAAAAGGAGTATTTTCTGAGGCGGGAAAATGTGTATTGGGGTATTTTGGCAGCATGAATTCAGAGAACATCTGAAATTTATTTTTATAACGAGATGCAATCGCCATTCTGTTCACATGATTTACCAGGTGAATACAGTTTAGTACTTTCTGGCTATTTTTCGGATCAATATCTGAAGTTAATAAACCGTGGCATAAGCCGTCAATTGCTGATTTAAGAGCATAGAGGAAACGCAAAATAGTTATATTCCATCTATAAGTTGTTGAAGTTGTTCATTACACACGGGCACTGTTGAATGAATTATTTTGATGCTCGTCGCCATACTTGGAAAATATATAAATATTCGTATTCGTGATGCTAAAAATAGTTGAATTGAAGTTGTAGGAGTAAGTGATATTCATTCTTTTTTGGAATTTTCCGACGCATTTTTCGGGTCGCAAGAAGGATATTTCTTTGCAGGAATCACCAGCATTTTAGCATAATTCGATTATAATTGCAGTGTCAATAAAAATGAAAATATGGCTTGCTACCATTTTAAATGTTTCCTGCTCCCAATGATAAAAATGTCTAATTAGGGCTTTAAAATAGAATTTCGAATCTAGATTATGAACTCATAAGAAATACATCCCAGTCAAACTGGTTTTTCTTGAGCGTAACAATATTAAAGAAACCAGAACGAAATGAATGGAAATAGTTGTTATTCGTTGTAAAAACTGGATCGAGTACGTAAGATGCTTTGCCTGAAATTTCCGTCAAGCTTTGTTTTGTTTTCAATATTATTATTTATTGCAAACATTGTCACTCTTGTCTGTTTATTCTATTTCTATAGAGAAAAATTATCATTTAATTTCACTGTGAAGAATTGCAAAACATTCCTGAAAATTGAGTCGGGTCTGTGCTGTGGCCATCGCCTGGACTTACTTTGTGGAGGTCAAACCCTGAATTTTCCGAGTTAAAAATTATTATTCCTCTCCCCATAATTGGCTGTAGTTTGGTTAGCAGTGGATTTGAATTATTTTGTTTGTCGTATTTCATGTGATGCTTACCTTTGATCCCCATGGGGCGATTAATCAAGAGTTGCTTAATTGCGAGGGTAGGTTCTTTCAATCATTCCTCTAATGGATAAAGCACTACCAATATCTAGTAAATAACCAAATTCTATTCATTGAATAATGGCTTCCGCCGCGAGTTCCTTTAAAACGTTCACAGCTGTAACCTCAACCTGGGAGCATAAATATCCTGAATATTGTCTAAATTGTATTTGATTTCGCTCGCAGTAATTCCAATTTTACATCCGGGATACTCTGCCCTTATTATTCAATGATTTTATACTTTCATGTTTATATTATATTCATGGGATTTTATAATTATTTGATTCGATATCCGGAGAGCTGTTAATTTGCGTATGCAAATTAGAAGGCAGTCCATTGTAACTAGGTTGCTCGTATAGGCCTAGTGATTAAAGACAACACATTTGTTGCTGGCATGTCTCTGGATTGTTGAAACTCCTCAGATGGTATACCATATTGCGGGACCTTCTATCTCAGTTGCACTATTTTAGCTTTCAACGAGTTCCTTAAGTCGAGTCGAATTTTTTTACACTGTTTAACTTTTAATTGAGCCAATAAAAATGAGATTTTCATTGTTTTTTCTTCGACTGATTAGTCCTTATTACTTCGCGTCATACTCCCGCTTGCCTGTTCAAAGCGGGGATTGCATCTTCAGTGGCTTCCACTTATTGTGTTCAGCAAATCGCTCTATTGTTTCTAATCATAAATTAGAATTTCAAGCGTAATATTTTGCTTTATTTAGTATTTTGGTGAACTTTTAAAGGGAATATCATTGTTTAATATCCCCAATCCTTGGAGTGCATTGAAGATGCGGTAAATTAAACTATTGCGATTTACTGCTTTTCTTTAAATTTTTCATTTTATTATATCTCCAAATTATTTTGAATATGTTTTCCCGATGATACTCCCTATATTGAAGTTACATGATAACATATTACTTGGTCCGCTAAATGTCTTTAGTGCATACATACAAGTTTATAAGTACATATTTGTCAGAAGTGTAACCTTTTAATGTTGCAGACGGTAATTTGAAACACTAATTTGTGCAAGTGATAAAAATGGTAAGATAGCTTAACCTAGTGTGACTTTATTATGTTCCGATATATATTCGATGTTTTCGGGCTTAACTTTGTGAAAATCCATTATCACAGAAGTGAAAATACCAATGTATCTTCCCACTCAATTTTATTTCCACTCGGCGTCATTTCAGGTATACCTGAGGATGACGCCAATGCGTCGAATATAGTTGTAATGAATAAAATTGAGTGGAAAGATAAATTGGTAATTTTACTTCAGTGGTTCCGATATATGTTCATATTATCATTGGATATACCTAATTTATTTGAAACATAAAAAACACTAATTTACAAAAATGATTATTAAAATGAACTGATAACACTACCATGGGGAATGATAGACATTCCATTATCAAGTTGGTTATTACTATTTACTTGCTTTCAAAATGGTAATACGTGATGCAATTGTTTTGGGATAGGGCCGTTGCGTAAGAAGGAGTAGTCAAGGTGAGGCAAATCGTACTGGAAATTAAATATGAGGATTCTAATGATTACATTAGAGAGAAAGCTCACGGACAAAAGAGCTGGAAAGGAAATAACTGGGTATCGAGATGGTGCGGGGGCTAACGTACTGGCTTCCCACCCTGGGGGCGCGGGTTCTAATCCCGGCGGTGTTGAATATTTTTCAGAGGTATCTCGATCCCTACTTGAGGTGCTTTGTGGAGGGAACTTTGAGTGAGTACGCCGTCCGTCGGATGGGACGTTAAACTGCGGACCCCTTGGCGCCTTTCGTAAAGAGTAGGCTAATGCCGACGCCGGGTTTCTCTCCACCCTTCATCCTTTCTTGTCCATCCCCTATGGCGCAAATGACCATAGCTGTCGGTCGCCTCCCCTAAAAACTACTACTACTACTAGGAAATAGTTTGAGGGTACTGGCCGACAAAAGTGCTATGGATCAAGTACTTCGGGAGTATAATGTGTACTTATATGCGATAGTGTGTGGGAGATAGAAGCAGGAGAAGGCAAGCAGAAGGAGACATAAGGCAGATATGGCAATGCGAGGAGTGAAACTAGAGCTAATGGAATCCTTACCTGGATAGCAGTAAAACTTGGGATGGAAGAAGTTCGACTGACATCAAAGGAAGTGTAGTTCAAGCAAAGATGGCGTTCTTGAAATAGGCAACAACTATGTTCAAAGAACCTGAGGTTGCAATCACGGAAGCAGTGTTTCAAAACGTTCGTACAGAGAATGGCACTCTACGGGCCATGGGCATGGAACATTGGGAAAGTTGACCTGCGAACAATAATTAATGCTACTAAAAAGTGCTTATAAATTCTAAGGAAACCGAGCACTACATTTGCTTTTTTGTTTTCTCGTTTATTATATTTTCGTGGACTCAGATGACTTGCAGAAGTTAAAAATCTTCGTTACCATTTAGGTTAAGGTTTTAAAAATAGAGGAGTAGTAATAATATCAAACTGTTAGTTTGAGGATCCCTGTCTAATACTTTGTTTACATGGGAGTTATTTACTTCTACTTTTACACAAAGGAATTTGAAATGAGGTGTTCACCACTCTTGCTGCAAAATACATTTCTAAAAGTATTCTAGAACATGTCTCTTGGAAAGCTTTAACTCCTGGAGCCAACTCTTCCCATTGGTACTCGTGTGAATATTTTCTTCATTTCTGGGGATTTATTTTAGCTTAAATGGCCTCATTTAATGAATAAACCTGTAGAATGTATTGTAACATTACACATTAAATGGAACGATACGGGTTTTTTCATTTAATGAGGAAATTATTTTATTTTCAAAACAATTGTCTATAGTATAAAACGATTCTTTGTAACGATAAATTATACTCTCATCCCTCTCCTCTCCAAGAATCTGACCTTGAAGGAAAAGAAATTCAACCATTTGACATCTGTTTGCCCCTACCCATCCCATACCCCTGGTCCCACCACATGCCACTTCATAGCAACCGCTCTTTTCCCTTCCCTTACCCAAATAATGTCTACCCCCACCTTCAACTTCTCACTCCCCCTCGCCCTCCTACATAATCACCCCCTCTTATCGGTCCTGAGCGTATATATTCAACTGCTGCATGGGAACGAAATTTGTACCTGACGATGACGAAAGTCAGTGAAACGCGTTGTATCTTAAAATAAAGTCTGTGGAAAAGTACACAATCCTTTAATATGAATTGTCTTTAAGGCTGAAATTGCTGATTCTGTTTGAACCCAACTTACAGTTTTGGTCATTTAACGGGTTTAACTTTTATTTTATCAATTCTAAGCCGAAAACCAATTTCAGTTTCGATGGATTATTCGGGAATTCACTGGCAGTTTTTCTCATAATGGAGCCGTCTCTTTTTATGAATATTTATCCTGGCAAGCCGAAAATATTTCTTGGTCACCCTGAAATTGATCACTTTCTACTTGAATTTTATTCAAATGTTCATTTTTTTTAATTTTGTGGCATTTTTGAAGTTTTACGTAATATAAATTATATAGATTTTCTTGAACTTATGTTCACGTATTACATATTGGTTCGCCCAGCCAATCCTCTTGGAAGGTAAATGTTCGTCTGCAACAGTTAAACGCGCTAAATCTTGGGGCTACAATAGTCAAAGTCATTTCAAAATTCTCTAACCCGTGCCTCAGGATGCTCAAAAGGCCTTGGTATAAATATTTAGTGCACTGGGCTTGACACAAATCTCTGAAAAGCTTCTCCGAGTGAATTGATAAGTAAAAAAATGTACGCGAATGAGAAATATTTTGAAAGGATATTTATCCCACCTGCACTGGCTGAAACACGCTACAGCGGATCCTCGCCATTTGCACTCTCCCCATTCTGTATAGTTTCTTCCGTACTGCATTAGACCGGTAATTCCTTGGAGAAACCCTAATGTCGTATGCCACCTGCTCAGTGACCATTTATTAATTAAGTTCTTCCCGAAGTGGCTCACCATACGGCCAACTACTGAACTACGCCATCGGCCTCCCTCCTACTTTAGGTGCACTAAAGCATTTTGTGTTAGGCCTTTTGGAACCAACTGCCGTCAAAACTCTAGCCTGCGAGAGGCTTTATCGTAGGCTTTCGATTTATATTGGACCTGTAATGCGTCCAATAACTCGTACCGGGTGATTCAGAGAGTTATTATTTCGTTTTCTATTTAAGAAAGATATTTTCAATTTTCAGACTTTTCGTAAAGTTTAAATTAAGATGCGCTTAAATGGAGTGATTACAAAGTGACATTATGAACATAGAAGTAGTTAAATACATCAAGTCTCTAAGGTATCTTTGGTATGTTCAACTAGGTAAAATTTACAACAGTTCTCTTAAAAAATTAATTTTTAAAAATCAGCTCACGTGGACTTCAATTTTTGTTCAAGAATAAGCCTTATCTTTATTGAAATAGGATGATTTTTGATAGGAAGGTCATTTATATTTACTGTGACAGATATTTATAAAATTTACGTATTGACTGTTGTTATCAATATACAATTAATATTTTGAAAGCCAATGTGTAGCATCTGACTTAATTCCTAGTCAAGATTACATTTTCAGCATAGATCGTGTACATTATTTCGGAAAGTTGCGCCCTTTTATTAATTCACCTGAGTAATTATATATACGTATAATACGCACATTTTAGAAAATTTTTATGCAGACACTTACACACATAAACATATATATATATATATATATATATATATATATATATATATATATATATATATATATATATATATATATATATATAAATAATATATATATATATATATATATATATATATATATAAATAATATATATATATATATATATATATATATATATATACACACACACACATACACATGAACATACTATGAAAACTGAAACTAGTACTATGAAACTAGTATTATGAAAACTGCGGCCTGGCGTCAGAAACGTCAAATACATTTTTGTGTGTGTTTTTCTGTGTTTCTGTGTCTAGATAAGTTGTCATCCAAATACCCACACGTGAGCTTATTTTTTCGTGTCATCAATTTCTGGATTTGAATTTAATTTGTTTCACTATTTTTCCTGCATAAATAATACGATGAGGAAAATAGAAGATAAAAGAATGAATAAATATTATAAAATTTACTAGAAAATAACTAAATTAATCTGGCGTTGGAAAAAGGGATTGTCTAATTTATGATAGAATTTTATAGATTTTTTCTCGAATTTTGTATTTAATTTTGTAAAATGAAACTGTTATGAAATTTTGCGCAGTAAAATAAACCAGGAGCAACTAGTTTTAATAATTTAACAGTATCGTGAAAATTTTCTTGCACTACTTTAATAACACGTTCTAAATTGCGAACATAATTGGTAGATTTCAATTTCTCATATCCATTACGAAAGAGAATTTTTTGTTGAATTAATCAATTTAAAAAACTTAGACACGAATTTAAAAATAATTATCCCTACGATTTTCGATGATGGGGGTATACAAACGTAGTGGTGGATTTTCTTCATTATTTGATGGACTAAAGTATTATTTTATAAAATTGTTATTTTGTTCTATTTGAAACTGTTCCATATGAAAAACCACAATTGACCTCTACCATTATTTTTTTTAATTCGTTTTCCGTGGAAATGGAAACCCATTGTGTAAAAATATTTTCCTATTTGGAATATCCATTTCATTCCATAGCATGAGGATTTGCAATTTCAATAATGCAATTCTTAAGTTATTTTATTATATCTTCTGGATGTATAACTCTCGAAAACACTTGTTTGAATGTACGAGGATGAGAAAAAGGTTTGCTAATGAAAAAACATTTTAGCACATAGTTACTGTGTTCAGCAACGTCATATTCTCATCCCTTTGCATATTCAAGTGCGTCGTCGTAGGAATGAGTGCCCTTGTTTCCTTCAAACAAAATTTTGACCTTAATTAGAAATTATTTCCTTTAATATTGGGGCGGACTCTTGGGAGAATCACTTTGACTGTTTGAATATGTGCCGAGAGATCCGACTGCTTGTTTGCTTATGATCGTTGTAATTAAGACCCAAGTCAGGACAGTCCGGTAGGACTTGTCAAGCGCTATTCTCTAGCTGTCTCCCTCTCATTCTCCTCTTATCTCCGGGCCCTTGGCCAGTTAGCCTTCGTTGGGGTCCTGCTGATAACTGCGCCACCGTGGCCTTGCACATTAGCGTTCGCTCCTTGCTATTATGAAGCGGTAACACCTCGTGAGGGTGAAATTCTCGCGGACCCAACTACTTCGCCTTCTCGTTAATTTTAACTGATCCCCTAGTTGAGGAGGGAGGAGAGCAAGGGACGCTCCATAAAATATTTAATTTGATACTAGAGCGAGAACTTCGGGACGATGCATGCTGGGATATTTATGTACCGCGTGAAATTAAAATGCGCAGGCTGGCGTGTGTTGTAACTTTGGGGCAGGGGCCACAAATGCGGAAAAGATAGATTATTCAGGGTCAGATGGGAGTTTGCCGGCCAATAATATCCGGAAAGCGTAATTTTATCCAATATTATTCTATTTGAACGTCGAAATTTTTCACGTTATTCCTTTTTGACTAAACTCTTGAGAATTTAATAATTTTAAATGATTGCACCCATATTGTTTTCCCTCTTGAATGAAAATACAATGTTTTGTGTACGCTTACGTCTCCATTTGAACAAAACCATCAAGTAGCGTAAAAATGTGTTCTTCTCGGTTTGTTTTCTGCATTATATGAAACTCCCATTTCATTTTGTCTTATTAATTACTTTAAATGCATTTGTCAACCTAAAATCATTATCAAGTGAATTGTTTGTATTCTCCAGTCTAAAAATTTCTTTAGATAATCATATGCTTCTCTGCGACATTTATGTACGTAGTTTGTCCAGTGACTTTAATTAGATAAGTTGCTTCTAAAGTGAAGCATTTATTTTCCCACCAACTCATGAAAGGAATCAACTCAGGACAAATACTATCTTTGCTTTCTACAAAATAAACTTTATTGGTCAACTAGTTTCGTTACACTGTAACATCCTTAGGACTAGTGGTACAATATAGATTTACCTGGGTTATATACTCGTTCGGGTAGAGGTAGCGGATGGGAGATGGGGGAGTGTAATTAAGGAAAGGAGAGGTGTAAGACAGTTGACCAATAAAGTTTATTTTGTAGAAAGCAAAGATAGTATTTGTCCTGAGTTAAAAATGAAATTCTACAAAGTTAAGGCCTCAACCATTCAGTGCAGTTCATGAAAGGAATCATTTAGTTTGAAATTTGTCATTAAGAGCTAAATTACTTCTTGACCAGTCAGATCACTAATGCTGCTATTTAATTCAATAAAAATTTACCATTTTTCTGAACTAAGCTAAACTATTGTGTGTTTTATTTTATTATATTTCTTTTAAAAATGGTAGAATTTTGTTATCAACAAGATTTCATGATTTTACATATCACAAAGGTATTGCAAAATGAAATAGTGATGCATGATACGAATTAATTGATAAAATTTATTCTTTAAATATCTTATAGCTTTTTTATATTTTATACTTTGTTATGACTTGTGCATTAAACGATTCTTTTCTGTTATTTTCAGGTGAGTAATTGAATGTTCATATTCGAGTACCTTGTTGTTTCCAGGTCTGAGGTATGTATGCAAGCTATTGGTAATCACCGTAAAGAACATTAAGTTTCATTTGGAAACTTATTCAATATACAGGTATACCTCTAATTTCAATGCGATTCAATTTTTCTTACCCAAAAAAACCTCATCTCCATTTACCACATATTCAAAATTTGATATATTTCTTACATGAAATGTTTTTCATCCTTTTCCATGCAGCGAGCACTATAAACTCTTATTTTCAAATACATAATTAAGAACGATATAAAATTTTCTTTCATTTGTAAATATGTCGATTAATTAACTGAAATTTCCGTCTCTCGTTCGCAAAATGATTTGTATGATGATTTGGTTCATTGATTTCGTTTTCTTCAGGTTTCCTTATTGCTTCTTTAATTATAACTTCGTAGGCAAATATTACCGTTAAATTAGGTGCTCCAATGTTAAATATAGTTAGTTGAGCAAGGAAGCAATGTATGGAGGTTCTAGTAACGTTATGAGAAGAAATGAATCTTCGTGATGGAACGTAAATGACTGGACCCTTTCCTGAAGATTCTTTGACCTTGAAGTAAACGTCGTCGAGAGACTGATCTGTAAGTGTAAGGGCTTGACAGCGCGTCCAACTTGCGGACGAACAGTGAATCATCAAAGATTATTTTACAAGATGATTACTATCGGCGGCAAAGCCAGTATGGACCGGAGTGAAATTATTTAATCGCGCACTTTTGGTTTCACTTTGCAGAAATATTAAAGAACATAAGATTTGATTAAAATTGGAAGGTTTGGCAAATCTCAACTTATGATAAATTTCCATGAAAATATTGAAGTTACTTGCATTAATCGACATTCCTGACAAATAAATGTAAAAGTTGTTTCTGGAATACTATTGTCCTAAGTTTCATATTAACAGTTTCAATTGCACCAAAAGCCATTTGCGATTTTTTTACTATCAGTAATGAGGTTCGTGTCTACTTACCAACATATCTATTCATTAGGGTTGATAATACGTTAACATTCAGTGCTAGCAAATTTAAGTGTGAATATATAATAATTCACTTTGTAGACTTGTTTATTCATCCTTGTTACTCGGAAAGAAGAACAATATGAACAGTTTGCGTTCAGGAAAATTGCATCTATCAGTAACATTCATCTTTTTAGCAAAAATACCAATAGCTTTATTTAATTATTAAAGAGTATTTGCCGCTATTTGTCTAACAATGATATATTAAAAAAATATGATAATTAGCATTAGGTTTTTCCATGGTCCATCATCGTTGAGGATCGTAAATATAGGTTTCAAAACCTTTTAATACATTTTTCGGTTCCTACACCATAGACTGTGTGTGTGCGAAGTCAGATTTGGGAATGTATCAGAGATAAAAAAGAAAATTTCAAAGATATTAATATCTGATGCCATCTGACCGATTCAGGGATGGTACTTTTCACCAATTTTCGTTTCCTCCCCTCTTACACCCTATTATTAGACCTTGGTTCAGAAACGCTCGCGTTTTTCTTATTTATTTAGGAATCCGTTTGGGGCATGGGTGTATCCTAGAGGGTAGGCAGATATACGGTCACGGCGGGTTGTCTATCCGGTCATCGGGTGGATCCATCCATTTCCTCGGTCCCAAATGTGAAACCTACATATTTTACACGATCGGCGGGGTGACCGACTCGCTAGATCTGTTGCAGTGTGTGGTCTCCGGCATAGATGCGACTTCACCTTTCATGCACTGCCTGGATCAATTCCGAATATCGATTTAGTCGCTTGAATCTAATGCTTATGCATTGAAAAAAAATAAATTATGGGCCTTCTACCGAAAACTCTCATCGCGACCACCTTCATTTACTTTGCATTGAAGTGGCTGATGTTCCTTTCACGTTACACGGGGGCTAAGACTTCGTTGATGGCGTCGGTAATAGTTGATCAATGAAAAAAGTGAGAACTTTTAGTCTCTGAAACGTTCTTCAATACTTCCCAAACACTCTGCCACTGTTTTCTTCATTAAATTTGTGGGAGAATGTGCTTTCATTTGACCCTTTCTTATTGAATTAATATTTCAATAAGGAAAAGATAAATGAAAAAATAAGTGACTAAAGTGTAAAGTACTACAGTACAAGCTTGGAGGAAGGGCAAGCTAAATGAACGCGGAGTTTTTGGTAACCTATAAAATAGTATTTAAAAGAAATATATATCATATACTTTGTTGGTGAATAAAAATGTCCTCTCTGTCAAAATGAAAACCTTTGCTCCAACGTGCAAGATTTTTATTAAAGAATTTGAATAATTTCACAGGAAATCTAATTAGCGTCCATATTCCCAGCTAAGATATAAGAGGGAATATCACGTCTTGTAATGGGAAGTGGAAGTAAGGGTGACTAAACTTCCATTCTACATTTCTCTAATTCTCTTTTAATATTGGTATACCCTTGATCAAAAAGTTCCCGGAATAACCACCGTGTGGCGCTCCCATCGTTCCGATTTGAGTTCTGTTTTTTTTTGTTAAATTGGTACATCTGTTGTTGATAGTCCCTTTAAATCTTAGTGTCATAACTTGACATTTGCAAAAGTTACGTAGCCAAGAGTACATCTATCTCTGTGTGTGTTGGCGTTTTTTTACAATTTCAGAAATGGATTTAAATTTGCAACAACGAACTTGTATTAAATTTTGCGTAAAAAACGGATTTAGTGGCGCACGGACGTTGGAAATGTTGGAAAAGTGTTTCGGCAACGATTCTCTAAAAAAAAACGGTCGTTTACCAGTGGCACGAGCGGTTCAGAAGTGGTCGTGAGTCAATCGAAGATGATGAACGCAGTGGCAGACCATCGACATCGAAAGTCGGTGAAAAAATTGATAAAGTAAAAGAAATGTTGGTCAATAACCGCAAATTAACCATCAGAGAAATAGCGGAGGACTTGAACATTGCCTATGGATCCGCCCAAGACATTGTGGTTAATGATTTGGGTTTCCGTCGTGTAGCAGCAAAGTTGGTGCCAAAAGACCTCAATTTCATGCAAAAAAGAGACCGTGTTGACGTCGCAAAAGACATGATTTGCGAGGCTGAATCCGATCCCACATTCATCAAAAGGATCATTACTGGAGACGAGACGTGGGTTTATGAGTACGACACGCAATCCAGATATCAGGCAAGTGAATGGCGTTCACCAAATGAGCCGAGACCAAAAAAACCACGTCGTTTTCAGTCAAAAAAGAAGGCGGTTTTCATGGATTACAACGGTGTAGTGCATCATGAATTTTTGACAGAAGGCCAGACAGTAAACAAAGAGTATTATTTGGGCGTTATGAGACGTTTGCGTGAAGCAATTCGCCGAAAGAGACCAGAAATGTGGGCAGAAAACTCGTGGATTTTGCACCATGATAACGCACCGTCGCACAGTGCTATCATTATTCGTAATTTTTTGACGAAAAATGCAACAAATACCATCCAACGGCCACCGAATTCACCTGATTTGGCTCCCTGTGACTTCTTTCTGTTCAATCGAGTTAAAAAACCATTACGGGGAACGCGTTTTAGCAGCCGAGAGGAAGTAATGGAAAAATCGCAGGAAGCACTGATGGACATACCGAAAACCGAATATAAAAAATGTTTCGAGGATTGGATCAAGCGCTGGCATAAGTGTGTTGCAGTCGATGGGGATTACTTTGAAGGGGACAATATAGATTTAGATGAATAAACTTGTATTTTTAATTTTCTGAATAAATTCCGGGAAATTTTTGATCAAGGTAGTATATACATTATACAGTTTTTAAACAGACTCAGAATGTATTCGAGTAATATACGCAAATATCGATCGTCAGAAGCGTCCCGCCGTCACCGTTACTTTTAATCCGGATAATTAACGAGAGATATTGCGGATGTTCGGACGTTTATGGTTTTAAGGCGTTGAAGCGATTGAAAATAAGTCATTTCGCTTTTTTCCATTCCGTTAGGTTTGGCTGTAACTAAATATATAAACCTTCTTATAGTATGCCGAAAAGTCAAAAAAGTAAATATTCTTCAATAGGTTCTCATACGTATAACATAGAGATTAAATCTACCTAATATTTGTAATGTTTATGTTCACATAACGTATATGTCTGAGTCTTAGGTGTGGTGATGCATTAGATAGGAGAGTTTTTCTCGAAAATTCTCTCGATTTATATTTTCTATCCTCGAGCACAGGTTTTCTCGATAATATCAGGTGGAAGTTAAATAATATACCCAAAATCTCTTCAGGAAAAAAAAATGTTTGAAGTAATATTTTTACTTGTTTCCTACTATTCTTAGAAATAATGCTTGGAACTCTGTGCTAATGGAACGAGTTTCTCCTTTCGTTCCAAACCGTTGCCACATCTGACTAAATTGGTGTTCACTGACCCCCGACAATCACCGCATTCACTTTTTTGAAGTTAATTTTAAATTGTACATGTTAAAAAATCATCGCATGGAAATAATTTAGGCAATGCGGGATGGGGTGGATTTCATACCACCTCAGCAACTAATCTCCACAAAAATGAGCAATGAATGATATCGTGTATTCAATTACATTAGAATTTTGAAATTTGTTTGACTATTTTTCATTCGAATATTTTACCAAATTTGGGGGTAGCAGTATTAAATTGGTCATATTAAATTTTTCCGCCGGCTCATTATTTTTGAAAATATTTGGATTAAATAAGCATCGGAATGATTTTATATTAAGTCGTGACCATTTAGTTTCTAATTTTTTATGTTTTTCGTCCCATATTTCGTTTGGCTATTCATACCCATCAGCTTTCTTGCTGTAGGGGAAAACGGAACAAAACGTATAAATGGTCGTTTTCATAAAATATCTTCACCGGTCAAAAATAACAGATTATTGGGTTATTTTTTAAACTTGTCAAGAAAAGGTATTCTGGTTTTAAAAAGCTACACCACAAAGTATCGCGAGTATCTGTCGTTTGAGGAAGTGGCAAGTTATTGCTAATTGAACTAGAAATACTTTAAAATGGTTTTTAATTAAATTTGGACACCATACGTATCCTGAGTTATCTCTCATTTGTTTCGTGAACGTACTCGTATGTGTGCAGTTAGACCAATTATTTAAAATATTTTACAATCGAATAATTGAAAGTGATCAGGGATAGCAATAAGGCTTAGTTAGGAGTTTTATTTGACATTATATACTGCTAGTTTAATATATATAATATGGTTGGTGAAATTTTGTTTGGACATATGACGGTTTGGGAAAGTTTTAGGAAAGTGTTTTAGGAAAAAGGAATTCTATTGTCGTTTTTCCAGCCGGTAAATTTCCCTTAGCTTCTTGCAAAGGCTTCCCCTACGAGAGCAATAGGGCTAAAAAATAGTCCCCATTTTCAACATTAAACTCATACAATTTATATATCTCTACTAGGCAAGCCGTACCAATCTTTCTTTTATATTTTTTTGTGCTTTCATAGGCTCCCAATTCAAGATATTGAATACAAATCGGATGCTTTCTCGTCTTTAAAAACGATATTTACACCAAGTTTGCACATTATTCATCATTTTTGTCTGTTTATAAATTATTTAATTTTGCAAACGTTTTTAAATATTATTTGTAAGTTTAAAGCAATGACGATTTCACTAGCATGGAATGATACATCTCCTTGATATCTTCTGTTGATTAACTTACTCGTATTATTATTATTCGTTTGATGAAATTGGTTTCCTAAAGTGCATATTAATACATTCTTAACGTGCTTTCTTCAAATGGGATCTACTATTTCTTAGATTCCCAATCATTTCACTCAGTCCAAGATAATCAAAACTGCCGCTCTAAATCTGAGTGTGTAAAGGATGTATGGGTTTACAGGCACCTGTTCCCAGAAATCCGTTGCTACACATTTATTAGATTTATCTTTAGTACATCATTCAACTGGCATCTCCTTATACACCCAGCATTGGTATTTCTGGTATCTAAAGGTAATAATAAATGTATTTTTGTATTGTTTGATCCCTATTAATTCATTCAAAAATTTACCATTCCAAATGCTTAGCCGCTGAAATCATTCCGCGGATCTAATTATTACCCTACATCAATTCTCAAAATAAAACTCAGCAGCAAATGCATAATTCCCGGTCTGTTATTGTACCTCCTCTTACTTACAGCACTGATTTGGAAGTATAATGATAACATTCTTTCTGCTCTGCACTTCTGAATTGGAATAAAGTAGCATAGTTTCATTTTTTTAATTTCGGTTTTATTGGAGGAATTTCTCACGAGTTTATTGTTTTGAAATCCCGCAAATACTCAGCTCCAGTGACCATAATTGTAACCTATTAATGCAGTTTCAGCAAACCATATATATTAGTTTCAAGATAAATATTATGTGCATAAAGTTTTTCTTAAGCTGGAAAAATATTAAATTTTAATATCTATCATAATTAGAATTATCATAAAATCATAGCCAAATTTCCCAAGAGGGAGTTTTACTTCTTGTGCCATTAAAAAATGCATACATGAAGAGTTATCTTGAATGCTCTAAAAATTAGCACAGTAAAAATACGGATTGTTACAGAGGTTATTGGTGGACAATATTTGCCGTATTTCTTCCAACCCGATTAGACTGAACCATCTGCCAGCATTGCAAGGTCCGCGGCTCGACAATTAACCATCAATTTTTTTTTAGTTTAAGCATTGGTCAGTAGATTAAGCGAACTTTAGATAACGCCAGTGTACGCTCTCACCGCTGATTGCGGTCGCTAACGGTTGTTGTAGGCCACAATGTTTACGTGTTTCACCGTAATTCATGAATAATAGATAAAGCATTTAGCGACGTAAATCGTTTTGCTCTGAGAAGTGATTGCTGTGGTCATAATTTTTGTGGCTTGCGTTTAATTTGAAATGAGTCCGGCACAAAAATGTCCGATTTCAATGAAAAATGCTGAGCTAATGCTGTGTTCTTGCGATATTGCTTTAGTCCTTATATTTTTTCCTCTACGCTTGGAATTCGGTTTTTGTATTCTTTTAATTATCATTGTTTTTTATTTTGAACTTAAAACTTTTATCGCTCAATTGTACTTATTTGCTAAAATGCTAGGAACCTTCATAATTTTTCTCACGGAATTTTCCACATTTTAATGGAAAAACAAAAAAAAAATTAATAAAAAATTATAGTCTATCATGATAAAAATCCCCGATTTTTTTTATCGAAATATTCCTTTTGTAACTGTAAGCTACTTTATTTGGTGACTTACCCTCTTTCCTTTCCACCACGCATTTTTCTGAGGGTGCCAAAACTTTCGTGTTGTTAGCACCTTCTTATATTATAGTTTTCATGCCGTGTGGGATGCCATTTGTAAATAATCATTATCGTGATTTAGGACGCATTATCACCGACGTGGCAGTGGCTGGTAGCCGTAGGTTTATGGCCTTGAGACTCTTCGAATTTCAATGTTGTTGTTTTGGCCCGCGAAAATATGGATTTTTCTCTGCTCTTGAGGATAGAATGGGACCGACACTAATTAACGTATTCGCTGAGCACCTCTTTCAGAGAGCCCACTTCCTATGATTTTATGGATCCAATACGTTATGTTCAATTCTGCCGATTCATTTCAGATTCTTCGAGATTTTCATACTCTGGCTCATTTGAATCCACTACGTAACAGTCCAGGAGTAAATCTTGTTCAAAACAATGAGTGATATTGAAATTCCATATAAATATCCCATTCTCTTTCTTGGTGTTTATTAAAATCATCGAGTTTTCTGTTTAGAGAAATAAGTCCTGAGGTACTCTGTAGATTAAAATTTATTACATCAAGTGTATTACGACGAAATTCTGCAGTGTATATTATTTACGTCAGTAATATCCACTGCAGAAAATAAAATGGAATGGCCTGGTGTGTGTCGTCTTCAGCAATAGGAACTTCGAATGAATTATCAAACCTTAGATGCATTGATAATTCGAGAGTTCGCTTCACAATTCGGTGAAAACTCTTATTATTCCAATTTTGGGAGAATGTTTGTCTTTGCGTCTCAGGTTATGAGTAGGCGTTACTAAATTAATAAATTGTTTAAACAATTTTTCTTGAAACACCTATCAATTAAGGATTCTTCATGATGATGTGAAGAGAAAAGTCAATTAAGTATAAGTTAAAACCTTATAACTAAGTCATAATACTTGTTTCTCTTTTTATCACCCGTATTTGAATTTAAAATTAGTCAAAAATGCTGGAAAAACCCCCGTTTAGTTTTAATGCAACAATTTCAGAGCGTAAAAATCATTCGCCTTGACTGGGACTCGAACCCAGATCCCTCAATATCCGGTCGAGTGCTTTAGCCACTTAAGCTAATTAGCGGATGACTCCGTTAAAAGTTACTGTTGCGGCATCTCCCGCAGTTTCTTTGGAATTCCTCGTTTAGTTATTGAAAAATTCCTTTCAAAACGAAACTATTATATTTGATTTCTGATCCCCGTTCCTCTGCAGTACGTATCCTGGTAAGAATCGTCCTTCTGAGGATGCTCAAATTTCTTGTTGCAGAGACCCTCTCTCTTAGAGTAAATTATTAGAGTAAACATATAATTGACGCCCGGAACAACAATTGTTTCATATCAGCAATAATATTTCTAAGGGTTTTTGGGAGAACAAAAATTTTGTGATTTCATTTCACTTTTGAAAACATCCACACTTTTTGACGGTAATTTGAATTGTAAATTTTGGTGAATGCCAAATTATAAAACGAATCAGATAGTAAATTCGTATTAAGTCTCTTTCATGAAACTGTGTACTTAACGGTAATCGGTGGTATTGGATTGATTTGGGATTTATTATAAGAGCTTTTAGATGATTTTAACTTTCCTGTGTTAGCGCCATTGGGGTGTTAAGCTTGTCAATATCCGCTGTTTGCCATTGCAGTTGTAGTTTTAGCGCCTAATTACATTCTTCCTTGGGAATTCGTCAGAAGGCTTATGCATCACTCATTGAATTTTGTCTCTTTATTATTCCCAGCTCTTGATGCTGGCAATTGTTGTGAGAAAATTTTGAATCGGCCGTCAATTTAAATTTGCATATTTATGTATTTAATATTTTTGCTGTCACTTTTCACATTTTACATCAATAAATATCAATTTAAATAAAGTAATATGCCCATATCATTATCTAATGTTAACTATAAGAATGAAAAGAAGTTAAAGAATCAAAGCATGATTTTCACTCCACATATTTCATGTGAGAAATACTTTGTATTTACATGTTGACCTATGAACTTGGTTGGCTGTTTTAGAAAACAACTAGGGTATAAATAAAGCAGAAAATTTCGAGTGTAAAATTTTCTAAATCCCCATTCAAATGGACGCTTTGAGAAAATAAATATTGACAAATTATCAACAAATTAAATTTCCTAAATTTTGAAAAAATATCACAAAAATAATTGTTTGCGAGGCATCCAAAAGGCGTTCAATAACTGTTGCATATTGATTTTTGAGTAAACTAAACATTATTTCAACCTCTATATTATTTTGCATTCATTTTAAATAGGTTCTATCGTTATTACTTGTTCCGCGAATCTGGTGAAAATGCAAAATACTGCAACTATCTATGATGTGTGTTTTTAGAGCCGAATGTTTTTGTAACTCCGGCAATTCATTCAATTCTTTTGTGGCGTGTCCCAGTTATTAGCGAAAATTCCATGTCCCTCACTGGAATTTTAACAAAAATCACCGTAGGTGTTTTTCATGATATTATATACTCATATATTAAAACTATTAGTCCCATGTATTAATTAATATATTGACTAATAAAAAGTGCTCAACCTTGGCATTTCATTTTATATCCAAGGTCATATTTAAAACACAAATACTATTAAAATCGACAAAAGTAATTTTTTTCTTCTCCCACGGTGGCTTGCAGCTATTTTTATCCCTTTGTTTCGTAAAAAAATGGCACCTTAAATCTGTCGATTCTTCACTTAACGTCTTTGACCAAATGTTCATTATCTTCCCTTTCGTAGCACGATGGAGCCAATTGAACATTTTCAACATCATTAACAAAAGAGACGTGCTTCCAAATTATATAAGATATATAATATTTAAAAACATTTGCTCTGTGAGTTATTCCCATTATAAATCTTCTAATATTCTAAACTCGCTACTTTTTCGTAGCATAGTTTTACAAGTATTTTCTATGTTGCAGGCAATCTTGTTCGACAATCAATATTCATATATTGATGGGGATTCCATTTACTAGCAGCATATTCTAAATGAGGCCAAAATAGCGATAGGTAGCATTTCTGAGATTCCTCTCGTCACGTTACCCCAATAGTCCTTTAATAAATCCAATTTTTCCAAGCTTGTCCGCATAATTATCGAATACGTTTCGCCTAGGAGAAGTTATTAGGGATAGGCTTTACTATTTAAGTGGTTCAAAACTTTCTATTTTGGTGTTTGTATTGTAATAGGTATTTGTGAGATGACTAGTTTTATTCCTGCTCATCATCACCACACACTTTTTTCAGTTCTCCTCAAATTGCCTAGTGGTGAATTAAGGTGATGTAGTAATTTAGCTTCCTCTTAAGGACAACGGAAATTTCTGTAAACCCCTGCTTCTGTAGGAGATAAGAGCATATTACTATTGACCACGTAGTTAATGTTGCTTACATAAAGAATGAATTAAAGAAATCAGGTGACCATTCCTTGGGGAATATTGAAGTGACTTCGCCTGCATTTCAGCTAATCTGGTTGCCCTAGGTAGTGAACTATTCATAAAGTTTCCATTTTAGCCTGGTGTTGTTTTATTTTTTCCACTGGCTTTCATCCATATGAGTAGCTAGTTTTTAAACACTGTCAAAATTTTTTTTATTGTCTAAAAACAACGTCAACTGGAGCATTATTTGCTTCCGACCCAAAATCATACTGAGAAAAATGCAAAATTCTTGCAAAGATGCCAAATACCTAATGTCCTTAGGATCCACTTTTTCGGAAACCGTGTTTATTTATCATCAACAAATACTGACATGCATCATCATCGAACTAACAATTATATATTCCATACCTTACATGATATAGACATAGGGGAGATTCGGCTGTAATTACTCGGTCCCGCAATGCGACGGTGGACATTTATAACAATGAATCCTCAATGCAATAATTGAACAAAAACTAAAATGACATACGATAAAAACCCTATGCTTAATTTAACAGATAAAAATGCTAATTAATGTTAAAATTAACGAAATTAAAGTCTGTATTTTTATAAAATAATAACCTAAAAATAATATATAAAGGGGGCAGAAAAAAATAAACCTACTTAATTCTCTGTACCCTGCTGCTATTCCTTAACTTACAAAATGAAACGAGAACTGACCTTAATTACACAATAAAGTGTATAAATACTTTCAATGAACTATTAATTATGGCACTTAAAATATAGCAATTGAAGTCAAACGATACCTACGAAATCTCAATGGTTTCAGACAATATCCTCTATCATCGGATAGAGGCTATTGTCATGTCTTTCTTCAAAAATCTTCCGGTAGTTGGTGTCTCTCTCTTGTTTTTTTTTCTCGAACAGAAGTATTGAGGATCGGCATGGTGCGGTGGCTAACGCACAGGCTTCCCACCGAGAGAGTCTGGGTGCAAATCCTGGAGACAACGAATATTTTTCAGTGGTATCCCGATCCCTACTTGAGGTGCTTTGTAGAGAGTACTTTTAGTGAGTTCGACTTCCGTTGGTTGGGACGTTAAACTGCGGACCCCATGGCGCCTTTTGTTAAGAGTAGGCTAATGCCGACGCCGGGTTTCTCTCCACCCTTTATCATTTCCTGTCCATCCCTAATGGCTTTAATGACTTTAGCTCTCGGTGGCCTCCCATAAAAATTACTTCTACTACACAGAGATATTGTTAACGTAATATGTTCAAAATTATTGTTGAAATGATTAAGGTAACAGTGGTAACTAATTCGTTCGCATATTAAATGCTATCGTATGAAAATTTGTATAGTTAATATTAATTTTTATTATACTGCTCATACCCGTTAGTCCGGCTAAAAAAGGCAGTGTATATGGTTTAACTTCCGTTTATATAGCTTTTTCAAAAATATCTCAACAGCGATACTTTAATGGCCGATCATGCCATTGATCTATTTATGTATTCCTTAATTTTGAACATGTATGGAAAATGATTTATTCCAGAATTTTTCATATAATCTCTAAAAAATTTAATTTCTCTTTCTCGAAAGCTGGTTATTAATTTATCCCTCAAACCGCTGAGTTTTCATTATCCTTTTACTCGCTAATTCACATCCAGTAAAAGCTGAACTTAATTGAACTCCTGTTTTTGCAATAAGACTGGATCTCTCTTTTTCCCTCTGGAAAAAAAGGAAATATAGTATGAATTCTGCATTCCATTTGTAATCGGATATTGATGATGATAACTGTTTCTTTTTAAATTATGAAAAACCAGGAGCTGCGATATAAGAGATTGCGCCATGGCTCTCTCCAAATATAAGCGAAAATCGAGAAAAAAACCAAAAACTCTGACCCTTTAACTCTGGCGAGCGCACTGGTATCGTTACACCGGTGGCGTATTTCAGACATATTTCCTCTTCACGTAACTGGTGGACCACAATTTTCGGCCGAATAAGGGGAAACAATTTCCGGGGGACGGGGACAAGGGAATGGCCCGCAGCGAGAGCACTAATTACCTACGGTTGGAGCTCCGAGCCGGGCGAGCAGCTGTCAAAATGAAGCGAATGTATGGAGAGTAGTATTTCACATGAGCCTCATCTCTCTCTTAGGCCTTACGGTAACCTACTGCGAGGTGCGTGTGTATCCATTTGCGTCGATCGGAACGTGACAAAATTTAATGCTGGCGGGCTGGGTCGGTGTTGCCGTGAACGACCACCTGACTACTTAAAGGCTGCGGTTTCGAATACCATCACGGTCATTGACTTTTTTGTTAGCTCTCGTTGTTCAGCTCCTGGGAGATTTGATGGAAAACCGATAGTTACCTATCAGGATCCCAGGGACAGGCCAGAGACGTACCTGTAGCGGAAGAACAAAAGGAAATATTTAATTATTTTTCCTCAGTGATGCTTTTGGCTGGGCTACGACCGAATACATATCCTGGATATTAGCCATACGCATCCTAGTTTCCATTACTCCGCTACCACTAACAGCTCTTCATAAAGAATCAAAGACGGATTGTTTCATTGGATTTTTTTGTGATTGATAGAGCGTAAATGTATTAATTGTCCTTTAGAGTGACAATTTCTCCGTAATTGAGGCTTTCGAGCGTGTCAATCATCAATTTCATTCGCCATATCCTCTTTCACATCATCATATCCTTGTGTGTCCTCCGTTTTGATTGTTTCTATCCAAAATCCAATTTCAATCAAACGGTACCGCTAAGACTACTACTATGTGATTTTTTTGAAAATCGGTCGTGAATGTACTACTATGGAAACCAAAGTTAATTTTGGAAAAATCTTTGCTATCTCTCTCTGTATTAATCAACGGAGTGACTTACTTCGAGGAAGTTACGTGACTTATTGTCCTATTTTATCACGTTACAAAGTCACGCGGCGTAAAAGAATGTTGGTACTACTTAGGTGATTACATAAATCTTATCAAATATTAAAACAAAACTATGATTCAGATTCGGTATTTCGTATTTCTATGGATTATCGTATATGATATGTGCCCATTCATAGCATGCAATGTGCGGTAAGCATTCTAAGTCCATACCAACAAATTTTGAATTGAATACAATGCAGCAAAAATTCTCTTCAATTACCTTAAAGTAACTAAAAGACAAACTAGGCCTCATAAAATTTCTGGGATGATAAAAGCCAGATTCTTGTAACTCTATTTATCGTGCCATTTGACGACGTAATGATATATTATACGCACTCTTAAAAAGACGCTACAGAAATGGAAAGACTATTAAGCAGATAGGCATAATAACATATTTTTCCTTTCCCCAATTCCCGGCTACAATACAAAAATGGAGAAGGGATAAAATTTAAAAACAGTTCTTTTCTCCAGGGATGTTGTTTTCCTTTTAGATGCCTGGGGTTCGAAAAACCCCTGCCACCCGTCCTTATGCCAACTAGTTAGGGTACTGTTTGTCCGTAGGTACACTTCAGTCAGCTAGTTAGAATATTAAGTGGATAACCGCTCTCCATGGTGTATTTAAGTCAGGTAGGCTATTTCCGAGCTCGCATTTTTTCATCATTTTTCACCGTTACCAAAAAAGCCTTCCCAATCACATTTGCCCACCTGTCCCAAAAAATTAACCGGCCGAAAGTGGGCGGGGTCTGCCGCCTCCCCACCGCACCGCCAATCCACAGGACCTCCACATGTGTCGGCGGGATGTAGGTAAATTCCTCGAAAGCAGCGTGTCAATTTGGTGTCTCACGGACATAATTCTTCTTTAGATCGAAAGATACGACCCCGTTTCGTGATGAATGTCGAGATATGCGTGTATATATGGTATGTATGTATATATATATATATTGAAGAAAAGTCTCACGGTTGTGAAGAATAATTTAAACGGAGAAGCGAGATAGCGCTAGCGAAGAAACACACGACGAAACACATACAAATGAAAGTGAGGGTGAGTTTACATTTCTCGGGGTTTTCGTTCGCTATCGCTATTTCGCTTCTCCGTTTAAATTGATGAATATAAACACGAAAACCTGGAGAACAAATGGTGAACAAATTTCCCCACATCTCCTGGGTAGGTCTTTTATGTGTTCCTATACCTTTTCCTTACGTCTATTTCCAATTCAATATGGAATATATGCATATATATATATATTTTTATTATGTAATCTACCGGTTAAGGTAGGTTTTTGGATGGACACAGCTACTTTTTAGGTGTACACATGTATATATATATATATATATATATATATATATATATATATATATATATATATATATATATATATATATACACACACACACAAACATATGGATACTTATATACATATTTTTTATACATACATACGTGTACATAAATCCCTTTTCCTGCTTTTCTCTTCAAGGTCGCTCCTTGTCATAGCCAAAATTTTGATTTATTACGTTTCCGAATCGAGCTCTTGTCGTAAAACAACCTAACCTTCATCAAGTTCCACCAAACGCATAATATCCTTTCCCCCCTCCTCTGATTGCTCTTCTTCCGTCCAGCCACGTGTTCCACCGTCGTGCCTTTACCGCGTCAATTTTGTTACATCCTTTCCAGGCCTCCATCTTCATCCCGCTTCTTCTTCATTTTAGTTGTTTTACTGGAAAAATATTCCCCGTGACCCTCTCTCTTCGTTCCCCAACCGTGATGACACGAGTCGATCAGGTTCCCTATCGGAGGATGGGGGGCGAGAGGGGGAGGACGCGTGGGTTAGGGGTTTTGAAGGTTTGGGAAGGCCGGAAATGCACGCGCACGCGTGTGTATATATATATATATATATATATATATATATATATATATATATATATATATACTATATCTTTGTGTTTGTGTATGGAATAGCGGAGTGAGTCACTTCACTTTGAGTGGCCCAGCGGAAGGAATCGACTCCGGTTTTAACTCTATTTACCACAAGAAGACATCGGGCCTTTTCCCTTTCGCGCAATTCTGTTACTTTCCGCCCCCCCTACCTAGGCCGAACCACGAATTTACGCCGCAATCCCTTACCGCGCTTCTTCTCCCGCCCGTCTGTTCGACTTCTCGCTTCCGACTACACTTCCTCTGCACCTTCCCTGCTCTTCCAGGAAGGTCTCTGTCCTACCCCAACCCCTTCTCCAACGGCATATTATCCGCATTCCTAAAAAATATTGCAAAATTCGGGGTTCAATCCTACTCAAGCAAGAGGAGGCGAAGTGGGTGGTGAGGCGCTTGAATTATTCTTTGGTGGAGTATGGTGGTTGATGCTAAGGGAAAGAAGGTAGACTTTATTTTGTTTTAGTTACTAAAAGATTTATATTTTATTCTTTGACTTTCGTAGGTGAAGTAGTGGAAGGGAAGCAACGGCATCCGGCGTGTCGTAGGTGGTTTAGTTTTTATTTTTAATGTGATTGTGTGTGTCTGAAAGATGGGGAGGGGCTGTAACCAGTGTTTTTTTTGGGAAACGGAAGATTAAGTGAGGGAAGTGGTGGGAGGATGGAAAGTTTCCGTGTGTGCCAATGTGGGAAATGGGGAAGGAGGGAGAGATCATGGTTCATGGGGTTGTGGGAATTCTTTTTTTTTTTTAAGGTTGAGGGCTTTGCTTATGGACATGAGGGAAACGGTCTCTTCTCTTTTCCTCACCCTCATCCTCCACTTGCCCCTCCCGAGGCGACCTTTTAGAGGGGGTTGGCTGGACGCGAGAGGGTGAAAGAAAGGGAAGAAGAAAGGAGAGAAAGAAGGAGAGAGATCCGTTTCATTCTCCGTCGGACGGGTTATTGGGGACCCTGCAGCAACGGAGGGAGCTAGGAGACGCGGGTGTTCCGAAGGGGTAAGGAAGGAAGGAAGGAAGGAAGGAGGTAGGGGGAATAGGGTGCTGGCGGTCGGAGGAACAGGAAGTAGGGAAGAGTGGAGCAGAGCGGAAAGAAGGGAGGTCCTAGGGGAGGTTGCGGAGGGGGGAAGGGATTGGAAGTGCGAAGGGTGAAAACTTTTTAAGTAAAGGGCCGGTTTGAGAAATTTATGTTTCATTCCCCCCTCCACCCCAAGCCCGCCTTTCCTTCTATACCCTCGAACCCGTCACCCCCATCCTTACTTCCCACTCTATCCGTCCTTCACCCCCCCCACCACGAATCGTGCCTCATTTTATTCGGTAAACTCCACCCTCGTTCTCCTCCCTCTCCACAATCCCCCGAAAACCTCCCACCCTTTTTTTTCAAGAGAGAAAAAAAAACTTTTCCATTTCTTCCGAAACACGTTGAAAAAAGTTCACTCACGCTAGTTCTAACCCTTCATCACTCTTATAACCTACTCCTGCTTCCTCCTCCTCCGCCCGCCATCTTTGGGATTTTAGTCGAGGCATTTAATTTCCAAAGGAGCACGGCCGGAAGAGGGGAAGTGGTCGCTAGCAAATGCGTCGATCTTTCACATTCTCAACCTTCCGGTGGGCTGGGAGATGGATAGCAAGCCGTAAGCTTTTAGGCGGACGTGTTTGAGGGAAAATGTTTTTGCATGGCATTTCGTTATTTTGAAAGTTTAATTTTGATTACTGACAGTTGAAATGTATCAATGCGACATTATGAGAATACCTTGAAACTCGGGGGATCGAGATGGTGCGGGGGCTAACGTACTGGCTTCCCACCCTGAGGGCGCGGGTTCAAATCCCGGCGGTGTTGAATATTTTTCAGAGGTATCTCGATCCCTACTTGAGGTGCTTTGTGGAGGGCACTTTGAGTGAGTACGGCGTCCGTCGGATGGGACGTTAAGCTGCGGACCCCTTGGCGCCTTTCGTAAAGAGTAGGCTAATGCCGACGCCGGGTTTCTCTCCACCCTTCATCCTTTCCTGTCCATCCCCTATGGCGCAAATGACCTTAGCTGTCGGTCGCCTCCCCTAAAAACTACTCCCCCTTGAAACTCTCACGCTCAGACGTGGAGAGGGACGCCTATTTTCATTTTGGAATGCCAAACGCATTGATGTGTATTATTTTTCCAAAGTGAAGATCCTTCAACTGCAAATCATTATTTTTTATGGCAATATTGCAATGGTCATTTTCGTAGGAATAATGCAAATTGGATTGCATAAAGAGTGGATTAGAGGGATGTCCGCAACTAATATGCATGTATGCCTCATACTGCTAGTGGCGGACGGAGAGTCGGAATAAGTAGTATTAGGATGAGGGGTACACGTAAGATAGAGGGTTCCATAATCACCTGTGCTATCTTAAGTGTAAACGAAGTAAATTGTGGCAGAAGCATGGAAAGAACTGGAGAGAGGAATACAATTCGGTGGTGAATTCATAAAAACACATTTGCGGGTGATCAAGATTTAGTTAGCTGGTCAACGAAGGGGTTGAAAGCATTGCTGAGGTGATTGAAAAGTCTGTACAATAGGTAAGGGGTGAGAATAAATATTTAAAAAACGGTCTTGTGGTTTTAGGGAAAGAGAAAAGCTAAGTGAAATATTAAATTGAACTTCATATCGTTGAGAAGGTGGAACAACTTATGTATCTCGGAAGTATTTTTGACCAAAATGGTCAAAGTAGTAGCAAGAAGAAGAATTGAGGTAGGCAAAGGACCTTTCAAAAAGGGAGGGAATGATTACCAGGACGTTAGGAATTTCGGATGTTAGGAAACGTCTCGTCAAAATTTGATTTGGACCGTGGTATTGTACGGCGCGGAAACATAGCCATTGAAGCAAGATGATAGGCGTAGATCGGAAGTTTTTAAATGTGGGTGTAGAGAAAGATGGCGAAGGTAAAGTGGAGAGAAAGGAAAATGAAAGAGGAAGTACTAGGCATGGAAGAGGAGGAGAGGGGATTATTGGAATAAATTCAATGGAGGTAAGTTAGATGGATGCAGAATATTTTGATTGGAATGGAATGCTGGAGACTGTGATAGAGGAGAAAGCAATAGGAAAGCAAGGTATTGTTACAAATAGGGTATGCATGTTAGATGGAATGGAGATAGAATGGAAATATACGAAATTAAAGAGAGGCATACTAAAGTGTGGGATGTCAGGTTTCGTTTTTTTAGCAGAGGCAAGGCTTTGCACATATCGTTGAACCGTTGTACTGCTAGATGTGTATGTGAATGCTTGTATATTGCCATGCATATTAAGGACATTATTACTATATAAGCAAAAATTAAATAAAGTTCACATTTACATTTTTTAAATCCTACGTTGATGATTCCTTCTGCGAAAGAAGTATGGCTTTCACGGAGTAAAATTCAATAATAAATCAGTTAAGAACGTGGACGGTTACTAGTGGAGAAGTAGAGGAGAGTGTACCGACGCTAGTGGGGAGGCAGTGATGTCTCTAAGTTATAAGTGTACCTGATTTTGAACAACGTAAAATTGTACGCGTTAAGGAGAGAGGTGCATGCACCTATATCTTCATCGACGGAAGAAAATAAGGTATATACGAATACTTCTCGTAGGTGGGTACTTTCTATCCATCCAAAATTTATAGTGATGTTTTCAAAAATTAAATATGCGTGAGTTTGATGGATGCTGTAAAAAAATAATTTACTATAGAAGCATTCCAAGGGGGACAGCGTAAAACAGGCAATCATATTTGGAAAACGCGTAAAGAAAGAAAGAGAGAGATAGGCGGGTCTAGGTCCAAATCGGAAATAAGCTAAACTAACCTTTTACGAGCCCGACGTGAGCCCATAGGAGCCCTACCTCTAATTTCACGTGACAGCCAGAAAAGAAAAAATATATCTGTTATTTTCGGGGTCGAAACTCTTTGGGTGCTGTTATAACGGCGGAAACTCAGTGCGCCCCTGATGAACGAGCGATGTTGACTAAAATTTGGTGGAATTTATTTTTTTGCCCCCCCCCCCACTCTTTGTTTCTGGGTTGAAGGCAAATAGTTTTTGCTCGGCTTCGCGGCAATTTTTGGCTTTCGAAATTGTGGTTCGAGAGTCGAAATGCAGTCGCGGTGGGCGTTTCATTCATGCAGGGTTTTGTGCTGCTGCTTTCAGACCACTCGCTTTCATTCCGACACAACTTCATGAAAATATGACAAAAGGGGGCATGCTAGAATTGAGTTGAGTGTATTAACCGGATCTAAAAGCCGCGTTTTAAAATAAAGCAGAAAATTTTGATGCCAGCATAAGGGACAATTTTTAAATGCCATTCCTGGAATAAACGGTCCATGAAAAGTGAAATAAAAGATTTATACACTTGGTTTGGAGAAAGATTGAGTGGTTTGATTAAAATCCTATTAAAACCCTCAGGCTCGGGAAAGCGATGCTGGGTGTTGTATTAATAATTTTTCCTGAGAATAAAAAAAGCTCCATATATTTCCTGTTGATTATTTTTACTGTCTCAAACATTCATTTAAAATGATTTTCAGTGCTTTTTTGCCGAATCGTTAAATTCAGTGTCTTAGCATAAATGATTAGACATTTTAGGGTGGTTCCAATGTAGAAAACGACTTTGAAGCTTGAATTTCATTTTTCCCGTAAAATACGTTTCGTCGTCATTCTTATATGTGTATGTGAGTTCAGGCATGATTAAGGAATTTGTTTCTGGTGTGATTGGTCTGCAAGAAAGACAAGAAACTTCTGAAAGTGGTGTATATAGTGCCACTAATTCCTTGCCATTGAAAACTAGGATAATATTATTAAAACTCTTTTCTTTACTTGTTTGCTTCTTACCATGTGGTGAGGCGCATGAGATGTGACCGTGGAGAAGAATGAAAACGATATAGTGGACACAAATGAATTTAGCTAAAATGGCTAGGCATGGTACGGGCGAAGAGCAAGTCGTCGGAAATATTTGAAGAATGCAGGAAAAGTGGATGCAGGAAGAATAACTCTTTTTGAGGCAAAATGTGCGTTAACTCCTTAAACTCGTCGCTCTCCTTCGAACATTTAAAGATTTAAAGTTCTATTCCTAAAATAGAGGATTAATCCCGGAAGAAACTTAAAAATCAAGGGAATGACGAAAAAAAGTGAGTGCAGGGAAGAATTGGGGGATTCCGATGTTGTAGAGAGGAGGATGCGGTATTGGGGGATAGGAAGGGGGAGCGGGGAACGCCGGGATATCGGGAGAGGAAATGGGAAGTAACGACGAGGAGTGGCGGTGGACAGGGTGGGGAAGGACGGAGGGAAAAAGGCAGGAAAAAGAATGTGCGACCGGTGAATTCCTTGCGTTGAAAAATTGCGATTTTATGTCACCTCATCGATTCTTGCTCCCGCGGGATAAAATATGGCGCGCGTCCATGGAAGCGGTGGAAGATTTTTTTCACCATCTCCCCGCCTACCACATCTCCCTTCCACAGGGGTCCTTTCGGGGGAGGACCACGAGCTGGAGAGGGAGAATTGAGAGGGGGTAGAAGAGAGAGGGACACGACGGTCGATTTGTACGAAAAATTTAATTACTGCGGCAATATGTCTCCCTGGGTCAGGGTTATTTTTCGATTTTTCGTAAAGGCTCTCCCTCCATCTCTCTCTCTCTCTCTCTCTCTCTCTCTCTCTCTCTTTCAGTCAGTCATTCCCCCCTCCCCTGGTTCGCGTTTCCTCCTCCCCCCCTTACGGTGGGAACAAGAAATCAACCCCTTCCCCTGCTCGACTCTCCAACACCAAAAAGGCCCACTTTCTCCCCTCCTCTCCCTCCGCCGAGGGGAAGTGATGTCACTCGTGAGCTGCGCTTCACTCCCCTCACATTCCCGCAACCCTACTCACCACCCCACGAAACTCTTCCCCGTCTTCTCCCCCCCCCCCTACGGTGGACGAAATGGACCCTCCGCCCACCCCATCCTCCCTCCATTTACATTTTTCCCCACTCTTCACCCCGCGGCCGATAGCGCCCGAAAGAATAAATCGCCGTCGAATGATAAGAATAAATAATTTCAATTCCTGCACGCACCCTCTCAAGGAAAAGTCGCCCGGTTGAAATTTATGGGCTAAGATGTTCTCAAGGAGTGGAGGTTGCGGTGGCGTTGTGCAGGAGGGCGATAGAGAGGGTAACACGGTGGGTCAAATGCTAGATTTCCAATGAACGTGATGGGAATCGTTAATATTTCCATGCCGCGTGAAAAATTCACCTCTCACGTGCGTGATACTCTTATCCGTGGGTGAAAATTGTGGACTTGATCTTTGAGTGAAAATATTTTTTTCCTTTTTCATTCCGTTTCGCATTTCGATTTGACGCTTATTGTCATGAAAATGGCTTCTGAGGTACTTTAATGTAGCCGAAACTAATTGTCGAGTAATGAGTGGTATTAACCGATACAGATGGCGTATGCCGCAGCGTGGGTCCTTTCGTGCATCTACACGTTAAATTCATTGCCGAAATATTTTTCATGTCCAAATGCGTAAGAAATTCTACGGATATCATGCCCATTTTCTTAAATTTATATTTTATTCTTGTTACCAGTAATTATTTTGTATTTTGAGTAATGAATGAAATTTGTCTGATACAATTTGAATACAAGTAGAATTTTATTTTGACGTTTGACTTATTTTTACATAGATAACACCTCAAGCAAAAATAAATTGATAGTGTTAAAGTAATTTTTTGTCTATTATGATGTTTTATAATATTAGGACGCTATAAGTTTTCTACCAGACTAAATGTAGGTGATTTTTCACTATTATTCCATTCTTCTTATACTGCTCTATTCAATTTATTGAAAACATTGTCTTTTTGAGTTTCTCTTGGAATATCACTTTTTATTTTCAGATAAAATCTTTTAGTATTTGATTAATCAAATCAAGGACACTTTTTGTAAAATTTACATAACATATAGAATAGGCTTTTGGGTGAAATAAAGAGAGATAAAGAATTTAAGAGAGTCCGTTTTCATTATTAATCGAAGTATGGAACTTAGAATATTTGTTATAGCGCTATTCAAGGCTTAGACGTTCAACTTTGTGAACTGCCTTATTGAAAATAGTTATTATGAGAGGCGACCAACTGTTGTTATTCCCGCCATTAGGGATATGTGTGGATGATTTGGTTGAGGTGGAATTTCTCGGGGAATGAGTTGAGAAAAACTCAGCCTCGGTATTAGCCTACTCTTAACGAATGACGCAAAGAGGTGCTCAATCTGACGTCCCATCCGAAGGACAGCGTCCACTACTTGAAGTGCTCTACGCATGGTGAATAATGAAAGCTCTACATAAGTAGGAATCTCGTACATAATTCTTAAATTCTGCCGCAGGTTGGTGCCGAACTCGGGCCCTCTGGGTGGGAAGCCTGTACACAAGCGACCCCACCAACTCAACACCTATGAACATTTATTTCACCAAAATGATATTCGGCGATGGAATACCGTGGATTCCCTTTATCATTATTATTATTATACATTAAATCGCTTGCATAAATTGGAAGGGCGTCTCTTTAGCAGTGATGTTGAAACTGTATTATTGCCTCCATCGTACTACGGTGGAAGATATCATGTCAATGAAATTAGAGTGGTTGAATTTAGAATAGATAGATTAAAGATGTCATTTTTTCCACGAAAGATGAGGGATCAAAATAACATAGCTTACTAATGACAGAATTTTTTTAAGAAACCGTGCATAGCTTTATGAACTTTAGAGGAAGGAATCGTTAAGAAAAATAACCGTTTACGAAAATGGAAAAAGTTTTAACCGCAACTCGTAAGCATAAATGTAAAGAAATATAAGTCGGGGATTTTAACAGGGATTGTGGCGTTCGTTATGTGGTTCAAAAAGTTGGGCTTCGAAGGTAGAGTATGAGGGTGTATTAAAGGTTTTAAAGAAGTGAATAAGGCGAAGGAAGAAAGAGATAAGTTGGATGGAAAGGATGAGGAACCAAGAAGTGTTATATAGGATTAGGGACGGGAGGAAGTTGGTACGGAAATTGAAAGAAGACAGAAAAATTGAATGGAGGATAGATTGAAAGGAAGCGGAGATATTGAAGGCTATTATACGATTATACAAATGTTACGTAAGCAAGGAATAGAGAGAGGAATAGAATTTTTCTATTTCAGATGCCTTATACGCGTGTAAACCCTGAACGATTGTTGAAGGCAATGTTCATATGAACGTTGGAGATGAAGTTCATATTTAAAGAGCTTTAAGAAATTTTATTTTACACTTGATATAGTTGAAACAGTAAGAACATGGCACCTGTTTAATTATTTCGGCAAACATTTTAAAATAATGTATAACTTTACACTAGTATGAATTTTAATGTCATTGACTTACCTCCCTGTTATTTTATATGAACGTGGCTTATCTGAAATAATTCTCAAATGGGAAAGCAGAAACCATTGTCAGCATACGTAAATGGGTAAACTCGACGTTGTGAATGAAAAATAAGATCGGGGCTTGGAAATTGAAGAAGGGCATATTACTTGCGCGAGAGAAATGCCTGGCTCCACCGAATCCGTATTTTCTCTCCGACGCCTTCTACTAAGCTGGTATGGCAGTTTTTGTTCACACTTCCGAAGATAGCACCGGATCGCGAAAATCGACAAAATTTCGCGGAAGAATGCCACTTCCATCCATTGAGGTAGTTTACCCGGGAAATTGCTTCTCTTTTATTGAGTGGGAGCAAAAACTTCCTCATGATCTCCAGATCATGTTGACGGAGAGCGAGAGAGAGAGAGAGAGAGAGAGAAGCAGCGGGAGGTGTAGGTATTATTGGGACAGCGAATGGGTGGAGATTGTGATCTTTCTGAAACTATGCGCCATATTGAGAAAAATATCGTTTTTGTCCCTTGATGTAGCGTGTTTCAACCTTTTATCACTTTTACGAAGCACATCGTCCGAAGAATAGCCTGTACTTTGTGCTTGGTTCAGCTTTCCGTTTATCAAAATTGCATCAATGTAACTTTTTTTATTACCCTGACTGCTGTACGTGTGTGAGTTGCTAATGTGTCAGTCTATTTTTTCATAACAAGCCAGTATAAACGTAAATAAAAACTGCAGTTTTTCATCAAATTACAAGCAAGTGGTATAGAATGTATGATATTTTATAGATAATTCATTGGTATGAAATAACGCAAACATTATTGGAATATTTTTTTAATTAAACTTGGTGAATCATATCCAAAATAACGCTTTCCTAAGGAAGTCAATACTCATTTTCAGATGGTAAAAATATACGAAATAATAATTACCAGGGCGATTTGAAAGTATTTTGGAATTTTGTAATTATAGCATAATAATACGAGGGTCATCCGGAAAGTAGTACCCGTTCGTGCCGCATGAAGTGCTGACGACGCGAGTAGCCGCTGGACGAGGTCAGATAGCTTCAGTGGCTTGTCTGCCTTCTCTGAGCCAAGTTGCGTGACGCTAGCATTGCCTGTGTTGTTTCTGTGATTGTTTACAATGTTTAAAAAAATTGAGAACGCCGCCAGTTGTGAAGTGAGGGCAGTGATTAAATTCCTCAATGCAAGAAACGTTCGCCCATGTGATATTCATCGCCAATTAAAGGAGGTGTATGGAGACAATGTAATGGACGAGTCGTCTGTTCGGCGGTGGTGTCGCAACTTCAACATGGGGAGGGGGAACACACACGACGATGAGCGTTCGGGGAGACCGTCTGTCATTACAGACCAACTGGTGAGCTCAGTTGACGAATTCGTGAGGAACGATCGGCGCGTCACAATTGATGACATCTGTGAGCATTTTCCCAATGTTTCTCGAAGAATTGTTCATGAAATTGTTAAACACCATCTGCATTATGCAAAAATTTGTGCAAGATGGGTCCCTCGCGTATCTCAATGAGCTGGCGGCGAAGGACTATGCAGCAGGAATACAGAAACTTGTCACACGTTATGACAAATGCCTTAATTTGCTTGGAGGTTATGTTGAGAAGTAGTTTAAAGTATCCTCTTTCAAATAAAATTTTTTATGTTTGTTAATATTTACTTTTGTGTCTTTATTTCACGAACGGGTACTACTTTCCGGATGACCCTCGTATATTTAGCAATGCAAGTTAGATTAGATCCCAAATGAGATAAAACGGTCATTCAGATATCATCGATGTTTTCCCTAATGCCAAAGGGGCTCATGATCAACGTTACCAGAAGTGAATGTTTCCTTGTAAAAATGCCGCAATTTTCCCAGAATCGATTTCCCTTTGGCAAATTATATTCCACCCAAGACTTCAAAGAAGACGGCGGCAGACGGAATGGTATGGGATAACTACCCATCTTCTCTTTCTCTCTCGCCAACCATCTCTCCCCAGAACTATTTTCCGAACGAAAAATGCTCAAGTCTAGCTAGCCCTTCCGAGGAGATTTTGAGCCAGAAACATCCCATTCCCTTGTTGACTGACCGGAAGAATGCCTGGGAATGGACTTCGTTGACGGGATTTTTCAGTTCCGCGCAGACAAATAGACAAACCTCCATCCACCCCACAATCTTAAACCAGGAGAACACGTCTGACTGAATCCATGGTCACCCCGTTGAAATGGATGAGCGCCTCTTCCCACCTCCACAGTGCTTTGGAAGGAGTTAGGTATGACCCGGTTTTCGCGAGCGATGCATTTCTCTCTCACCCTCGGAGACAAAAGTGATCTACGGCAGGACAGATTGGCTCTCCGGATTTATCTCTCCCACGCGGGTATTTCGTACGTCTTTTGTCCAGGTTCAGGCATCAGGAAAACGGTAAGGGGGGGATGGGATCGGTGGGGGATACTGCCGCGTTAGCTGCGAGCCTCAAATAATCCGGACGTCTAAGCTACCCCCGGGATGCGGCGCGGGGTTGAAACTTCGCTTTGCTTCCCTGCCCATTTGATGCGGGATCTTTGTAGTGCAATTTGAGCTTACCGGTGCGGTGAATATGTACGGTTCTTTCAGCGTGCTCTTGACTGGCGAAGACACGAGTGCCAAAGGGACAGGATCCTTCCTCATTCCTTCTCTTGTTTATCTGCTTTGAAAATGATGGATTGGTTTTTTCTCCAGTTTGGCAAGATGAAGTGATATCTGAATCCATTACTCAATGGTGAAATTCATCCCGATTAGAATCTCGCTCTTGTCGAAAAGGAATTTGTGTTTCCTGAGGGAAATGAATATATAGTAATTTTCATCAATGGTCGTTTGAAGTAGTTTCTGCTCCTTTTATGGTATGGTGTGGCTCCTGCCACACACCCTGGTGGTGGCTTGCAGGGATATATGATTAAAAAAATAAATATGGGTTTTTCCAATTTATCTCAATGATGTTTCAATAGTTTCGAGTTCATGAATTTGACTTTCGAACATTTTTTATTGATAAATCAGGAAATTAGTTACTTGTCGAAAAGATTATTCTAACTTCCTACCTTTTCAATTTATGCTAAAAAAACAATATCATTATGGGTCTTGTTCTATCTTTTAGTCAAAAAGACACCTATATAATGCTCCGTAGTGAATGATGTATGTCTTTTTTCCTTATGAAATATATAGTGATATGATATTCTACTATGATACTATTCTACTATGAACTACGATATTCTTGATGCTATTATGAGAGACTATCATTAGGTTATTACTCTTATCATTGCTTATGTTTACGTATGTAGAAAGATGTATGGCAGTAAAAAAACTGGTCACTTCATAGCAACTTCAATGTGTAGGAATTATGTTGGTTATCACTGTGATGTAGTGTTTAAAAACGGCTTCATTTTGTTAACTTCATTATTATATACTAAGGACTCTTATGTTCTGATGTTTATGGAGTTGCATCTCCTCGGTTAAAACCTAAATGCGAATCAGCTACATAGACAATTACGAAGAGATTCCTCCTTGCTAAATATTATTTTGCCTTTAATCTTTAAACCTTTGCTTGAGTTAAGGAAATAATCTTCCATAACCAATGTGAATTGTGAGCATATTATAAAAGCTTACATATCTGTATGTGCCACATGCGTGTTAACATCAAAGTACAGAAGTTAGCCGTGGTCAAATGCCAGTCAGGCTGGGATTTATACGATAGAAATAAAAAATACGAAATCAAATTAAGTTTTAAGTCGCGCATGGAGAGTAAAATTGAAGAAGTAAAACTTCACTTAAAACATATGTGCGGACAGATAACATAGTTCTGCAGGAAATAAATGAGTCAACTTTAGTGAAAATTTACTCATGTCGTTTACTGCAATTATTTCCCATTTGAATCCGTTTCTCGTTGCCTTAACCTTCCAAAAATACTCCTCTAACGCTGCAGACGCATTGGAATTCATAGAAGCAGTGCTCTTCAGGCATTAAAAAGCTAACATTCACGGATAAGCTAATCTGAATACGATGGAGGCATGTATTGTCTTCTAAGAGTGGCACTATATTTTTAGTTACACCGTTTCGGCCAGAAATTACCAACCGCTCACTCTGTACTTCAAAATTTGATAAGCTGTTTTATTTGGTATAGGAAAATAAGTACATAATCCAATTCTTAGCGCTTTGAAAATGCTTATGTAATCCTGAAGCAAGATGTCAAATGTGTATAGGTATTATGCAGAGAAAAAGCATAGGTGGCTAAGTCTGCTTTAAAATATTCTTATTCATGAGTAACCTTTGAGAAAGGTATGAATACAGGAACAAGCAGCAATAAAAGTCTATTGAGGAGTTTTATTCTAATTGTGAAGACTTAACTCGATTTTGTGTTGTTCACGGAAGAAAAGATTCCTTGAAAAATATCGGTTTTGGTACCAATTCCCTAATACATTCTCGAGGTCTGATCGGAAACATATCATTCACAAAGGCAAATTGCCTATCCTCTAGATGTGAAATAAACTAACTCAAGTTTTTATTAAAATTTCTATTCAATGTAAAACAGAAGTAACTTTAAAATCAATATCAACCCAAAAAATTGTCATAATTTTTAGAGCAATATTTATTTATGAGCCGTTGACCAGCAATTCCAATGATGAAAAATGTTTATCAGTACGAATACGCCGGGTAGGGGGTTTCAATTCAAGGGGCTTGACTTGCGAATAGAAGAAGTTGAGGAGCTGTTTCAGTATGGTAGATTTGCAGAAGATGTAACTCTAGCTGAGAGTTCTTAGTTATTTGTAGCCAATGGCAAGATACGTGATAAATGTAAGAATAAAAATGAAATCAGTTGGGAGATTTCATTCATTTTGTTTTTAGATGGAAATGTGTGTAGAGCGGAGAGCATTAGGGAGGAAATTCGTCGACCGAAGAAGCATTAATAAATAAGGATGATATTTTAGCTGGGGTTCCAAGGAAATCAAAAGAAATATCGTTAAAACATGAAAATGGAGTTTGGGCGTCGGAAGATTTGAAGATTCTGAAAACTCTGATGATGGATAATGACAATTATTTGGGAAAACCTTGCAGAAAGAGAATGAAATGCTCTTTTGAGCCATTAATAGAAGATAGCATATTGATGGATAATTTTGTTACTGAGAGTAAGTAAATGAAATAATAGAAGGAGGTTATGGGAAGTGGAAAACTATAACAAAAGGAATCTTAGTATGCGGGGAAAAAAGGAAAAAATACTAAGTTTGAACAAAAACAAATGAAAGGTAAAAAAGTTTAGAAAGAATATTTTGTTTAGCTTAAGTTTGTAATAATGTGATTTAGAAACCAAGAATGGTTTTCAAAAAGTGTCGTTAATGGCGGTACCACCTATGGTATGTAAATATAAATCAAAATTGGGTAGTTTATAAGCACAAGGCTACTTCGGATCATTTTATTAATGTTTTATGCTTATTACTTTGTTATCGTTCTCATTTTGTGATTGCACCTGAGCCATTTTTGAAGAAGCCATGTATTTTAGAGCTACTCTTCTGGTTCACCACGAACGAATCTTTTTTCAATTAATCTGCGCTCTCTGGAACTAAGTCATACGTTTGAGAGTGTGAAGAGGCAAATAGGAGTATAGATGACGTGCGGTTACTCTCCGATTTTACCATTTTATCAAAGTTTTAACTGAAGAAATCTAGCTAAATGATTTAAATATATAATGAAGATAGATTGAAATAAATGCGAGCATTGAAGGAAAATTTGCCCTGATACGGAATAAATTAACACTATTCTTGCTTACGTGCTGCTAATTTTTCCGTGTTGACTATCTGAAGTGAATTATATTTTTCATATTTTTCCTTTTTTGCAGCATTTTTTACTAAGCCTCATGTTTCTTGCATTAAATGATTCTATTTGTAACTAAAGTAAATAATTATATAATCCAGTAAAAAGTACGAGTGTCCAGTTGTGTGGGTTTATATTGATAAAGTGAATGCGATTTGTGAAAGCGAAGAAAATTGTTCAGCCAAATAATGCCATTGGTCATAAATGCAGCAAGCGCATTCCGGCTATCTATTTTGAAAATAGTTAGAGGTAATTTTTCTTCCGTACTTGGAAACACTCAGAGGGGTAATAAGTTAAAGTGTGCGTAACTGCTATTATGCTAAGTACGAGGCACATTCGAAAAGAAAGGGCCGTTTGGTCAAAAAAAATTTTAGTTAGAAAAAGTTATTGCCTGTTTTAGTTTCCCACAGAGGTACTTTCTTTTCTATATAATCGCCGTTCACTTATTATTACTTTTCGTAACGTTGCCGGCTTCTTTGATCCCTCAGCATAGAGGTCCGCCCTCTGGGAATTGAACTAGTTGACAACGGCGGTCTTAAAGTCCTCGCCGTCTTCAAATTGTTGTCCACCCGGCCACTGTTTCAAGTGCAATAAGAATAAATAATCGATAGGTGCACGGGGAAGTCGTCGCTGTCGATAGCATTCCAAACCGCTTATCCACTCACACTCACACATTCTTTTCTCTTTGAGTTGGTTGGTAAACATTTTCGGTGCCCACCTTCCAACACAATATGTGATATCGAATTTGTACGTAAAATTCATGTACAGAGTGCGTCCAACAAGAGGAAATAACGCCAGAGTACCAATTGTCAATCGCCAATCAGATTGCAGTTCTTGGTTCACTTGTTGAATGATTTCATCGGTTTGGTTACTCGGCCTGGCACTCCTCTCTTCATTATGCACATCTGTGTCTCTAAACCATTGTATAAAGTTTCCTTCCCACACTACTATAGATTCATAAAATAAGTTCAATGCCGATGAATTTAGGCAGCTTATGATCCTTAAGCACACGAAAATCGAATCACAGCACGCCCTCAACAGGTAGGAGCGACATTTTTCACGGACTTCGTTATCTGCACTCACCGACAGGCAAGCGACCAGTCAATCAAAGCAATAAATTCAGTAGTTTCGGAAACAATCGGTGGCGCTGCATTCTTACAACTTTATTATGATTCTCCAATATTTAAGTATAAGAAAATTACCTTTACTATTTCATTATGTGGTTGTATAAAGGTGTATAATCCCCAGCTAACGTCACTTTCAGCATCTATGTCTTCCTTCCCACTTCCTTTTTCCCCACTTTTCCCTCCGCAAAACCACAACCAATCCCTCCTCACCATGTCTTTTTTCCACATTCTTCTCTACGTAGTTTCCGTCTACAGTATATAACTGTGGGTAGAGAGGCTATATCCTGTAAAAACTTGCACCTGGAGATGCCAGGTTTGCGATGTAACCGGTCTAACCGCAATAAAATTTGGTGGGATCTACGACGTATTGCTAATTCTTCAAGATATGATTTCGCCAGATTGAACCAAATATCAATGAATTATTTAATTTTATATCGTCTTGATTTGAATAAAAAATTTCATCCCCTGCGCCTCCCATCTTATGTTACTATTAGAAATTGTTTTCACATTGTGATTTGACGAATGTGAATTTAAACACACATTTGAATTTCTCCTATAGAAAACAAAATTAAAGTACCTTGAGCAAGCATCAGAACAGCTGTTATTGGTCCAGATAGGTTAATGCCACCGGAGATGGTAGATTTACTGATATAAAGTTATGCTCGAATTCAACCGCAGTGTGTTGAAAACGGATCCCGTCCGGCGTATTATTAAATATGTTTACGATCCAAGCAAAGAATCTAATCAAGAAGAAAAGAAAGAAGCAATCAATTTAATTCAACGTGAAGCCCGAAGTTCGCAGAATTCCTCTCATGATAGTGAATACGCGTGGGTCGCCACCCTATCCCTTTTACCCCGCCCCCCCCCCTCCCGCGGGGTCGGAACTCTCACACTGTACGCGATCTGAACAAAAATAGTGAACCAACCCGTGCGTATTGCCCGTAATCGCCCAACCGAGCCGGGGTAGCCTAATCGGTGTCGCCTCGGTTTTCATTATTTCACTAGCCGCTAGGTCTCCCAGCGTCCCCTCCTTCCTCTTCCTCTTTCCAGCCAGTTCTTATCGTCGAAGGCATTGGACAGCCCCGCTATCCCTCCCTCTCTCCACTCCAATTGCCTCACACCCACTCTCATTTCTCATTCCCCGCTCCCTCCCGCCATTCGTCTTTTCCCGCTCTCTCATCCCCGCCACCTCACTATCTCCCGCTTCCTCGTCCGCGCCCCGTTTGCCTTATCCAATATCAATTCCTTCCCGCCTCCGTTTTGCCACCTGGAAGGATCCATCCATCCCTTCTTTCTCTCCCTTTACTTCCAATTCCCCTCCCCATACCTCCCTAAACGTATTTTCACCTGGCATCTCGATTGTCCTCGTGCCTTGAATTATATGGGTCGCATGATTTCTCGGCTGTTTTCCGCCATTGGAATCGATACGTGAAAAGGAGACCCTTCCGATCCGTCACCGTCTCCCCCCTCCTTATCTTAAAATTCCCTTATTTCGTATTCGGGTTTTCAGGTTAGGTCCACACTAGCTATAATGGAATAACCCGCCACTTCGAAAACTTTTGCTTTTTATGATCTTATACTGCATGAGGAGATTTGGATTTTTCGTCGTTTTCGTAAACGAGCAACACTATATATCCCTCACGGATCGTAATTGTTGATGTGAAATTTTGTGCTTCATGCGTGAAAAATTATAAATTTCTGTTAAAATATTAGATAATCTGTAGATGCATGATGTGATATATTTTTTATTCAACAAATCGGTAATTTCAGTTTGACTGTCCTTTTTGAAAGATCTCATAAATTAAAGTCATTCCTATTTAATTAATCACAAAAATAATGCATCATATCATCATAATGAATAATGTAAATCTTAAACATCGCTTTTTGATGAAAACGCGTATAATTTTATTTTCGAAAGATCTTGAAAGAGTACTTAAAGGTTGATATACTTATCTTTGTAAAGGTATAAAGCTTAAGACAGTCGTACTGTCTCTCATGTTATTTTTTCTAAAAAACTTTTTGTATAATAGTTAGACGAAAATACTTTGATTTGGTGGCTTCCGAAGCGCATTCAGATTTTTCAAAGTATCATTTTGCCCCTGGAAAGTAATTTAAATGACAGCATATATTTCGCTTCATCATCTCTGCCACATCTTAGCAAGTTGAAACATGGTGTGCGTGTGATCCTCTCACTAGGCAGATTTCTTCATGATAAAGATAAATCCATTTGGCCGTGTGACACAGAGTTTTGCTTAATTAATTTCGCGTATCAGCGCCAATGACGGAGACATGGTGCCGATATTTCAAACCTTAGGGTGCCTTTGTGGCCCGATTGACAACAGTTAACTGTCAACGCTTAAGTGAAGTTGGAAATTGAAACTGGCGTTGTCTAGCAGGCATCAATGGAGGCGAGTGCCCTCGGGAGACCGGTCCCATATAAATTTGGTTTCGACAGGTCTTGTTAAGATCCTCTACCAGAATACATCCCGCGTCATATAGGTCTTGTGTGCGGTGTGAAACAATATCGTAGGAAATATGTACACGAATATGGACACGTAACACCAATATTTCAAAACGGAGACACGGAGGAACCGTTCAATTACAGACCTATTAGTAAACTATTAACAAAGCTATGTGCATATGGCATCGATAAAAGTATCCTGGGTTGGATTAGACTTTTTAAATGATCGGGTAACAAGAGTAGTTATAGATGGAGTTAGCTCAAATGCTGTAGAAGTTACTTCAGGTGTTCGAAAGAGAAATGTTATCGCATCTCTTTTATTCCTACTTTACTTTAACGATTTTGACTCCGTAGTCACTGTTAAGATACGTTTATTTGCCGAAGATGCAGTGGTTTACCGTAGTATCCGTGATCCTGAGGACACGGCATTTTAATCAGATGACCTAAATGCTATACAACGCTGGTGCGACGCTAAGCAATTAGAATTATACTAAAGAGTGCGTGGTGATGAATTGGAAAAAGAGCAATCCCCTCCAGAACGCCTACTGTATTTGGAACACTGAAATAGAATGTGTAGACTCGGTTAAATACCTAGGCGTTACCCTCACTACCAACCTCTTCTGGGTAAAATACAGGGAATATGCGGGAAAACCAACAAAAATGTAGGGTTTATTACAAGAGTACAGAGTGAATGTGATGAAAAGGTCAAACAGAGATGTTATCTTTCGCTGAATAGGTCTCATTTACGAGAATCTCGTAGAATATGCTTCTAGTATATGGTCCTCACGATGTTGGATTGATTGCCGAATTGGATCACGTGCAGTGTAGAGGAGCTAGATTTGTAAAACGTTGTTGTGATAAACTTAGTAGCGTATCCAAAATATTGGAGGAGCTAAACTGGGCTCAGGGAGTGAAGATTAAATTACAGATTAAATCTCTTGCATAAATTAGAAGGATGCCTCTTTAGCAATGATGTTGAAAATGTATAATTACCTCCACCGTGCTTCGGTAGGAGGGATCATGGCTATAAAATTAGAGAGATTAAGATGTGAAGCTTGTTTTTCTCTAGGCTTATAAGATTTGGATTTGGGCCTAAAGATGAGAGAAAATGTAAAATTTTATGCACTCATAGTTATTTGCATTGTTCTGCATTTGCATTGTAATTATATTTTGTTGAGGAAGCTCAGCTGTTAGTGTTTTTTCAAAAGAATCGTTGTTACGCGTGAGTCTTTCATTATCCAGCAACATTGCCATTTTTTAACAATTTATCCCGATCTGGTGTTTTTTGCATGTATCCCTCTCGTCATATAATTTTTAATGTACTCTCCAGTTTTTACTTTATTCTTCCATCCCATTACTTGAAAGAATTTTATGCTGTATGTTCATATCTTCAATTTTTTCCTGTATCTACAATGTCTACTCATTAAATGGCGGCGGATTCCGATGGAAAGATTAAATAAAAGAATATTTTTTGACAAAATGTTCTGGGGAAATAATTGCGACTACTTACAAAACTGAAGCGGATGTGATATATTAATCTAGTAATGAATATTTTCCCTATCTACTCTATGTGTCCAGCCGATCGATACCCACCTTTTACCTACGACTTGTTTTTTTTATTATTTGACATTTTATTTTCCCCCTATTAATTATTTAGAAACCTTTACTTTTTCACTCATACGTAGCGTAAAAGGTCTTAATATAATTGTTCTTGGAAAAAAAATGAACTAAATATAGAAGACTTTTCATTGCATTTATGGAGGATACTTCACTAATGCAGGGAAAATATGTAGAGAAAAATTGTTAGATATGGACGGGACAGGCAATTACTGAACAAATTTGGAGAAACATTAAAATTGGAGAATATACATCGACTTAAACTTAAGAAGTTAAAGACTAGGTAAAATGTTGAGGAAAGGTGTAGATGGGGGAGAAGAGCAAGAAGTTTTGACGGCATAAAGGTTAAACACTACTGCGATATGCTAAAGGAATTAGGTAGGAAATCACTGACGGAGCGGAAGTTAAACTACAGATTAAACTCTGCTAGACTCTTGCATACATTGGAAAGAAGTCTCCTTGGCGATGATGTAGAAAATGTATTATAAGCCACACCATACCATCGCAGATGAGATTATGTAAGTACAATTAGGAAGATTAAGTGTAGAACAGATAGATTTACGATTTCATTTTTCCCGCGAACGATAACGCTTCAGAATAACATATCTCCGTGCGCGCTTGTGGAGACAAGTCTTCTGTGTAAAAGTAGTCGGGTGTATGATCACCCCCTGCTACATACTCTAGTGGTGGCTTGCAGGTTACCATGTATAATACGCATATAGTGTAATACAGTAACTCATAGAATAAAATACCAATAGTCTCTATGCGCCGGGATTTTACATGAAATCTATTTTCGTATCGGCGATAGGGTTTTTTTAATTACTGGTTTTCCTCATAAACTGAGAAAATGCTTGGCGAAACCACGGTCATGTTGCTTCCTTCATGGCTGGAAAAGATCAAATCAGTGTACCCAGCCGGAGAATTCTCATCACAAAGAAAAAGGACGTATAGGGCGAACGCGTTTCCATTACGGGGCGGTTGGCTTTGAAAACATGATTCGTCATTCGATGGCATTAATTGCTTGGAAAGTTTTGTTCAGAATTCAATTGCTATTCCACTGTTTAATATTGATTTGTTATTCTTTACCGCAGACTAACGATTACGTAAAACCCTTGTACAACTGAATGATTTAATAGGCAACTAAATTAAATTCGGTCCAGTAAAAGTGGACGAAATGGACAAAAAATTGATTGAAAATCCCTTCGACCACATAAAGGTAGCGTACAGAAGTAATTGCTTTTATTTAATAACATATTTCATTTAGGAATCAATTTGAATAACATGAAAAATAAACAGTTCCCAAGATATAAATGAACCTATAATTTAGCCAGATATACGGGGGCGGCACAGCTCAAATTCCATCACTGACGCTATTGCACTTTGATAAATAACTTTGTATTTTATCTTTTTCCCAATTGTAAACCAAAACACGCGCATGAGTTGGGAGGAATGGATAGCGTTCTCTAGTGTCTACATTTATGCAGTGGCCAGCAATCTACCGAAAGAGCGTGTGGCAGAGGACATAAAGACTAGGAAAAGACTAGAAAAAGGAGAGGAAATATTTAAAGCGGAAATGTTTCAATGTATTTATGTTGCTGTGGCGAATTCTGCAAAGATAAAACGATCTATTCGATGCATTTTCTCGGCTGTCCATCTAGTCGATCACTATGTCATATCCGTCGATGAAATGTGGAAACTAATTTTTCTCCTTATTTAACATTTAAATATGGCATAGTTGATAATTTTGCTATTTATCTCATCTGACGTTTATTAATTGCGTAATTATGGAGATCTCATCGTAGATTTTACTATCAATTTTTTATGTTTTCTGTCCTAGTGTGTCAGTTTTTCACTAATCACATTTCCTCTCTGTTATGATCGACAAGATTTTAAACAGGCCGCCGTATACTCGAAGAACGTCTCGTGTAGGTTAAATGTACACATATATAACACAAGTTAGCGCTGTACCTCATGTGCACAAGTACTCACTTGAAATTAGTGTCTTTTATTAGTAGCAGTAAAGCGTTAAGAAAAAACTTTTATAACTCTAAGAGGCTGATTGCAGTGCCTGATAAAGATATGATCAAATTTTTGTCCTAAAACGATAATTTGTTTGCAAAGTAAGTTTAACCCCTTAAATGGAATTCTCTAAACAAATTCTGCGGACATGACATTAGTCCGATGTCTTGCAGACGCTTGTATATTACGAGTTGGAATGGAAAATATCTAATGGAACACATAAGTGTTTGATCGAGTAGATAAATTATGAAAATTAAACGATATACATAGTTATAGGTTTATTTATAATAGCACGGAATAATGTGCGAACGATGACTTTAAACATCCGATTGAGTTGATTTCCATTTTCAAGTTCTACTTTGAAGTTTCTCGAAAATTGTATAACCTTCTCTTACCTTTCCTAGCATCAACGTATTTTCATCTGTTTTATTTTTCCCATTCTCATAGACGCCCGCATCTTAAAATCCTCCCATTCATCCTTTAATCAACGACCAAGTTTCGGAGATGAGATTACGAAAAGTTTCTGCTATTTTTTCATCTCGTCTTTACTTAAGGTCCCTGTCAAGTCCTCTCTGTGTATATTTCCTTTTCCAAACATCATTCTTCTATGTCGTAATTACAATACCCATTTTCTTCTAAAACACTCCCCAATTAAGGGAAGTATTTACTTTTCCAAATTTGTTCCATACTACTTTGATATTTATTTTGTCTACCCATTTCCTAGAAAATATTTTTAATATATATTTTATATGTATCTCATACTGCGTAAATTAATCTTCAATACACAAAATTTTATACACTCACCAATCACTGTTATGTCTTGGTTGACTGGCTTAGTAAAACTTGATCATCTAGATATTTGGCTTACTTAATCAACTAGCGTCTACTATTGCTCCTAAATTCCGCTCTTCCCCTGCCATTTTACTATTTTTATCGTATATATTTTTGAAAACAAGTCTGTTACAGAGGGTTGTGAAGGATACTCCCTTGAAAACCGAAGTACGTGTTGCACTGCGGGAGAAACGAAGTTGTTGGAAGAAATTCGAGTAAGGCAAATAGAAGAGAGAGGTGATGAGAGGCAGCGGGTAATTGAAAGCTGTGATGAAAAGGATAGCATTGGGTAATTGGGTAAGGGTTGGAAAAAAATAAATGTCCATGAACGAGTAGTGGTAGAAATATGAGATAGAATCTGAGGGAGTATACAAAGCATGACCAAAAGTGTTTATTCGAAATGTAAATGAGTTATAAATCTCCGAAGATGCGCTGCAGTGTTAAGAAATCAACAGAGACATCATCCTTAAATTGTGCCTGTAAATATGTAGTTGATTCATTTTGTCCAATGCGGAATTGATATTAGCGGCATTTTGTCGACGGATTGTAATAAAAATGACGCTAATTTATTTTGGTTGAGATAACCCGAGTTTACAACTTGAAGCACACTGTACAGTATTTTGCAATAAAATTTTAATCATTGCCACTCCTTAGTGAGGTGAATTTACCATTTTTCGAATACAATATCGTAGTAGTAGTAGTTTTGAGGGGAGGCGACCGACAGCTAAGGTCATTTGCGCCATAGGGTAAGGACAGGAAAGGATGAAGGGTGGAGAGAAACCCGGCGTCGGCATTAGCCTACTCTTTACGAAAGGCGCCAAGGGGTCCGCGGCTTAACGTCCCATCCGACGGACGGCGTACTCACTCAAAGTGCCCTCCACAAAGCCCCTCAAGTAGGGATCGAGAATACCTCTGAAATACAATATCGTATGAAGCAAAGTGTAAACATTGAGTAGATACTAGTATTCATTATGTAATCCAATGTAGTGAAGACATACCACAAATGCGAAGAAAATATTATCGAACCGCGTTTATGTACATCAATTTTTTCTAGATATCAACATAAGCATTCACACTTACACAGACTTATCAACCCGAATCACGGGAAAATTTTATGACCAATCAACAAGCTTCATAATACCCTGTATTTTCAAATTGTACTCTCCACCATGCCTTAAACACTATAAACTTAAGGTTGCTTAGGACGTAGTACTTCACTTACGCGAATACTTCCACTGATAATTAACTCATGATTGTTCATTATCATTTTATTACGGGTAGTGTATGATGCACAATTTCCCAACGGCTAGCAAAACTTATTATTCATGCTTGTGACCTTCATAAGCTCATATTAATTGCATAGCTAACTTTTAATCTCCATTTCTCACAGTTTTCATGTAAAGTATACATTAATGCCATAAAGTAATCAAAGAGGAATGCATTAAAATGCTCCTAAAATAAATAACAAAAATATTAATAATAATGTGAATATATAATATAAATAAATAATAAAAAATATATAATAATAAAAATTATAAGACTCCTCCAGAAAAATTATAACTAAAAAATAATGTAATGTGCATTGTGATAAATAATTACTTGCATGTGAGAATATAAGCTAATGGAAACTACTTAGCTTTCATGGAAGTTTTTTATGTAAAAGTTAAGCAGATAATGAAATATATAAATTGCGGTAGTCCATTGGTATGATGAGAAATTGAATCACGGGAAAGAATTTCGCGTTTCCTGCGGAGCTGCATGCGGAGAGAAGCAAGTCAAGCGCGGTAGAAATTGATGCTGATTCATATGGTTTCCAGTGTGATCATTTCACGGCTACGACTCGATTTTCATGATGGGTGTGTTCTAATACCCCAGATTTGACTATATATATTCATTATTCTTAATTTCTGTCGCCTAATATCCAAATTCTTATGAACTAAATCCCAAATAGAGAGGGAATCAGAAGAAGATAGTAGGCGCAATCCAATGATTTTTGAAAACGTTGACAATTTGGGTGGATTTGTTTGTAAACCAAGATATTTTGTATTAGGTTTCGAAGTTTATTATAGTAATCTACTGGGTAGCAGGTGGGTAGATTTCTAATAATGACAAGTCATGTAATGAATCACTGATTTTTGTCTGGGTTGCATGCACTTCGGATTCAATTCGCCATTGATAGACCTCTATTAATTTAAAAAATCTGCTTATATATACAAACGTTTCTTAGACCCTTTTTAATTTCAGGAATCTATGAAATTATTAACAGCGGTAGTATTTTTAGCCGAAAATATTTCTAAAAAATTCATTTCTATAATAGCAATTCAACACATTTCACTTTTTTCTAAATGATTTATTAAAAATCGCATGTCACCATTGTATGAAAAACTACCTATTCCGTTCTTCCTTGGTGGTAATGTATCGTAAAAATGGACAAGTTTAATAGTAACACACACATTTTTCTTCATGGGATGGAAGTGAACAAATGACAGTGTTTGGATCTCTGTGTCATCTGTTCTATTAAACCGGAATTTTCGTGCAGGGAGCCTTTCCCTTCTCCTCTCATGCACTCAGAAAGCCTCTGTCACCATTTCTTTCCAATAATAATACTTGGCATTTCGAAAGGTTAACCTCTGATGGACGTTGTAATTCATTTTCTCGTGCAGAATACATATACGATTTCCCTTTATTCGTTGTTATTGACAAGATGTTTCGCTGGAAAAATATTCATTACAAACTTTTAATGGAATTGGCAATTCAACTTTATTATGCTTTTTTGTTCCGATTAAGGAAAAAATGTGGACCCTTTGACATGGAAATTGTGATTTCAAGAGATTTACTTCAATTACAGGAGTTCAAGTTGTTATTGGATCTCAGAATTAGATGTAGCCGTCCACCTATTGCGAGTAATTTAATATTATTTATTACTAATTGTTTATTCAAATTTTAGAGGCATAGATAGTTGCCTATCTAGTCGAAATGCTTCTTCTTGAATGTTCAAAGGCGCCTGCCTAAAAAGATTTTTCCGCTATGTATCGCAAAAGGTAGCAAACTTAAAAGAAATTTATATTCTCTAAAAAGTTCTTAATACTTGGTTTCTGACTATGATTTTAATCTAGCCTGTATATAATTTTTATTATGGCTAAGTAAAATTCAATTGGACATTTTTAAAGATCATTTTAATGCATTGTTACGAAAGTAGGCTGTGCACCTGTAGAATATGCTTTGTTGGAGGAAGAAATCTCATCATTTAAATGTTGATCTCTCAAGGAATTTTGAATGCTACATGTCATCGTGTTTTCTGGCACCTAAAACTTAAATTCGCAAGAATGGATCATCAAAGGGCTACTGTAGGCTGAAGGGGGATATACAGTATCTGTATGTACATGTTTGATGTAATGCTTTGGTCTATCTCGAGGGTATAAACTGAAATTAAAAAGGGTATTTGGACATTCGGCCGAATATAATTTTCAATATTTCCCCAAATGTTGAAATTCTCTAAAATTCAAATGGAATGTAATGTGTTATTCCACAATTGTTTAGGTATATGTATAATAACCGATAATGTTCGATGCATAATGTATAGGTACGCAATATCTTAGTGGTTTGTTGGACAGTATGGGATCCAGCGTCCATTTCCGAATTTAATTAAAACTGAATGAACTTTTATATTGAGTATAACTGTTTATTCATAAGGTGTGTAGTAGTGATAGGTAAAAAGTTATTAAATGATATTGTAAATTTTGAGGTTAACCTGCCCTGGAGTTATACTACCTTGATCAAAAATTTCCCGGAATTTATTCAGAAAATTAAAAATACAAGTTTATTCATCTAAATCTATATTGTCCCCTTCAAAGTAATCCCCATCGACTGCAACACACTTATGCCAGCGCTTGATCCAATCCTCGAAACATTTTTTATATTCGGTTTTCGGTATGTCCATCAGTGCTTCCTGCGATTTTTCCATTACTTCCTCTCGGCTGCTAAAACGCGTTCCCCGTAATGGTTTTTTAACTCGATTGAACAGAAAGAAGTCACAGGGAGCCAAATCAGGTGAATTCGGTGGCTGTTGGATGGTATTTGTTGCATTTTTCGTCAAAAAATTACGAATAATGATAGCACTGTGCGACGGTGCGTTATCATGGTGCAAACTCCACGAGTTTTCTGCCCACATTTCTGGTCTCTTTCGGCGAATTGCTTCACGCAAACGTCTCATAACGCCCAAATAATACTCTTTGTTTACTGTCTGGCCTTCTGGCAAAAATTCATGATGCACTACACCGTTGTAATCCATGAAAACCGTCAGCATTGCCTTCTTTTTTGACTGAAAACGACGTGGTTTTTTTGGTCTCGGCTCATTTGGTGAACGCCATTCACTTGCCTGATGTCTGGATTGCGTGTCGTACTCATAAACCCACGTCTCGTCTCCAGTAATGATCCTTTTGATGAATGTGGGATCGGATTCAGCCTCGCAAATCATGTCTTTTGCGACGTCAACACGGTCTCTTTTTTGCATGAAATTGAGGTCTTTTGGCACCAACTTTGCTGCTACACGACGGAAACCCAAATCATTAACCACAATGTCTTGGGCGGATCCATAGGCAATGTTCAAGTCCTCCGCTATTTCTCTGATGGTTAATTTGCGGTTATTGACCAACATTTCTTTTACTTTATCAATTTTTTCACCGACTTTCGATGTCGATGGTCTGCCACTGCGTTCATCATCTTCGATTGACTCACGACCACTTCTGAACCGCTCGTGCCACTGGTAAACGACCGTTTTTTTTAGAGAATCGTTGCCGAAACACTTTTCCAACATTTCCAACGTCCGTGCGCCACTAAATCCGTTTTTTACGCAAAATTTAATACAAGTTCGTTGTTGCAAATTTAAATCCATTTCTGAAATTGTAAAAAAACGCCAACACACACAGAGATAGATGTACTCTTGGCTACGTAACTTTTGCAAATGTCAAGTTATGACACTAAGATTTAAAGGGACTATCAACAACAGATGTACCAATTTAACAAAAAAAAACAGAACTCAAATCGGAACGATGGGAGCGCCACACGGTGGTTATTCCGGGAACTTTTTGATCAAGGTAGTATTTCAAATTGGCTTAATGTTAAGAGCGACGACTGACTTTTGATTATCTGATGACGGTATTATCTTCCGAATGATAATTAATCACAAATCAATAATGACAATATCCTAATAAGGTTCTTCCATGCGGACTATTTCAGTCGGAGTCGCGTTTAGCTGGGAGGGTGACTCCCATGGTGCATAGATAAATCCCACAGCTCTATTTGCAGTTGCAGTAAGGTTTATCAGTAATAAATTTTATTTTACATATTATTAAACACATCTTAAATCTGGGGATTGTCTGTGTTGTAGCATCTACTGTGATAAGAAGACTGTGCATTTGCTAAATGCAATTCCTGGCTTGCAATTCAGCAAGTGATACGTGGCCCTGAATCAACGCAGTCGCTTCTTTTAGTAAAACCATTGGTCGCGGTTTTTATATTTCCTCTACCTCTTTTACATTTTCTGTCAATTAAATAGCGCAACTTCCTCAGTAATCGGAAATTGAATGCTCACGCTGTAGGACTTTGATAACATATTTTGCAATTGGACTACAAAAGTTACCTGCGTCACTTTCACTAACCATTAATCTGCCTGTACTTAAGCATTGTAAATATGAAGCATCGTCGAGCTCTTGCACCGTTTCGGGTGAAAATAGAATGGGATTAATGTCCTCTAGACGAACAGACAGCGGAGCATTGTCCTCGTACGCCTCAGGCGGGTGGAAAACCAAATTTCAAGTTCCCATCCTTAGTGACAGCTTCCAATAAAACTTGGACAAAACAGGGCTTTTATCGGCAAATATCCTCTGAAACAGTTTGACATAATTTTTGTTTAAATTTTCAGGCATTGTATTTCAGCCTCTTTTCCCTTGGAACTCCAGTGCAGAATGACATTAAAAAAGATGCAGCGAGAAGTTTAATTCGAGCAATTGGTGTGGGAGGTTCATAAATTAAAGTTGAAGTTGAAGCTTTCCCCTTCTGACATTCGTCTATGGTAATTGTAAATTAAAAATCGGGAGAGTACAATATTTTTGGTCACACCGTCAGGCAAACTACCTGTCTTTCCAATTCCTACACGTATTTTTCAGCCAAGCAATACATTTGAATCTTATATCTTTACGCTTGATGTGCAAATATCCAAAGTGATGTGATCAAAAAGTTCCCGGAATAACCACCGTGTGGCGCTCCCATCGTTCCGATTTGAGTTCTGTTTTTTTTGTTAAATTGGTACATCTGTTGTTGATAGTCCCTTTAAATCTTAGTGTCATAACTTGACATTTGCAAAAGTTACGTAGCCAAGAGTACATCTATCTCTGTGTGTGTTGGCGTTTTTTTACAATTTCAGAAATGGATTTAAATTTGCAACAACGAACTTGTATTAAATTTTGCGTAAAAAACGGATTTAGTGGCGCACGGACGTTGGAAATGTTGGAAAAGTGTTTCGGCAACGATTCTCTAAAAAAAACGGTCGTTTACCAGTGGCACGAGCGGTTCAGAAGTGGTCGTGAGTCAATCGAAGATGATGAACGCAGTGGCAGACCATCGACATCGAAAGTCGGTGAAAAAATTGATAAAGTAAAAGAAATGTTGGTCAATAACCGCAAATTAACCATCAGAGAAATAGCGGAGGACTTGAACATTGCCTATGGATCCGCCCAAGACATTGTGGTTAATGATTTGGGTTTCCGTCGTGTAGCAGCAAAGTTGGTGCCAAAAGACCTCAATTTCATGCAAAAAAGAGACCGTGTTGACGTCGCAAAAGACATGATTTGCGAGGCTGAATCCGATCCCACATTCATCAAAAGGATCATTACTGGAGACGAGACGTGGGTTTATGAGTACGACACGCAATCCAGACATCAGGCAAGTGAATGGCGTTCACCAAATGAGCCGAGACCAAAAAAACCACGTCGTTTTCAGTCAAAAAAGAAGGCGGTTTTCATGGATTACAACGGTGTAGTGCATCATGAATTTTTGCCAGAAGGCCAGACAGTAAACAAAGAGTATTATTTGGGCGTTATGAGACGTTTGCGTGAAGCAATTCGCCGAAAGAGACCAGAAATGTGGGCAGAAAACTCGTGGATTTTGCACCATGATAACGCACCGTCGCACAGTGCTATCATTATTCGTAATTTTTTGACGAAAAATGCAACAAATACCATCCAACGGCCACCGAATTCACCTGATTTGGCTCCCTGTGACTTCTTTCTGTTCAATCGAGTTAAAAAACCATTACGGGGAACGCGTTTTAGCAGCCGAGAGGAAGTAATGGAAAAATCGCAGGAAGCACTGATGGACATACCGAAAACCGAATATAAAAAATGTTTCGAGGATTGGATCAAGCGCTGGCATAAGTGTGTTGCAGTCGATGGGGATTACTTTGAAGGGGACAATATAGATTTAGATGAATAAACTTGTATTTTTAATTTTCTGAATAAATTCCGGGAAATTTTTGATCAAGGTAGTATGTAGTAACGTGTGCAACTCCTCGAGGCTTTTAAATATGCACGTGCGAATGAATATTATACCCCTGTCTTGTACTGCAATATTCTCAAATATCAATCTATGGCTCAATATCTCATTTTCTCTACTCCCTTCCATCTTTAACCGTAATTCTCCCGTCTAACACATCATTTCACGTATCTCTTGTGTTTTGATGCTTCCTCAAGCTCCCTTTTTTCCCCCTTACACTTTCACACACATTGTTTTTCTATTTCCGTCCATTTCATTCAACTATTAGTTTCTCTTTTCCCATGAACCACTTCCTCCATTATTTTCCATTTACCTCACACTGCCAAATACTATCCTCGGACCAAAACGGACCACGATGATTGATTCTACCTCATCACTCCCTCCTTCTCTAGCTCAAAATAAATCCGTCAAATTTATAACGACCTTCAACTGCATGATAAAAAAATATCATTCCGCATCCCTCCTTCAAATTTGTCTCCCTCTGTCTCTTTTATACGTTCCGCAAATTTTCGTGAGATAGTTAAACCCACCTGGCCCCCCTCTTCACACCACTAGCCCCCTTTCCCCGCAGTCAGCAGACGCATAAAGTGTAAATGTTCTCTTCTCCTCCATTTCACACTTCTACTTACAGACAATCCAAAATGATCGACTGTGCTCCCAAAACTCCTATATACCGCTTCTACTGCTACTTCGGCTTCTCTTTTTTCATTGATGAATGACTCTTCACCCTCTTTAATTTGTATCAACAATCATCTTGGCTCCAAAAAATTTCCTTCTGCATTCCTTAACCATTCCATTTCGGGGCATGCCACTTCCCACAGTCAATCATTTGATACGTGCTTGTATTTTTGGGAGAACACATATTTGACAAGAGTTGAGCAATTTCGAGTACTCCCTTAAATTAAGCGAAGAAATCGCAGCTATCAGAGCCTATTAAAATTAATTCGCTTTAGATTTTTCCTTGAATCACATATTAGACTATTTTTATGAATTAACTGCTAATAGGCCCACACATATATTATGCATCGTGCATGAATCACATGGGCTGGGCAAGTGGCACGATGGAGTTTTACAAATTTTTCGAAAAAATAATAAGCGGATATTCTTGAGAACTAAGAAGATGACCCGGGAATCAGGAAAATGAGTTACTAGACCTTAGAAGCACTGGTACAGGACTCGGATGATTGGTGAAAAATGCCTCATTTACGTTCCACAAAACCACGAGGAAAGGATGAAGGAGGTGGAGGTTTTGATACTCCAAAGATATTCCTCCGTGCAAGCAAAAATCTTTTATTGATGGCTATGATTCTTTTTTAAGTGCTAAAGGTAGAGTATACACTTGAATCTTACAATTCCTCAAAGGCAGTTTTAGATCGCCGAACCTCAGGGTAATCTCCTCGACTGAAAAGTATTCGAGCTCACATAGGACTGCTATCAGGTCGACTAGTGTGCACGGTCTCCACTATGTTACGCCAAAGTATATTGGTATCGCTTCAGACTCAAAAGGAGAGTTCTCTTCCACGAGGCGAAACCCTCAGCAACAAGCAATTTACACGTATGGCGTCGCTGCGCAGGGAATATTGTTGATTAGTGTCGCGAAATGTCTGTCGCATCTTGAGGGCGACCCGCAGATTTCGAGGAGGTGTGGTAGTAGCGCTTTTCGAGAGGTCGTCAGAGGTTGGGGGAGGGTGGGGAATTAGAGGGGGGTGAGAACCCTCAGAAGCCCCATTGTGGGAAACCCAGGAAGGAGAAGGGGGTGGAAAGGGTGGTGGCTGTCGGAACGTCTCTGCTCGCGTAATAGAAGAAGGATGCTGGGTTTGGGGACTTGGGGAGTGAGTGGATGGGAGAGGATCGTGTTTCTCAAGGAGCCGCATGCGAAACGAAATTGAAGCGTCACTCGCGGTGGTGTGAAAATGTAGAGTTGAGGAAGACCTAGGTTGAGGGGTGGAGATACACGCGTCAAGTGGTCGGCAGCGAGAGGTGAATATTTAGACCTTCGGAAATATTACGGTACGGGAAGAGGATTGAAAAGGGATCGAGTTTCCCCAAGGATGAGGCGGACTTAAAAAACATTTCGTCTTGCGGAATAAAACCAGATAGATACGCAGGGAGTTTGCCGGGTTCTTCACCCTGTGGGTGAATAATCAGGTTATTCCCTTTCCCCTGTTATTGTTCTAAAATGTATCTTCGCTCGAAATACTCTTTACGACATCTTCTGTGCCTCTTTGAAAGACCACTAAGATGCTTCTGGAGATTAGGTGGATATTATATCTATCTATTTTTACTAACAAAAGGCTTTCAAATAAGGTGTAATTTCAATCATCTTCATGCATGGCACTGAGCACTCTTACCATTAGGCCCTGCCGCGCACAGAATGAAATATCCTTATATTTTATTGAATTTATGCACAGCATTTATAGATTTCGTTCTATCAAGGTTATAAACACCAGTTAAAGAGATGCTCACAATTAATATTCTGCGACTATGACGAGTACGACGCTTAGTTTCCTTCATCAAGATTAAACCATCTCATCGACTTGAGGTTGGGATGACGCCTGCTGGGTGGCACTGTCAGTGTAGATATTCATCAATAAGAGAAATAATAGTGGGAATATGAGGATTTCATATCAGTTTTTATGCTTCAGAGTGACGATAAATATCATATAATATTGCCTGTTATTATCGGATGCATTCAATAAATCCGAAGTGATTGTTAAAATGTAATTGTATCATATGTAACGAAAGTAGTCATCGTATTCATTAATTTTAGCCAAGTATTTTCCTCTTAATTTGACGCTTGTGTAAAAAACAGTTCATAATTCAATATGCCATAAACTTTGATTTACTTCTATTTCATGAGATCATTTTCACGGAGTAGTCGTGCGTAATCCATTGATTTTTTTAGTAGTGTTTCAATGTGAGAATCGTAATTTTTGTACGCTACTTGTTGAAATTGATTTTATAAATATAAAATATAGAACGGGAATTTTGATTACGGTGTATTTAAAGCAATTTACTATGAATGGAAACTGATATTTATATTTGAAACATTTTCATGGTACCATTTTTAGTTATAATTCATCTGTGCTACTATTTTTATCAGATTATATGTCATCACGCATTGAAGCTAGATTTGCATGAATAATGCAATAATATGCCAAATCTCCATTTTAAAAAATATGTGATTAAATTTTTTTATAAATTGTAAATATCACCGTATATATTCTGCATATTAATGTTGAGTGCAATTTGAACACCATTGATGCAATTCAGTTGATATTTCCATGGCATATATTTTAGCAGTACAGGTGATTTTATTAGTTCAACATTACTGTGCATGTATTATAACTAGTTGTTTTAGAATTGCATTAGGTTCTATGAATTGATTCCTATTAATTTAGAAATTCACTGAATTCATCTCTGCTTGAAACCGTTTTAGGTGGTTATTTTTTTCGTTTATGCCATGTATTCCTGCAGTGACACTGAGAATTTTGTACCGAAGGGATCGGCGTTTGGTTGAAAAATCTCGGTTATCAACCCATAAATACGTGAATTGATCCTAAAAATTATCCACGGCAATTTATTCATTTATTTGAATTTCGCTTAAGAATTAAAAGAATTGCTGGCCGAACAGTCGTTTATCCAGCTCACGAGCGCTTTAAGAATATTACATTTCTTTGAAACATTGAACGAACGAAAGTGCCTAATTGGGAATCTTAATTACGTATTTACAATTCCGGTTTTTCATGTGTCCACTTTTATTCATCACTGTCCTTGGATTGGCGAACATAACTAACACCCTTGAGGTAGAATGATATGCTGGGGGTGCGGTTGGTGGTTGCTGTTGTCTCAGAAGTCACTATTTTAAAGGATACATACGGTTTTACATTATCCGCCGTGTTCTGAATAGTCGTATTGTATAAAATTATTTTTGGGTGAAAACGATGGCCCTGATAGAAACCCAGACTTTTATTCATAGAGAAATGTTTAATTTACGTAAACTTGTCCTTTTAAGAGTCACGAATGGTTGTTAAATGTTTCTATCGGTAGTTATGCTTCAGGGCTCTTGGCGGTTTTGGACGAGATATAACTTTCTTGAAAGTTGATTTTTGAGTATGATATAATATTAATTTCAGATGCCATAATTTTTTTGCAGTGGCGTGGTTACTCAACATCCAGAAAATCCAGGAAGTTTGTAGAAACATTATTAAGTTTCCATTGCGCCATCTTAATGAGTTTCTTTTTCACGGAGTTGCGTGTAATATCATGGCAATTATCACCTCACTCTTTGGATATCCCTCTCTATCAAGCGGAATAACGTGGGTTGAGGTTGTATGTATGGTCTAAATGACGCGCGGGAAGTTTCTTTGAAGTATTTTTCACGCTCAAGAGAAAATGTAATTTAGTCCCTACTTGTCTGATTGAACTGAAGAAATTCGAAATCAGCTTAACATATCACAGCAGAATAAAATTCGCAGGTGATTACGAGCCCTCCCGTTGGGTTGGTAAAGCCTCCCCTCACAGCACCAGCTTCCCTCTACGACGCAGGTCTTAAAAGCGAAAACCTCTTTCGGCCGGGTAGATCCGCTCCTATAAATTAGTAGGAAAGATATCAGGGCGATAAAATTACCTTTGTGCGAGAGAGTGTAATGCTTTCACGGGATTGAGGTAAGACGGAAGGGGGGAGGATGGGGGAAGTACTTTATCGATTTTTCCCGAAGTCGTTCAAAGGGGACGAGAGATTGGATGGACTCCACCGTGGCGTGTAATCGAGGCTGTGTGATTGGACATGGCGTCAAAAGGCTCAGAGGCGGGATGGGAGGACGACGGACGCCCAAGGCGTTAGCACGTCGTCGGGAAGCAGACATGCTTGAAAGAAGCCGCCTAACTCAAACGTAGGTATCTCTCTCTATCTCTCCTTCCGTCAAACGGTCGTGGGTTGGGAGGTGCGGTGGCGTGATCTGCGGTACTTTCGCCTTAATGGGAGGAGGAGAAATGAGTGCGGCCCACACTGAGCTCCCTTCTGCTCATCTGGTCTCTGGGTTAGTTAATTAGCCGCCTTTTAATTCAGCGTCCTCTTCAAACTGAGTAGCTTGGCTACTTCTATTCCCTCCCTCACCCTTAATCGCCTGAAGAGAGCACAGTTCGAAGGATGAGTACGTACAGAAGCATGACGATAAAATATCGGAGCCTTTTTTTTTAAAGAATATTAAGATTCTATGCAACCATTTCAGAGAGTAAAATTCGTTCCCTTTGACCGGGATCTGGGTTCGCAACTCGGTCAAGGCAAATGATTTTTCCAATCAGAAATTTTTTGCGTTGTAATGGACATTTAGCGAATGACTCCGTTAAAAGTTACTGTCGCGGCAGTTTCTGGGAATAAAAACCCTAGTCAAGCTTGGTCTTAGAGGTAAGATGATATAGCTTGATTTGGAGGCATTTTAATTGTAAGTGTGGAATTGGTGAAAGCAACATGGACGGTAAGGAAAGTAAAGGAAATACTAGGTATCACAAGTAGGGAGAGATAGCTGTTGGAAAAAATTCAAGGCAAGGAATTTGGATGAAAAGATTTTTCATTGCGTTGGAATGTCGAATACTTTGATGTAGGAGAACATGTTTGACGAGCAAGTTAGAGGTAAAAAAAGCAGAGGTATGTTGAACCGAATAAAAGGAGATAAAACGACTGCGGAATTGAAGGATTGGAATTTTAGCTGTATTTACTTTGTATTTCCTTCGAAAAACTACCATGAGCAGAAGACTATCATTTATAAATACCTATGGCTCAAGTAAAGGTAGCGTAGAAGTTAATATTAAAAATGCTTCACGATGGATATTTTGCGTGCAGATATTCTGGCGGAGAGCTTCTTCGTTATTTAATATTGGCTATTTGGAAAAGGCAACTAACAGATGAAGTAATCCGCTCCATAGATATGATAATGAGGATTAGGAGGAGGGCAAAGAGAACCCCGGAGTCAGCAGTAGCCCCTTTTTTAACGAATGAGTCTCGTAGGATTCTACGACTACTTGTATTTCACTTGAAGTGCTCTCCAGACGACACTCAATTAGAGATCGAAATAGCGCTGAAAAAATCTCCGTCGCCGGAATTCAATAGACCTCCGCTGTGGCTATCCAGTATATTAGGCTGAGCAGTTTTTCATCTAGTGTTACTTGGTTACGTATAGAAATGGAATTTGGAGAATGAACGGTCTAAGTGCTTGATAAAATCGTTACGGAACCGGGTAGAAACCAATGTTTAAAATTCTTTTATCTCAAAACTGCAGTTATTCATTGAATTGCAAATCTCAAATCCTGCTATACATGAATATTCGTAATTCAAAAGGGAAAGGTCAGTGTTTTTTTCCAAGATTTAAGTATGAAGAAATTAAGTGCATTAGTTCCTCCCTATCCACGGGAGATCCGAACCTGCTTTGTAAAATTTTAGATTTGCTTTGTTTGGTAATGGATTATCCCTGTTGTTTCGTTCTTGAAATGATCAATGTCAAATTTTCGGGTGATGCTGTTCGAAATTTAAAAAAACTAGAATTCGTCTTAACTCTTTGATTCCATTTCGTGGAGACTTATTTCAGATTAATTTTCGAGTTTCCACTTCCCAATATCGATTATTTTACAAATTGAGGATCGTATGGTTTTAGCGAACCGGCAGTACAAGGTCCCGTACTTTACATTCTAAACCAAGAGAACTTCGTACACTATGTTAATGCAAGGTCATTAAAGAACACGGTTCGTGTGTCGCACTTAGCAAAGAAGTCATGGTGGAATGCGATAGGCGAAACACTGCCTGCCTCACGTCTCCTTGCTATTTTTTGTGCGTTGCAAGCGCTCTGCTTCTGCTATCGTTTAAGCCATTGAGGGTAACTAGTTGATCGTGATGTGAAGGCAAGACTGTAAAGAGGGATTTGGAGAAGAGCACGGACTTCGACTCTTACCCATTCAGATCTTAAGGGAATTCTCTAGCCTTTAGCATTCCATTCGGCAAACGAGACACTGAACTACAAGTGTTCTCCGCGCAGCATCCGGAGAGGGAGTAGCCGTGATATCTCTGAAATATCTATCCTTTCGTCAAGAGTCGAATCCATGCTCGAGCATAAGTGGTCGTACCCACCGCAATGATTCCCTGCCACCCCAACTGCATCAAAAGCCCTGCGTGATTGAGATCAAAGAAGAGATGAAGTGCTCTCGATAATGAGCACAAATGAAGTGGTATGACGGTCATTTTTCCGACGACGTTTATGCAAAGATAAGGGTGTGGCTTGAGGTAGATGCTTCAATTTTGGTCGTGAGAATCAGGGGGGTAGTGGGGAAAATCATTCATCTCGTGGAATGAAGTGGGACAGTCCCGTTGGCAGTAGCGAATATGAACCCAAAGAAGTTGCACTAATTACTTTGGCATAGTAAAAGTAAATATTACAGAGAGCATCCTAATTGGACAGTGCATTCGGTATCACCGCATCAATACGTAGATAGTGGATTGTTTCTTCTAGTCATCTAGGTTTAATATCTCACCTGCTCCATATGTGCTTTGGCCATCGGCCTGCCCGTCCGTGCGTCAGCTGGGCGTGGTTTATTCATTTCGGGAGGTAGTTCCAAGTGCACAATGCTGTTAACGGGAGAGGCATAAGATAATGCTTCCACCATCCATTTCCTGGCGATGAGTCAACGGTTATATATGGATATCTACTATGTCGTTTAATCGAAGGAGTACCAATGAGCGGACGATGGGGAGTGTATGCACTTATCAATATTTCTATTTTAATCTAGATCATACCCCTTGAATCCGAATAAGAGATGTTAGGACAGCAGTCTTTATTATTTTACCTAATTTGTTTGTTATTGGAATGGTATATTACAGTTAAGTTTATCCAATACGGTTCTAGGAGCACTCAGCATAAATTTTTGTGATCGCTAGTTCAGCAAGGAAGAGAAAATTAAAATATGCCCATTATTTCTCTGTTTATCCGAGTGATCGGGTAGGCCGGTCTGGAATCGGGCACTAATGAGTCACTTGTCGTCACAAATCACTTGAAATGTCCTATGCCTTAAGTTTTGATCCTCGCGTCAGTATTCGCTGCTCATGTTTGGAAGGACAAAAACGAAGTACAAAATACTAATTCATATATAATCTATGTTCACTTACCTTCATTTTAACAATTATTTGCCAATATAGCCATTATTCCTTTGAATTTTTTGGATAATACAGGTACGTGTATATTCGATCAGGCCCGCTACTTGTGTGCCCTGATCGGTCCCAAAACTCAACTTCATATTTAAAATAGGACCCATTAATCCTTTACTTTTTCGCCACAGTTCCTTCAACTCAAGTTAAGCTTTTTTTCGGTGGGCATGCGTACGAATATTCTTATGATTTGTGCACCACGTGAAAGGCTGGAGTTGAGAGTGGCACTTCAATAATATTCTGGTGCTTTGAGTAACTTGTTCAATTAATTCTAGTAATTTGATGCCGTCTACTATTTTATATGCAAAATCATGTATCCATTTTCGGGTCCAGCATTTCATCACAGGACTTTTTTTTAGAATTTAAATCTAAAGGACATTTCTTACAACGATCAGAGACATTGCCTGTATCGCAAAAGAATAACCCACCATCAGGTATAATCTTATAATCTTTATTTTTATAATATAGTTTAGTCTAATATCTTCACGGAAATTAATCTGGTTTAATCTACTGGGCACGCTTAGTTATTTACAGTGTACGCTTAGCTCAATAGAAAAGCTTAAAGTCAAATTATTTGAGTGCCGCTCTCAGCCCCAACCTTTTACGTGGCGCGCACTTTATTAGAAAATGCATGTCCACCGAAAAAAAACCTTAACTTGGGTTGAAGGCTGTGAAAAAGTACATCTTTTAATGTGGATATCAAGTACTTCTACGAAGTGTAGCCTGAAACCGTTGATTATATGTTTTAAAGTTTAATTTTCGGAATTATTTCGTTCCCAAATTGGAGGATCACTTCCATATTTTGTATTTGAGACATTTGCCAACGTCTACCTTAAAATACCGTGCATATGTAGGTCACTTTTAAAAAGCCCGAGTCCTAAGCTACAACGGTCTACCGGACAGTAATAAAAAAACAATGGGGTTATACTACCTAAAAGTTAGATTGAAATATCCATCTTTCCATATCTCAAATCACGATCACTACAAAAAGAGAAACGCGTTAAAAATAATGAATATCAATCTACCATTTGTATATTCCTTCATCCATATTTTCAGGGATCGTGTCACAACAGTACCTTACGTATGCCAGTTTGCCTGTTATTGTGTAGCGATGTGTGAATTTAGGTTCGTTTCGATCTCGGATGGTATTTTGCGAAGGCGCCTGCGACCAGTGGGGCACGTAAGAAGAAAGAGCAGTGCAACCGTATAATTAGGTAATAGCGAAGAGCGTCGCGCGGCAAACTGGGTCTTCACGGCGGGAAAACTAGGTCCTCCTACGCTCGGGAATATATTCCTCTCGGAATGTGTGCCGGCAGGCGTGGAAGGGCGGGGGCGAGAGAGCGTTACTCGGGATGGGGTTCTCGGTGAGAAAGGAATTAAACGTTGAAGAGGAAGATTCTTCGAGAAGATCTTTCATTTCCTGTTGAGATGAGGAGATGGAGGCACCAAAGATAATGGAGATATGAGCGGGTGGTATTTAAGAGATTAAGAACGCATGCCACCGATAAAGCCATTGAGAAATGAGAGAAATGCGTTCCTTCTCGAGAAGACCTGCGTGAAATGAAATAACTGTTTTCATCTGTGATTGTTTTAATTGGCAGAAAAGCTCATCGGCCTACGTGTGACGCTTATTTTAATACCATCCTAATCCGTGCGCCTCTTATTAAAAAAAAACTTTTGTGGAGCATGGGGTATATTTCTTAATTTTGTTGATGCCTCGCGATCGATTCCGGATTGAAGGTAAGGGTGAACTATATGCGTGATGCGTATTAATACTAAAAAATAAGGCATTTCACGTTCATCAAATTGGTGTAGCATTCCCCCATTTGCGTGCGGAATCACATCGCATCTATCTATATGGTCGTCGGTATATATTCGGGTGGAGATCGGAGTTTGAATCATCTGAGAAGAGCGTCAAACGGTTGGTCGTGACACTGCGTCAGTCACTCGATCTCTCTATCTCTCTCTTGCCTTTCATTCCACCTTAATTTCTGAGTGAAACATTTTTCAATATTCCAGCAAGTAATTCGGAATTGGCTAAATGATTTATTTTCTGATATGCCAGCAAGTGTAGTTAGCGCCATTTAAAAGATAAGGGCATGATGACATGACTTTGAAATATAATATTAATGTTTCGATTTTTTTTCATTTAGCATTTTGAAATCGAATTTCAATATGTCCAGTTTTTTTCGATTTCCGTCAAATAAGAATGTGATTTTTGCAATATCTGAATGCTATAAAAATAGTCTTTTTATTAATGCAATCAATCGGGGATAATTTTTAAAGTTATGCTATTGTAATTTTAGTAATGATGACGGTTATATAAGATTTTCGTTCACCTCGGAGAAAGGGAGCTAAGTAGCTTTGGGCTTAATGTACAGATATTTTATGTAAGCGTTCCAAATAGGTGCAGTTCCTTGCTAATACTGTTTCCTCTTTATCATCCTCCTAACTGCGAATCCTCACTTGCTGCTTTAGGAAGCCATTATTTTTCTTAGTGCTTTCGCTTAAAATATTGGGCCCTTTACTATTCCTTAAATAGTTATTTTACAGGGTTCTTATTTTCTGCTGGTGGCAGTCTACCGATAAAGGTAGATTTTTAATAGTTCCAACTAAACTAATAAATAAGGTAGCCATTTCCTTATGCATTTAGAGTTTTTGGAGTATGTTTGGAATTTATTGAAAAAGCTAACCTTTTTCGTCGCGCTACCTTGTGAGTTGCGTTTTCTTCAGATTTGTATAACATATGCCTCCCTTCACGGGGTAAAATGAATACCAACCAGCTCTCAAGACCACCGCACACAAAACATCATTTCTTATCCTTTCTTTCAAACTGTGGTACCCCCTTCCATTCGAGTTAAATAAGTCCAGATTACTACACACGTTTAAGAGGTAAACGAGTACAATTTTATTGTATTAGATATATCACTATAAATATTAATTAAATAAGCGACGATGGTGTTTTAACCCAACTTCTTCGAAAAACTTAATGAATTTTCTAACGGAAATAATAGCGTCTTTAATGATTTTTTTTCGAATTAAATTGCAGTAAAGGACGTTTGTTATCTCATGCAAAATTTTCGTTGTGAAATTGAATGGCAAATGAGTCAGTATTTTTACGCATGCTGTCCCAAAGGGTTAGTGAATGTACATTAAAGGTCATATTATTTTCCAGCATAGTCTTATTTGCATCACATTTTAAAAAAATTGAGCATCTTGAAAATATCTTCCTCTTTGTTTCCTAAAAGAGAGCATTCCCTTCTTTTTCTCTGTGTTTCCACAGTGAGTCCGTTAGTTCAACTCAGCGTACCTACTCATTCTTTTTATGTCCATTTGCACCGTTATGAATATGCATGGAAGGTGATGAGCATCCGCGTCTTACTTCTTTCTTTCCTCTTCGCTCTCGACTACCGTTTGTGGGATTTAATTTCATCTTTGCCATCTGCTTTGCGTAAAGATCTCATCCGCTTTGCTTGTCATCCCTGTACCCGACGTAACAACTCCGCATCTGCGCTCTGACTGGTATTTTTTGCCAGCATGTTTCAGGTGAAGCAGGTGTCGGTAGATATAGCCGGTGAGCATCAAAGAAATGCTGAAAGGAAATGTGCTTATGCTGCATTAATTACTTGGCAGCAAAGTTTGTCTGGGAATTTTCCGCCATTGAATACTTTGTGTTTATTATAAAATGACACTTCACTTTGTGCCAATTGCCTTTTTTAGGTGGCTTATAAAAAAATTGCCCCCAGAATTTACCTGAAATTTTGTTTAATGGTTTGATTAACTGTTTATTGAAAATTATTCAGTCAAATTTAATTGGGTTCGGTAGATTCGTAGGGAATGATTTTTATCCGAGTTTTTATTTTGATATTGGAAAAAAGTTCCTTTGATTCATTATTTTTTGAATATACTAGTAATTTCCATGCCATTCAACATTTTCTATTTATATTCATTAAAAATATGAAACATAATTTGAATGGAATTATTAAAAAATATCTTTTAATTTTTTTTAGTATTTCTAATAGAGCGATTTCATATTATAAACTAAGTGACATATCTCAAATAGCTTAAAAATATTAGAAAATTGTTTTTCAACATACTCTCATCGTCTGTTCACCTTATTTTGCAGCAAGTCGTTACTTTAAACCATAAGCCTCAGCTCATCAAGTGTTATTAGAAAAGCATTTAAGATTGCTTTCAATTGTGTTTGGTCACCGATAAATTCTTTCCTTTTTTTCATTGTAACTACCTCGCAATTTCTAATCAGGAAGATGATTTAGCAAAAGAAAGTAGACGGTAAGTATATATTCTGATATGATATAAATGGATTTCCATCCCCGTGGACGACTTAGCGCGGTAAAAGAGTTTGTTTTCTAATGGAAAATTCAAAGAACTGTGGAAGATGAAAGTAAATCTACTTAATTGGTCATTATTCAGGTCCATATTCCAACAAACAATCATAGGGAAGAAAAATTCGACAGAGGAAACGATTAATTGGAAAATGTTATTGCGTTTATTTCTCGATAGAAACATTTGAAAGTGACAGATTTGGAACACATAGTAGGCAAAGGTAGTGATGTAGGGGACTACGGTTTAAGAATAGGCGATGACTGTAGAGAGAAAGGAATAGAGAAGACAGGCTTTAGAGTAGCTGTTTTAAATGCCACAGAATGCTTAGATATACGTGAAAAACGTCCGGGGATTCGTATATACGAGGGTCATCCGGAAAGTAGTACCCGTTCGTGAAATAAAGACACAAAAGTAAATATTAACAAACATAAAAAATTTTATTTGAAAGAGGATACTTTAAACTACTTCTCAACATAATCTCCAAGCAAATTAAGGCATTTGTCATAACGTGTGACAAGTTTCTGTATTCCTGCTGCATAGTCCTTCGCCGCCAGCTCATTGAGATACGCGAGGGACCCATCTTGCACAAATTTTTGCATAATGCAGATGGTGTTTAACAATTTCATGAACAATTGTTCGAGAAACATTGGGAAAATGCTCACAGATGTCATCAATTGTGACGCGCCGATCGTTCCTCACGAATTCGTCAACTGAGCTCACCAGTTGGTCTGTAATGACAGACGGTCTCCCCGAACGCTCATCGTCGTGTGTGTTCCCCCTCCCCATGTTGAAGTTGCGACACCACCGCCGAACAGACGACTCGTCCATTACATTGTCTCCATACACCTCCTTTAATTGGCGATGAATATCACATGGGCGAACGTTTCTTGCATTGAGGAATTTAATCACTGCCCTCACTTCACAACTGGCGGCGTTCTCAATTATTTTAAACATTGTAAACAATCACAGAAACAACACAGGCAATGCTAGCGTCACGCAACTTGGCTCAGAGAAGGCAGACAAGCCACTGAAGCTATCTGACCTCGTCCAGCGGCTACTCGCGTCGTCAGCACTTCATGCGGCACGAACGGGTACTACTTTCCGGATGACCCTCGTATATCATTTGTCCTATATAATGATTAGGCACATAACTAGAAACGGTGTGACGAATTGGAAGTATCCTGTGAGCGGATTCGGATGAAGACCATTATTATTTAGGACTAATGAAGTGTAGCCTTGAATTCAAGGGGATATATAAAAGGGTTGAGAAATTGGAATGTAGAAGCCTTAGCCGGGACTAAAAGTAGGGGTTACAAGAGGCAGTGGAGAAATAATGAGCCGAGGGAGACGAGTGCAATAAGAGATAAATAGCCACAAACGGAACTATAGAAAAATAAAAAAGGGAAAGGACAATGAAGCCGTAGATCACGAGCAGGGTGTCCAAATTCATAGAAACTGCGTGAATTCCGGTACAGCAACTTTTAACGGAGTCATCCGCTAATGTGCATTACTTATTTATTTATTATTTGCACAATTACGTTGCAATTAGGCGATTTCCCTGGGGTCAACGGTCAAGTTTGGTCAAAGTTATCTCTTACAACGAAAATTACATGCGGATACATTACAATGCAACCATTTTGAAAGCGTCAAGGCGAATGATTTTAACTCTTTAAAAATTGTTACATTTTAATTAGGGTGTGTTTCGCAGATTTCGAGAAGGCTCTTGATAGAGTAATCTGGGTGAATTTAATAACAATTATGCCGATAATAGCCGATTGGAGGTATATCCTCCATATGCCTCAGATTGTTCAGATGGAAGTGGCGGATGGAAAGTCGACATGTTCAGTGTTAGACAGAGGGGTTAGACAGGGGTGTCCATTATCACCTGTGCTTTTCAACGTGGAGGATACATATGGAGGAAATTGCTAAAGAGGCATGGTGACAGGAAAAACTTCGGTGGGCAGTTAATAAAATCTGTCCCGTTGGCGGTTGATTAAGCTTTAATTAGCTCGTCAGCCACGGGGTTGCAAGAATAGCTGAGCATATTAGAAAATCACTGTGATAGGTTTGGATTTAAAATCAGTTCATACAAAACAAAGGTTATGAGGTTTTCGTGAAAGATCAAAGCTACGCTAAATATTAAAATAGGAGTTCATTAACTAGAGAAAATGGAAGTTCGCCTATCTTGACTTAACTTTGACCAAGATGATCAAACTATTTGGGGCATAAGGAGAAAAAATGTCAGACAAAGAAGCTTTCACAAAGGGCAGGAATTAATGATATGTACGTTTGAGTAAGAATTAGCAAAAGGTTCGTTATAACTTTGATGTGAGCGTTATTTTTTACGGAAGCATGAGGGCATGGCATAGCATATAACATGTAATTACATGGCCAAGATTATAGGCATTGGAGGCTTTTGAAATATGAGTGTGCAGAAGGATGGAGAAGGTTAAGTGAACAGGGAGGAAAACAAACGAGGAAGTGCTAGGTGTAGTGCTAGATAGGCTAGGGGAGGAAAGAGGATTGTTAGGAGAAATCCAAAGGAAGGAGAAAATATGGCTGGAGAGCATTTTCATTAAAGATGGGATGTTGAAGACTGGCCAGCGAGGAAGGCGTAGAAAAATAATTGTTATGCAGTATGAAATGAAGGGGGAAGTATGTAATATTAGACGGGCGGCTAGGGTTTATTGGGATCATGGTCCTGCGTAGTGCCAGAATACATCAGAGACCTACTCCAAACCAGTCAGCTAATACTAATAATAATAATATGCTTTAATACCTAGTAGTCAGGAGTTTTCTCAAGATTGATCCACATTATAGCAACCCAGACACATTATCAGTGCGTAAAAACAATTACATTTCCGCGGTTGTCGATTTTTTTGGTTACATCTCTGTGCAAATCACTCTGTTTAAAATTCGTAATTTATATATAATGAATGCGTTTGTTTCTAGCCGGAATTTATTCCATAACTAATTTTTCCGTATTCTTTTACAGGTAAGTCACTATCAAACCCCGTCAACATCCGAGTTATTCGAAGATGACCCTTACCAAGTAAGCATTAGTTATTAGCTCCTATAACTGGTAAAATTTTCATATCATTCCTGTTTTTATAATGTTTTACAGCGATAGACTCCATTCCATGATTACAGTTACTTAATGACTGTACTTAAATTAATAAAGATAACAAATATTAACTAATAAGTAATTAAAATGAGGATGTGTATTTTGTTTTTATTACTGTTATAATGAATCTTTCCATGTATCTAATTGACATGTTACTCTAAATACTGATCAAAAAGTCTGTAAAGTCGATTTTAAAAAGATTTCCGGAACATTATAAATTTAGCCTTTAAGTGCCCCAATTGAATTCAATGACGTGCGGATTTTTCTCTTTGCCTTAACAAATTAGGTCGTAGTCTTTTTGGTTAGAATAATTGGCTATATAGTTTAAGCAAAACATCTAAAACACTGCTCAATGAAGCAAATGCACAGCTTATCTCTTAGATCGATGAATAAGCTAAGATCCTATTATCGAACTACAGGATTATCTGATTTAAATAATAAAAATTGACAGATAAACTAGTGCACTCATTGTCTTGCTCAATACTTGGCAAAACAACAATATTATTGTGTGAACATGCCCAATATTTGATACATTGGTTTTAAACATATTCACCGTCTTGACCACGTGGCACGAAATAATCCGCAATAAAAAATCCGGGGGCCATTTTCCACTGCTCACCATCGTTCACTCATCTACGTTGAGACTGAATGACTCTGAAATGCATGAAGCTGGTTGAAACGACAAATACTTTTTATTTTCGAATAATTAGCTCTAGTTGTCCAGATTATTTTCGATGGACACATTTTCATGCGCTACTAATCGCTATATTTGTCCATAAATCCTGACTATCATAGCACATAGGTACAAAATACATTTAAACGCCATATTAAATATAACAATTACTTCTTATTTATATCCGGATACTTTCTAACTCCCTCAATTCCTTCCAAAAGTTCCCTTTTTCCTCCATTTACTTCGCTATCCTAACACACTCCCTTCTATTATCGTCTTCGCGTATCCCTCAGCCACTTTGTATCTACTGCATTCGTCTGTCCTGCGTTCTTAGGATTCCTTCCAACCTCATTCGATAAGGTGGACAGAAAATTATGAAAGGTGTCAGTGGAGCGTACTTGCATGTACAATTAAAGCTACGGGGCATCATTACTCATGAAAACATCCATTTGTTGGTCTATTTTTAAACTGTAGAAGCGATAATAATTCATAAATCCCTTCAATTACATACGTACAATTTGGTACACGGCCTACGTGTTGGCTTCGCAGACTTGGATCTACTTTTATAATTTTCTGCGGACGCACTCTCGTGCAAGGTGGAGCACTTGAAGAGCACTCGATTCCCGTGCTCCACATTCTAACTAGTTTTGGAGCATCCCGTCGCTGGCTAACCTTCGACATTCACCTCTACGGAGCGAAGCGCGAACGATGACGCACTCTCGAACGTGGATGTTCTTCGACCGCCGCCGATGATTTGTACTTTTTTTTTCGCCGTTCGTGCCTGAGTTCGGCGCTGGCAGTTCTCGCCACATATCCTTCTCCTCCCTATTCATTGTCCGTTTGCGCTAACCCTCCGACCCCGCGCAACGCGGTTCGCATCTCTCTCCCATCCACCCCATTTCTCGAATCAATCCTTTCGCCTTCATTTCCCTCGGGGGATACGTGCTTTTTTCTCGGTCCCGGTTGTTTACCCCTCTCTCTCCATCCCGTTAACTCGCGTCCGTCCATCACTTCATCCACGCGCCCGTATTCCTTCCCTCGTTCACCGTGAAAAAATAATATTACATTCGTTTCCGTTGATACGCGTCAATTCCGCCCTATTCTTCTTCCACTTCCTCCCTTTCCCCAGTCTTGGTTTTCTCTCCATAACCCTCATCGTTCCTTTTAGCCCTTAACCCTGTCTTATCAGCCCATACCCTTTGCCCTGAATTCTGGGTTAAACTATGGGGTGTAATCCCCTCTGTACGTGTCCGATATAGGTGTTCACACGTTTGAAGATTTATTTTTGGAAAAAAATTGGATGAAAATACTTGAAGTGGTTTTCATTTGATCTTGAGACTTTGAAAAAATAGGTTCACCCACGCGTTCATACATATAGATTTTATTTTTTTCATATGCGCTACTAGTTTTAATTTTAATGGAGTGAACATGTGTCGCACAAGAAAATTGCGGCCGTTTATTCGGGGGCAATGAAAATTATAGCTTGCATCATTTCCTCCGATGATTAAAATATGTTTTGATTAGCCTCTGGTCAATTTGAATTCTATAGGAGGCCCGAGAGGAAATATTATTTGACGCTTACTGGCAGTCGTTTATGTTAAGTTAATTTTCTCAAAATAAACGACTGAAATATGAATTAATGTATTTCACTTCGTACTGAAGACTTCTTTTTCACTCGATGTTCCCTTCAAACCCGATTTTCCCTTTATTGCTAAATATTTAGTTCTTCTCCTTTAACAGTTGTGCATTTTTATATATAGTATTCCCCAGTCTTAAATGAGAATGCATGTGCTCAAGTCTTAAGAAAGTATTTACTTTCGCTGCTGGGAGTAAAGTTTAATAATGCAGTGATGGTTGTCATTTTTTTCCATGGAAGAAATTTTTTTTCTCTGCATACAATTTTCTTCTTACCTGATATGAATTTGTCAAGAATTTATTTTCAATGCTTGAGTTGGAGATTCTCTTCTCAAATATACATCTAGAAACCGCGTTCAGTGATGTGCCTTACCCAGTGAATTATTTTGAACACTCAATTAACAGTAAGTGGATCCCGGCATTTTCATTAATGTTGTCTTCATTAAATGCCGAAATTTTCTCTTTCATCATTTACTCGTGAAATGATCGGGCGTGATGTAATGGTCGAGCATAAATTATGAGCTCAAAAGGGACGAATGGTTGTCGACGGCCTGTGTTCTTATCGCGGGGTTTTATGGCCATCAACTTAATACGCACCCATTTGACGTTGATGATATTGAAGATTTTAAGTTTGGCGAGCGGAATCACGTTTCTATCCCGTTTTAGTAATAATCCATCTCCCGATCAATATTCACCTTTGCGCCTTTCACAGTGTTCGAAACGCAATAGTTCATTTTCAATTTTAACACCGCCGGTCATTTTCTGTGTCGAAATTGACATTCCAACAACCCGGCACGCCTTCGGTTTCGATTTCCATCCCTTGCAGTCAATTTTTCACTCTTTGCGGCTTTTTCTCTCGCCCAATCCATGTGTGAAGTCTCTCGCGTATTTTTCGCTCATTCATTACCACTGTGTGGCATTCATTCATATCATTGAAAATGATGAAGCGGTTCGACCAATCCCTGTAATATCTTCGTTTGAGTCGTTAACGGTGACGCTTTCATTTCTCGCCTATTTTTTAAATTAAATTTAAAGTTTTATACAAATTGCAGGCTAGTGACAAGGTCCAGACCTCATGAAGCGGTAGAGATAGCGGAGGGTTGTATAATTGCATTGAAAGTTACAAAAAATTCACTCAGTGCAGATGAAAATATATAATTTTTTGGTATATTTCCTATTGACATATACTTTTTTGCAAGAACTATTTGAAAGCATTTTCGGTAAGTATTGCTTGGAAATCTTAATTTTTTCTTTTCGGAACCGCAATAGACTTTTAGAAATTATTAAAACTGTTTTAAGAAGAGCTTTTGTTATTTAGAAAACAATGACTCCTAGTAGTCGGTTCGAAGGAGATATCTGAAAGAAGATATAAATTTTTTCCAGAAATCCCAAGATAATTCGCATCCGTTTAACGTTTTTGGGATTCAGCGATTACTAAACGAGATATTAAAATGCCTTGGTGAGATGTTGTCTGGGATACCGTGTTTTTCAGTATCAGCTGTCAGCCACTTACTGCTCCTTCTCAGAATCTTAATGCATATCTCTGTAATTATACATTAATGTAAATGAATGCTCTTCCTTGTGAATTTCGGCTGCATTTTTACGAAAGTATCTATAACCGGGAAGGGCCTCTTATTTTTTCACTGTCTCTTATATTTATTTTTACTTATTTACAGTGGCATACTATATTCTATGACATTTTATCATTATACGTTAAGTTCTCAATTACTCGGCTATCAGCATAGGGTATTTACAAGAAAGACGATAAATAATAATTTCTCATCTATTGGATGACAAGAGGCGACCACAAACTTTTGCTTTCGATCTCAATAACTTTCGATGAATTTTTGCTAACACGAAAAATTTCTATAGGAAAAATAAATAAAGTTTTAAATTCTTCTAACTTTCCAAAAGTGTTACTTTTAAAGGAACATTAGGTAAATAAAACCAGTTTTTCTAGATTGTTTGTGGTGGAATATTCCAGCCGACTTGTAATAACGAGTGGAGTGAACTCGCACAGAAGAGTTTTATGCGTGCTCGGATACTCGGAACATTTTTATGACTGTTCATTTTTTCCCTACCTTCTTGATCTTCCGGGCAAGCTAAACCCTTTTTATAAAAATGCATATATTACGTTCACTCGTACGTTTTCCCTTCCTTTGGAAAGAAAATTCAGCGAAGAATTCATTTGAATGTGTTATTTTATTCCACCATAATATGAGAGATGGTGCATTTCAGACAGTAAAACGCAAGCAGTAATGAACTTCATTTTTTTCGAACGGAGACGCGATCATCCTGTTATTTTTTGAGAAAACATTCCTATAGGAAACTTAATGGTTAGAGTTGAGGTTTGGAATTAAAATTTAAAATATTGAATAAATCTTTATCAATGACATTGAGAAGGTTATTTTTCATGCCGTAATTTCGGGGCAGTAGCTATCATATTGGACCATCAATCCTGACTTTTGTGTGGCTCCGATTTGCACTCATCTATCATATTTTCTTGCCTCCACTGACTTCTCATTTCGTTCGCTTTCATAACTCTCGTTTCACATGCCGCATGATGAGACCGAACTTTCACAGAAGACTTCCCCAAGTTCCCTGAGACCTTTCCTCTCTAGTTCCTTCACGTTCACTTAAACTTCGGTAATTGACTTCAGCAGTCTGTATTCAGTTAGAATCCGCGCGATGAATGAATAGTTTCTCATTTCACCTCTTTACGTACATGTTTAGTAGATCTAGGTACTCGCACGTGTTCTTCGTAATGCATCGGAACCCTTCACTTTTGTACAGAGATCTAAATGCACGAATAGTACACCGATTAAAATAGGTACTACGGATAAAACCCTCTCAGGTCATGGCACATTCCAATAGACAATTTCTACATAATCTGGGGCGAATCCTGTGCAGATGGTAGGCCCTACGCCAGATTAAGATATCGAATCTATGAAAATATGTAAATCGTGCGATTATGATCGAAAATTCGAGGAAATGTGTTTCAAGTCTGACATTATTTATACCTGCGTCGAACAACCACGGTAATCAACCCGAAGGTTGGTTTGACAGTCGAGGGGAGAGCTTAACTCATACAAAGCCCAACGGGCGACGTGTTTCAATTCACGCTTCAGAGAGGAGGCTAGCTTCTCTCTCTATTCTGACAGCGTTCTCCCAGGAAGATCTTAAACTCGTAAAGTCGCATAGTTTTGTAAAACCTGAGATTCTGAGAGACGTTACCCGAAACCGAAACAAGGCCCACCGTTTAGTAGTTGAGGGTTTTACGCACTGGATTACAGTGCCTCTGTTTATCTAAAAATATTGAAAGTAGAAATAACCAAGATTCAAGGAATCCTTTTTAACTCGCACGATTAACAAAACGAGCGAATCACCAAGAAAATTTAAACTGTATGAAATCAATTTTATAGTGAGAAAAAGGAAATTATACAAATCTCCCTACTGACTCGACGTATTCCGGTAAATTTACACGAGTGGTATCCTAACATGCCCTTGCGTCGTCTGTGGTCAATTTTGCCGATCTAAAATTTGATCTCCTTTATCTTAATCATATTCCGGTAGTGTCACACGTTTCGGTGTTTTCTTTTGAATTTATGAAGGCGCTCGCTGACGGAAATTCTCCGTGAAAATCGTTCTCTGCTCCACCGACACTCGCTCGTTTCTGGAACTTGTTTCATTTATCTCAGTTCTCCTTTTCTTCCTTTTCTCGTTTCTCCTTTACTTTGTTTCCTTTCTTTTTCTCCTCATCCCCTCTTTCCCTGTCCGTCCCTTTCTTTATCACGTTCACTGTCGAGGTGACGTATATTTGATAATCAGTTGGAGGGATGCGTTGGCGGGGTAAACCGGAAAAATAAATAAAAACGTTCCACTCCGAGTTTTTCATTTGTTTCCTCCACCCCCCGGCGGCTCCCTTGGGGATGGTGACTGATGTGCCGGAGATTGTAGCGAGCGAAATTCAGCTGAATATCGCGCTGCCTTTCACCCAATTAGTTTTAAATTCCGTAGCTCTGCGTCTTCATCGCTGCCACTCAGCCATTCTAACGCCAAAATATTAATTTGATACCATTTACCTAAGCTTTTATGCCCATACCGCTGCAATGGGAAAACGTTTTAAGAATTAATTAAAAGTGAGCATGACATTTTTAAATGCCACTAGGCCTATAAGATTTCACTACAAAATTCCAGATCGGAAAACCGTGTAAAAAATAAATATCAGGGAACTTATCTTACGTAAGGAATATTTAAAGTGAGCTTAGTAGAATAGTCTAGCTGTTTAACAGTTAGATTGGGCAGTCAAGGGGCATAGGAAATTTCAAGATTTTGAGAGGTAAGAGTGCTTAAGTTTTAGAGAGAGGGGATATTCAAGTTTGCGCTGACGAGGGAAAAGAGAACAGCTAACTTTTACTGCTGTTATTTTCTTTCAATAATTTCAAGCATACATTGTCATTTGAGTTGATACATGTTTTTACTTATCTATATCATGCGATTTTGGCAAAAACTTAACATTTACTTCTTGCAGGCTGATGAAAAAAATAAGTGGGGCTTGTTTCTTAATAGAAATGAAATAAAATTATATTGTACAGAAGTAGTTACTTCCTAATTGATAATTATTTTGCGTTGCATTTACAATTTCCCACTAACTATATACAATAATCTCGTAATGCCTTCGATCTATTGAGTGCTGACGTTCTCAATTATTTTCCACTCCCAGGTATTCCACGGTAGGTATGCCAGCCCAATTAGTCACCAAGATATTTTCTTGAATTGAGATGAAATGCTCTATACCTACCGTAATGGAATAACTTACAGTAACAGTAAAAAGTGATCGAATTGGCGAATGAAATAATTCTGCTCATCAGTTGTCACGCGACACAGCATGGCATGATGACATCGTATCATAAAATTTCATCACTTGGAGATAAAACCGCTCTCATATGTGTTTCCCTAAGGATTATGGGTATCCAACCCGCTGAACTTAAATTAGTCATTTTGCCATATGCTCAATTTTCACGGTTGGTGGAAAAGTAGCTGTAGCACAATTATGATGCCAACGTGAAACATGGCGTCAGATTTTGTCGCGTGCGAAAGGATATCTAAATTTATACCGTTTTGGCTTCTGTCTAAATATATATCCTTTTAGATATATTATCAGAATATCTCACAGATGTATTAACTATAAGAAATATTAATTGATGTAACTATTGCCACAAATTTTGATGATTATCAATTACTGCCCCTTCATGATTAGAATTTGATGTGCTTCATAATTAGGAATTTACTTTTGCTGCTGATATTTATTCGCAGTTGTCCAGTAAGCACAGAGCTGGGCTATTGACTCGAGGGTACGGGTTTGATTTCCGAGGACATGTCTGGGCATCCTCAGCTACACCCAAACTGTGTGATTTTTGGATCTTCATGGGAAACAATAGGTGGGACAGGAAAAGGAACTGGGGCCCCTTCCCTAAAATGTGGATATCAAACGCCCTAATGCCTAGAACTAGGTGAGCTCTACTCTCAACTATCAAATCAACCTTCGATTTGACAACAGTGGTGGTTTTATTCGATCACATTTCCGTAAACTACTTTTTCTTACATATTAACAGGCTCACCGACGAAAAATTGATGGGTATACTAAAAAATCTCATCTGGTCATGCTGTTATCATTTCTGCTATATCTTTTTCTGATTGATTGCACAAGAATAAAAATTATAAATTATCCAATAGACATCTAGTATCCCTAAAGATCAAGTATTTTTTAGGACAGCTGACATTTCTAGATTAAGCTAAAAGTAAAATTTAGAGTTGCTTGTTCAATGTTTAATTACCTACAAGGGACTACATATTCAAATATGAGAGGGTATTATTATAAGGTAAGGTAATCTACTGGTTAACGTAGGTTTTTGGAAGGGCTCAACTACCAAATAAATATTTTGTAACTCCTAGCAAAACACAAAATCCAGCAACCTGCTCTACCTCAGGTCCCTCCTCATCTCTGAGTACTTCCTTCCTCCCTTCATCCCGTCCAACATCTCTATTCTGTTCCTGCCCTTTCCTCATGATAGTATAAATATCGAAGTACTATTTTTAAAATCCGTGGTTTAAAATTCCATTTTATAAACAAATAGGTATATGTACGATACTAGGTGTGATGAATTATTAAATTTTGAAAATTATATAGTCTTCGATTATTTCTGTTAATTACGACTTTGGATCTTAATTAAAGTGTGGGTCGAGAAGTTAATTGATACGGCATTTTTATAGCCTATAAATACGACAGAGTTTGATTTCTTTTCAACGACTATTCTATGAATTTTTTCCAGCTAGATAAATTTCACTCAAAGCTGATTTACATCTAGAAATAATAGTAGTTAAATGACAACCCAACGAGAGTTCTTGTATTGCAAGGATCTTGATCTCATATATATATATATATATATATATATATATATATATATATATATATATATATATATATAAACTATATATATATTTATATATACACACATTACATCTCTATCTTCTGATGAAGACGGAGCAGAATTCCGTCGAAATAATCAGAAATAACGTGTGAGTGTTCTTTTTATGTGTTTCTATATTGTTTTTTTTGCTGTCCAATTTATTATATATATATATATATATATAATTATCTTTTATGGGATAAAAATAGTGTTTAAATTAAACTTGGGTATATTTTCGAGCAGAAATATGAAAAAACGGGTCAAAGATTCCTATTTTATTTCACAAAATGTTTTTAGAGTGAATGAATCCACTGGATTAATTCTGCTGTTTACTTGGTGGAGTAAGTTGTTTGTTTGTGGAAATCTTAGCAAGATTTTAAGTAGATATGCACGAAAACCATGGAGTCTGCGAGCGTTTTTATGGATTTTAATAAGCGATCTTGAGAAGATTTTCGGGAAATGTGTGGCTACGTGAGCGAAGACTGCGAGGCTGGAGAGATACACAAATAGTCATGAGTGTAACCGTTGTGAGCATCACTTTTCTTGTCGAAAGATTTGCATGTCTACGCTCGCAAATTTACACGAATTTATTGAAAGAGTTAATGAAAAGTTTTATGTTCGCTACCCCTATATTCTTCACTTGAGCTGGCTGATTTCTTTCTGATTAGCCGGGTTGCCACACCTTATCACGGTCAATGTGATTTCAAGGAAAGATTTCGAGCGTAAAAAACGTTTTCTTCTCGTCGCTTGCGAAGGAACTCCGTGTGAGTCAAGCGGGTTAGCAGTCGGGCGGGACGTGATGGCTTTCCGTCACCGCGATACGTGCTCACTTCGTCCATTCGAGATTTCATTCCCGTTACTCATGCTCACATCTTATTTGCATCCGTAGCTGGCGGCCTACAGGGAATCCGTTTGAAAGCCTTTCGTCATCATCGCGGTGGCGCAGATACGGGTACGAAAGGTCGAATTAATATATCGCCAAGCCATGTTTCGAGCCACTCCGCACGTTCGGCACGAGTTCGTAGCCAGCGGAAGTGGCGGATTTAATGTTGAACCGGTCGATTTGCGGATGGGTACGGGAACCGAAATAACTTTTGCTGGTTTCTCAGACTCCAATTCCTGAGTATCCTTGTCCGTAATGCACGATGTCGGATCCGTGGCACGCAGCCAATCTTCACTCTAATACTACTAAACACTTTACTATTTGCCCTCAAGAGAATGGAACTGCGGTGGTTTGAGCGTTCATCAAATGACCCAAAGGTCTTGAAATCGAATCCCTTGTGATGCCGTTGGATGAATTTAAAATGAATATAATGTCATCTAAACTTCAACCGGTGAAATTGTCGGGTAATTGGAAACAATGCAGAAAGTCACATGTGTCATCCAGACGACCCCTTGCATCTTTCAGGGTAAGAAATACAAGGTTTGTTCGGAAGTTAATGTAATTGTATCTGTAAAAAAAAATTGTATCTGCACCCCCCGCCACACGCCCTTGCGGCGGCTTGCGGGGTATTATGTAGATGTAGATGAAAAAAGTGTATTAAAGGTATCGTTACAAGCCCTTAAATTTTACGAAGAAGACCCATATAACATCTGCCTATTTTTCCTAGCGACTCGGCCATATTCAACGCATCCTGGAAGGCGTCGATGGGAGCCTCCTTTAGAGCCTTTGTCACGGAGGTTCGGGCCGCTTCGGTGGTCACTAAAGGGACTCCTTTCAGACCAGTCTTGATTCTCGGGAACAGGAAAAAGTCTGCTGTCGGAGCCAGGTCAGGGCTTTAGGGGGCTGGGGCTGCGTAATGCCAAGTTGTGGTTGGCCAGGAACTCCCGGACGACCAGAGAGGTGTGGCTGGGAGCGTTGTCGTGGTGCGAGTGCCAGGTCACGGCGATCTCCTTCCGCGTTCATCAAAGACTTTTTCTTATTCCCTCGTACACATCGAAGTAGTAAGCAGCGTTGACTATCTGCCCTTTCAGTACAGATTCTTTATGAACAGCAACTTTGGCGTCGAAAAGAAGATTAGCATTGCATTACTTTACTGACAAACCTTGTAGATATGGATCTGAATTTCAAACTCTTTAGAGTTTTGTTTACAGTGAGTTCTAACATCTCGTGTTGATTGCTTTAGTCACTAGTGTCCATGCGATGAACTCGAAATATCCCTAGTATACTGTACTAGCGAGTTTCTTGTTTAAAAACAAATTATTTAGAGTAGGTATTATACTGGTCAGGGTAGTTTTGATAGAGCCAGTACCTCTGCTACTATCTGCTGCTATCTAAAACATATCCTCAACTATCAAAACGAGGGGTAGTTATGGCTCTAAAATCTTCTTTACAATAAGTCATCTTCAAATCGACATACTTCTTGCCTCCCTTGCCTCTCATCCCCAACAGGACTTAGAACTTTCCCGCCTGCTTTTCTTTCCGTCGCTTTCATATATCCCATCCTTCTCTACGCCAGCATTTAAATATCCTTCAGTCTCCTTTTTTTTCTCTTGCCTCGTTGGCTAAATTTTCTCAACTTCCCCCCTTGTTAAAGTTTCAGCTGTTCTTTTTTCAAATTGTCACGTATTGACCTGTCATCAACTTCTCCTGTCCATCCTCTTTTATCTAACGGAATTCTTCTTTTGTATGGTATTCTTCTATATCCTTACTATTTATCCCCCTTTGTCTGAAACACTTCCTAATTGAGTGAACTGCTCTATCTACTCGAGTTTATGCCGCCCAACTTTAATGCCTATTTCAGTCTCCATATCTCGTGAGAAACTAAGTAGACCTGTTCAAACAAGTAGTGAGAAAATATTCAAAAAAATTAAAAGGATGTTTTTTCGCGTTAGTAAGGCCTCACCTGAAATCACCTGCATCGTATATTTTAGGGTTTGCACTGGAAGATATATATGAATTCTAACCTAAATTGGGAAAAACAAAATACTTACAGTTAACATTCGTTACGGAAGTATCTTCAGAAAACCCAACTAAGATGAATTATTGGAAATTTGGAGGATTGGGAAATTAGAGTTTCAAGTCACTCGTTGTACGGTAAGTATATGAACTACTCCACCTAATGGGTAAATACAAACAGCATAAGCTGATTGCTGAATTAGAGAGAATGATTCTTGTCCCGCATTATATCGATAGAAGAGGTGACAACTTAAAGGTAAAGGAAAAATACTGCTGTAAAAAGCATTATTGGGATATTTTCCTTCCCCAAAAAAATCATTTTCAAATTAGCTAAAATCAAAATTAATTTGCCACCATTTTAGATTATCCATAATTAATTGATATGAAATACTCTAAGTTTTTGAAAATCATAACAGTTATCTCTAAAAATCAATGGATGGTTGACTATTATCCTCTACTTATATTTATGGCATTTTGTAGAGCTATAAATAGATGTGAGGTTGGTTAACCTTCGGGTGAGAATGAGAATGGAACTGTGTTTGGGGAAATTATGCAGTGGTATTCCTAGTATTTAATTTGCTTAACCATGTCATGTTTTAGCCGAACATCGAGGGAAATTGCAGGTGGTAGAGGGAAAGGAACTAGCCCTCTACCCTTCGTGTGTGAATTTCACACGCCTGCGGGTTTAATCTGCGTGAGCTGTATCATCACCTATTGAAAACCAGCCTTCATGTTGATTACTGTTCAGTGGTGAGTCACGCATTGATTTGCGATCGTTGTTAATTCACGGGGAGAGTTTTCGATTTTCGTGAAATCGTGGTTGATTTAGGAACTGGTGTTTTAAAAACCGTTGCCTTCGTAACGGAACGATTGAGTGTCATTTCACGGAGACAACAGCAGAGCAGCCGAGCATCCATTGCAGAGTCGTGACGTGGTGACAGGAAATGATGGTCATATAATCGATTTACATCGCAACCCGTGGTCTGTTTGCGATCGTCGGTTGTTTTCGCTAAAGGCTACAGATTTCTTCTGCAGTAAAGCGGCAATTACTCGCGGGAGTTGACTGCTGCGGAAGTCCATCGGGCGTTCGCGTTTTACCTATATCTTGCCCTTTTCTAGGCGAGTTCTCTATCGATCACACCCGACTTCGACGCTTGATTAGATTAACCACCGTCCTTTTCGCCATCAGATTGGACTCGATTGTTTTGACGAAATTTTCCGAATCATACTTGTAAAAGCGCAGATACCGTACATTTAGTGTATTGTTTGCTTGGAGAATTGAGCGAATTCTTAATTTATTTCACAAATAATAGTTTTGATCTGGCAAAAAGATTGCTTGCACTGCGATATAAATTGATCACGAATGCAACAATGTTTGGGGGGTTTGAATGTAGGCGTGTTTCACTTTCAAGTTGAATTCATTGAGACCGGTATTAGTTGTGACTGAAGTCTTAATAGCCGTGTGAGAAATTTTTTTACCTTTGTAATTTATAAAAAAGTAAAACTTTCAATAGTGTTAATTTTACGTCGAATGCAGCACCTTAATAAAACGAGAGCTTGACTGAATCATTCCTCCTAAAAAAATGAGTATTCTCTGTACATCAGCAGAGACGAAATGCTCCAAGAATATACCGTATTAATCTGCTCTAGTTAAATATTTTTGAAAAGATAAAAAAAGTGTACGGACGAATTATACACGACCGAGATTTTGTCTGACGGAATAATGGAAATTCGAGGGAACGATTTCCAATGGAAATACCATTCAAATATTTCCCCAAAATATAAAGAAGGAGGAGTAAAAAAAAATGGGTAACCCTTTTAAAGACCAAAATTATGGGCTAAATTTTCTTCGTGTTATTTTTTTCCAGACTAGTTGCATTCACTTTGAAGAGTTCTTAATTTCTCTTTTTTCAGTTAATAACCTAGCCCTCCCTTCAGCGGCCTCTTTAGTAAGTTAGTAACTCTTCGTAAACATTAAATCGGTAGTGGTTGGTAAAAACTTGAAATTAATTTTATCCTCTGTTTTTGAGCAGCGAATTTCATCTACCAAATTTTATGAATTTCCTGCGAATTTAGATATTGCGTCCACATTCTATTTGTTCTGCGTTATGCAGTGAAAAATATGCAAATCACTGGACCTAGGAAACGTAGAATTCGTATTTATATGGTCGAGGAGTTGAGGCAATTTAGAGCGGCGGATTGGCAGATTTTTTTTCTTGGAAGGACTTAATATAGTTTCAAAATTATTGCCTTAGGCATCTAAATATTCGACAGTTTTGCGCCTATTCAAACTAAAGAGATACTTTTCAAGTAATAAAATGACTGAAATGAATACTTTAGTATCTCGGTGTAATTTTTAAAAATAGTTTTTATTCTGACTTATGTGACGGAAATCTGCCGTGAAAGAAAGGTATTTTTAACCTCTGTAGAGTCGTGCACTTGCTTTTCGAATTAACAGTCGTCTTATGTGCACACTAATTACCTGTTCCTCATGGGAATATATTAGATGCTGCATTGTATTTATTCATGCCATTGCTCGCGAGTTAAACATCAGTGTGGAAATTCGCCGTGAAAAATATCGTTTTCTCTAACCGAGGTACGAGAATCAAATCCCTCCTACCGTCTTCTCGGTCATGTGTGTTTATCAGATAATTTTCAATCAAGGAAATTCCTGTTAGTTTTTTAAAGCATTGTTGTGAAATTTCAATTTCTTCCGTATTCTTTTGATGTCGAATCTTTTTGCTGGCGATATTAAATATGTGCAAAATTTTACAACTCTCCACAAAACTGCTATTATATGCTCTCTATGAATTTCCCCCGAGAATATTTTTGGAAGAAACAGTTTGATCTTCTACAACTTGAATAATTAATTAAGCATGCATAATTTCCAGTTTAACGTCCAAATTAATTGCTGTACATTAACCCTGTAGTTCACAGTCTAAGATTTTTATTTAAGGACGTCGAAGTTGCGACGTACATGTACGATCGTCAACCTAACTTTATGGCTAGGATCCATCACTCTATTTCCGTAATACTACCTTGATCAAAAAGTTCCCGGAATAACCACCGTGTGGCGCTCCCATCGTTCCGATTTGAGTTCTGTTTTTTTTTGTTAAATTGGTACATCTGTTGTTGATATTCCCTTTAAATCTTAGTGTCATAACTATATATATATGTATATGCTCATTTAATTCCTTTAAAGGAGTTTCGTGCACTCGGAATGAAACAGTGCCTGCGGAATAGCGCTTAAACTTCCCCATAAGTTCCATATAAACTTTCTACATTTGATGTTGCCCCTAAAAGGTATTTTAAGTTGCATCAAGGTAGTTTAAATAATAGTTTCCTTCAGGGTAAGCTTTGGGCCGTGCATCTAAGGGATAATATATCAAAAAATCAATTTAGCTATTGTACATTGCTCAAATTATCCTATTGCATTTTTACACTTATATAGCTGAATATTTTTTATTTATATTTCACTCAATGGGGTTCAAAAGGAATGAGTCTAATAGTTCTGGTTTCAGCTAATATTAAGTTTTGGAACAATTCTGACGTTTTCCAGGTGCTTTTTTAAGTGTATCAGGAGAGCGTAGGGGACGAACCATTAATTCTTTCCGCCCGAGGAGGCGCTAAGCTTGCTCAAATGCGCCAGGGATGACGGAGCAGGTGCATAATCCGTTCCATCCCCTCCCCACCCACCTCCGTTGTTTCTCTCCTCCGAGCAGTCACGTAATGAAATAATGAGACATCCATCCCTCCCCCAGGCGTGTGAGGGAGAACGCGCCGAGTGGAGTGGGGGGAGAGGAAGTGAGGAAGGCGGATTTATGGGCAAAGGTATGCACGCCAACAGGGCGGGCCACCCTCCCCCTCTCCCATCCTCTATTCCGACCTCTCCGGGAGGTCCGGAATTACCACGCCGGGTAGCGCGCGTGGGAGGAAGAAGCGGAGACGGAAAACCGCGCCTCTAATGGAACACTCGACCGCACACACACACCCATACACGCACAACCCTCCCCGCGGCATACGCACGCACACTTGACCTACGACCCGCAAATCAATCTCGTAGCCCTCATCCTCTTCCCTTCCCTCCCACACCCCCTCCTCTCGACGCCCCGCCCGTCTCGTTGTACGGGGATTAGAATGGGTTTAAAGGCGTGCGCGCGTTATATACACGTGGTAGGGAGGGGATAGGGAGGAGTGGGGTGAAACGAGGGGGGTGGGAGAGACGGAATGGAGGGTTTGGTCGACCGGTCGGGGAAGGACGAAAGGGTTGCGCGACGGATTTCGCGGGGACATGACAAAGTTCTGTAATCCGATCCCTCTCGGGGTGCACGAGCGTCAAACCACTCCAGAGGCAATCGTGAAAGCGGGAGGGTGGGGACGTTGTCGGAGCCCCCCTCCATCTCTTCTCCTGATATACCTACAAGGAGCCTTAATGCCGGAGATGTTATCTGTAATCACGGATCCAACGCCTCCTACTCGGAAGGGTGTCGCGCACAAACGATAGCGATTTCGCGACCGGTAGGGACGTGGCGGTGTAAGAATGAATGAAAGTGAATTTATCAACGTGGTCCTATCTGCCTTTTGAAATGTTTACACCGGTGTTTACAAGACATTACTATCTCAAGCAGTGAAGCATCTTAACTTAAGCACCAGTAATTGGAAACAGAGGACGGAAACCAATCCGGAACAGTATTTTTAGGAGTGTCATAAAGTATCGGACAGAAAAGTAAAAAATGCGGAAAAGCTGGAAAATGGATGGAAAGGAAAGAAAAGAAGAAGTGCACGCCATTATAAGAAAACATATAAGGGTTTTGGGATAAATTTGAAGGATGTAGAGAAGGTGAATGCAAGAGAAACCGAGAGGCGGTGGGATACAGAAGGATGTAATAGAGACGAAAATATTAGGAAAACGAGGCAAAGGGAAAAAAAAAGAATAGGCATTATGGATTAAAGGAAGTAGAATGCATCCGAGCTAGGCATTGTAATATGTGGCATGAGGCCGAAGGGTATTATTAGGTGCCATATTAGTCAGTGCTTTGGAGCATATTAGTGCATTGTGCCTGAGATCATAGAAAATCTACCCTTACGCGGTATACTGCTGGCTATTAATAACATGAAGGAAAGGAAATCTTTTATTCTTTTTTGTTTTCCCTCCTGGCTCTGTGTGCTTACAGCTCTGATGAAATGATTTCATTGACTACCCTTCTATATTTTCAACTTCCTTTGATGCCTTGACTCCCCTCTTGCATTCAGTGGCATAGTGGAAATCCAAAGTGGAATGGCATTCTATAGGACGACTGAGACGAAGCCTAAGGGAAATCCCCAATTTTGGTGTTTTTAACTTTGAGTAATTTCCTAAACATTTTAATTAGGATAATACCGTTTGCACAAAATATAGTGATAGTCATATCTCTGGACTCAAAATGCCTTCAACCCATTCACATGTCCGACCGCTTTTTTCCTAATAATTTCCAGTTATCTCTCCTTTATCCTTGGGGAGATGGTCACTTCAAACTCCCCTTCTTTTTCCCTTACTATTCTCTATCCTTCTCCCTGCTTATCTCTTTTCCACGCTCCCATCATCCCAATCCGACAGATTGGGGTAATGGAATGGTGGAGAAGGGATATGAGGGGGATGAGAAAAATGTGATTGAGTAGCCATCAATATTGTTTTACCTTGATGAGGACAGATTATTGTAGAAACCCGAAGTACTGTAAATAAGATACAGGAGGAAAGGTGGAAAATTACAACGTAGGTGGAAAATTACAACGTATTATTATTTCTATAACATGGACATATTACACAAAATTTTGTCCAATTCCATCTATTGTACTAATTTAACTTTCGGGAAAATGCTTCACCAAATCTCGAAAGTTTACCTTTTACAACAAGTTCGGTCTAGATGCTCAAACCTGAATCTCAATTGAAAGAAGATGTGTGAGCTATTGACTATGAATAGGAAGTTTGGATTATTTCTCCAGCCATTAGAGAGAAGTTGGTAGGCTCCTTAACCGATATTTCGGCCTGCCGGTGACCATCAACCGAGAGATTCAAGAGCTTGACAGCGAGAAGATGTCAATTCCGTAGCACTGTTCGATGTCAATTGGATGACACTTGACGTCTTTCAAACACTAGACACTTGACGTCTTGAGCCTTTCACTTGACATCGAACAGTGCGACGGTATTTCCCTCTGTTACGGCGAGCGCACGTGTTCAAGGGGCGACCAGAAATCACCATTTTTCTCTCACGATAGATCCATTTTCCGCCAGTTGTCAAAATCCAGATTTCCTGTCAAACAACATTGTTTTATAATCTCTAACTATTTAACTGATAACTATCTTTAGATTCTTGTTTCAATTATTTCACACTTACGGCTTTAGTGGTTTCGACGTTTCAAATGTTGATTGTAAATGGGCAATTGGAGTGGGGACACCACTTGAATGAGCCTTATATTTGGATTAGCCAACTAATGTAAACACCATCGGCATTCGCGCCTGTTTAGACTGCATTAAAACAATGGGAAGTCGGATTTGAACTTCGATCATCAAATTCAGTATTTTCAGTTCCCGCTATAGCTTCGTTAATCATTTTCAGAGACGTGAACGGAGTGATTCTGAAACTTCCGATCATGAGTTTCACGGAATTAATAATTATAATAATGGTAGTATGCATTAGGTGTCAGTCCTCCTGAGACTCCCCTCCCTAGAACCCAGCCAGAGAAACGGCCGCCCGTCCGTCCGTCTATCCGGGAAAAAATTAATAACTGCTTCTGGGACAGACCTTGTATTGAGAATGACCAAACACTCCCGTTAACTTCCGATTTATTTGGTTATAAGCTCACCTCTGTATCAAATTTTGCATTTAGGAATATTTTTTCACGTGTCTTTAAATATAACCTGTTAACAAATACTAGATCTTCTAGGATTAGGAAGTAGGAACTCATAAACTCAGTTTAACTGATAGTTGTCTCGAGGATAGTATAACTGAACTTATTCGATCTAGACCTGATTTTCTCATCGTAAAAAGATGCGAGATGATCCCGTAAAATTCTCATTTCTATGTCAGTTCTGATTATGAGTGATAATCCGAATCGATTACAAAGTCAATGTTTAAGAAGAAGACGAAGAATGGAGATACAGTTTAGGCATAGGTTCAAGGCTAATCTCTATTAGAACGGGCGGCATAGGGTCACACTATCTCGTTAACATAAGTATATTTCAAAGGTTAGTTCGATGTTTGCGGGCGGGATTTCTTTGATGACATAAAATAATTCTCGAAAACAAAAGGAATGGTAATTATGCAAACCTAGTGTGGAGTGTTTAAAGATTTAAACTAAGAAATTCATAATTGTAACATTAGTTTTTTTTGACAATTTTGATGCATATTCTAGCATGATTTATTCCTCAGTATTTTTTTTGCTCGCCCTTCAAGATAGTTTTTCTGTTGCTGTGCTTGTTAATCACATCAGTATCTTAATGTGGTCACGCATGTGAATACTGTCTTTGAGTACTTGTGTCTTCTTTTACGGGGTGCTGCAACATAACTTCCTTTTTTATAAATATCCATTTGCCTATTAGGGAAGCGCGTTATAACGGTACGATGCTATAGCAGCCTTGATTACTCCTCTCGTGAATTCACGACGCTGGCGAGTGTTTAATTGGGTGATTCACTGAACATGGCTAGCAAGCTCGGACTACAAGCAGGTTTGAGTCCAAAATGGACTTCGTGCTCAGCCATTGAACGTAGTCTTTTATTTATAAAAGCGGTACCATAATGAACCATAAAACTGTGTCTACGAAAGTATGTCAGGTAAATGAATTTCTCACTAACAGTCTATGCAAGAACAAACAAAAAATGCACATATTTTTAAATTAGGTAAATCATTAGATGAGCATGAAGGGGCGAAAACTCGATTTTTAAAATGTTCTGAGTATTCGCAGAATACCATTATTACTATAGCACGGATGCAGTGTGCGGTGGAAACGAACCGTTAAGTATCCAAGAAGCTAACCTTTGTTGTTAGGGTATGGGACAACGTGAAGGAGCTGCCGTTAAATGAACGTCCCGCTCTACGGCGCATATGCACCGTTTTCAATTTACGAGTACCCAAATGAGCACTAAAAGGGATCAACCTAATAAGAGATTATGTCTTAATAAAGCCATATTTTTGTGTCTGCATTTGCAGTGCCGTGGGAACGTTTTCGCTATGGGAGTTTATGACCAGTCTTAAACTACGCGCACACCATAACCGTAGGCGTACATTGGGCTTAAGTCCTCTTTTCCGTCCGGCATTCACTAGGAAAGAAAAATGCTGAGTCTCACTCTTGCTATTTATTGCAGGCATGCACTGGGTTAAAGTTTTCCTTCTTCGAGATTTGGAGAGGCAATGGCTATGCATTCTGCCAAACTTATTGTCCTCGAGGAGAATCTTACGTACGTACCACGCGACCTTTCCCTGCCGCATATGGGGAGGGGTCAGTGAAGAGGAATGTCGCTGTGGAGTGTTTCTAGGTGAAAATATGCTCTTAGAGACCGTTGCACGACTTGAAAATGAAATATTCTTTCAAAATGTTGTTCTCCTAATTTGACGTGACGCAGGGACAACGAGAGTTATTTCTTATTTGTGAGACCTTGTAACACAGGTCTCTGAACGAGCATAAGTCTACGAAGCTGCTCCAATTCGGAGGGTCGACAAGATGTGGTTGAGTGCGGCTGGCGCAGCTATCCCACCCGTGCAGTTGCTCGGATGAAATTCTAGGCATTGATGGATCTTTTACTGCCATGCAACAGTTTAAGATTTAAAAATATCGCTTTGATCGGGATGCGAACCTGGATTCCTCGATGTTCGGCCGAGTGCTATAGGCAGTTAATCTGTCACACTTCGACATTTTTGGCGCTTTCAATGAATCTGGTGTTACGTCGAAATATTTTACATAGATTGTCACAGGGATTCTTAATCGTACGCGTTGCGCCACGAGGTTAAAGACAACTTTTAAACAATAGGGTGTTTACCTTTTTTAACAGATTAAAAAAACTGCGACAAATGCCGTAAAAGTAACTTTGAGCTTATTCATCCGCTAATGCATATTACAATGCAACAATTTCAAAGTGTAAACATAATTTTCCTTGAGCGGGATTCGAACATGGATCCCTCGATGCCCGGCCGATTGCTTTAATGCGCAGCGCTTAATTGTTTCTAATGCATATTAGTGGATGACTCAGTTAAAAGTTACTATCGTTGTATCTCCTACAGTTTATTTCAATTTGTCTTTTACTGCTGTTAATCCGTACTTGATTCAGATTAACATGGGCAAATTTTGGGTGTAATTTTCATGCTCAAATTTTTACCAAAACTGCCACTGAGACAGCATGGTGATCGTCCCAATTCATTCACAAATGAGAAGAACCTTAGCGTAAAAGAGAATATAAATGTAGGTCCTGGAAGATAACAAAAAAAACATGATTTTTGCGTTTCTAGCTCTGTAATTGTATATTTCACGGGAACATGCAAGTACTCAGTACGGTCACATTGTGCCTAAAAACGAAGATTTCTTGGTCACTTCATTCGCATCGCGGCTGTCTCAAACAAATGTCCTCAGAATTCTTGGTCCGACTGTTTGTCGAACTATGAGACTAGCTGACCTAACCCAATAAACAGTTTTTTCATTCTGTGCCTTTCTATTTTCCAGCATTTTTATCCCGTGATAAACTACTTTTGTCGTATAATGTCCACTATACGTCGCTATAAAGTTCGTATACCCATTAATCATTAAAGAAAACAACGTTTCTTCAACATGAATGTCGTCACCCTGATAAAAAGCTTTTGTATACACCCATCACTACGTCACAACGAAGTCATCGCTAGGTCGCACCATTTGCGAAGTCAAGAATACGCATCCCTTCCGGAGGATTCTGATTGATTTCTACCTTTAAATTGTTTGAAAATCAATACAATTCACAACCTAACTCAGTCGAATAGCATCATCATAACATGTTAATTCGAAAGTCGAGGATTAAACAAGGTGACTAATTCTGGGGCGACCTGAAAATGTCCAGGAAACATTTAAAATTATCTGCAATATTTGTTCGACTATAGCATGAATGCGTTTTATTTATTTACCACATATTAACCGTGATTCGAATGCTCGTACTTTTCACAGAGCACGCGCACTTCCCATCCTAATTACGTTTGTTTAAATAGTCCGCGGGCGACGATGAAGTAACTCGATTGGATTCGTAATCTGCCATAATTTTTAAACTAATCAAGCCTCTAGTTATTTTTAGCAGTTGGACTTTATTCACATGTGTGCTTTTTTTCGTAATTCCGCAAATAATGTTTGAAAGTTGTCACCCGTTATTATTGATGGCCGTTTTTAGAATATTTTAAAGCTCGAAAGAAAGACATTTTCTCTAAAACGTGACTGTGAATTCAACTTTATTGCTTCACTTACCTTTTACTTAAATCACCTACGAATATTTCTAAAAAAATAATAAACTTTTTGAATATAAATTGAATGATATGTTTCGTATCATGAATTATTTCATGTTAGCACTTCGGTATTTGCATTGAACTTTTTTTAGCAATGATACTACAGTATAATCAATTAGAAGCACCCAAAATAAATAAATAATTCAAATTATCTCAGCAGGATAAAGGCAATATTTTATAAAATGAAACGTTTCTACTATGGTTTCATGGGCCTAAATGCGATAGTTTCAGTATATTTTATAATCCATTTATTTCCTTCCTATTTATTTTTGCAGTATCCATCTGGAAACAGCACTTTTGACCTTTACATCGTACTAATAGAAATGGTTAATTTTTTGACCCAATAACGATCACCCAAGACCTAGGTGGAGGAAACCCACCCAGGCAGGAATCGAATCCGAGACCTTTTGGTTGGCAGACGAGGACGTTACCCTGCCGCCATCGGAGTAATTTACTCATAACATTATTCGACGGTTTTCTCTCTTTTCGCTCTGGCAGTAAGCGGTGCTAATTTTTACTTCCATAAGAGTAGTGACTGGAAATTCGGGTCCATCTTACTTTGAAATGAAAATTGTGCCATTATAAATTACACATTAAGATGTCAGTATAGCAAAATACTTATGCAATAAATTAGATATTCTGTTAAATTAAATCATATGATTACAAAATGAAAATATATGATCACGTTTTATTAAAAAACCTTCTTTTATTATAATTCAACTATTTCAGAGTGTAAAATTTATTCCCCTTGACCGGGATTATTTTTACACCATGAAATTATTGTATTGTCATGCATATTTAGCGGAGTAGTCCCTTAAATGTTACTGTCGTGGAATCTCCCGCAGTTTTTAGAACCTTCGTCTAAGGTTTTATGACCACTTTGCTCGAGGCATACGCCGGGATCGATTACCACTTAGTTATGGTATTTCAATGAATCTATTTTAGATAATTAAAAACTACTATATTTCCTCAGTATTACCAAACCTTTGAAATATATGATGCCCCTATTTCTGGTAATCTCTCGAGTGCTTGGGATAATCGCCAATTTCAGCGCTCAAGTGCGTTGCCACTTTCATACTGGAAGGACGATTTTACGATAAAACGTCGTAAAACGTTCTGGCTCACATTAACGTGAAATGTGGAGTTGGCCTAGGATGTTAAGTATTATCAATGACCATCTGGCTGGTAATTGCGCGCACATTGGATTTCATTGGTTGGAGTACTTGACGGAAATGAGGATCTTCGAAGTGGACGAAGTTCATGGGCACTGCTCCGGAAAATCATTTCCGCTCTTATTTATGCATGCGCTGAAAATTCAATCTGATGAAGTTTTTGGAGTTTCCCCCGGGATCGCTTGGGGAAAGGATGATGGTTTTCTGGTAGATTAATAGCTGAATCCTACGAAATGAAAAGTTAGGTGCACTGTTCTAATTGAAAATTATATTTTGAATCGAATGATTTTTTGCTTTCGCTAAGTCTCCGTGTTGTAGCATAATATGGTTCGTGACTATATTTTTTCAGAAATCTCCAAAAGGAAAATTTTGAGAATGAGGGAGATGGAGAGGGAAGCTTCCGTAAAAGCTCATGTTTTGATTCAACCTTAGGTTGTTTGCAAACGTGTTTATGGGCGACACAATATATTTGAATATGTGCCTGCGCATTTGAATGAATTAAGTGCTAGGATTTTGCAAATAAACACCGTACTTAAATCAAAACGAGGTTCTCTAAAAGAAAACACTGAGGGTCAGAACTGGATCTCGTTATTCGGACACGATTATTTTTAACCACTCTATCCTCCTCTTCCGAGAGCGGGAGGAGGAAAAATTTAATTTCGACTCAATTTTCATTTAAAATGAAACCCCCTGGAGCGTCGCAAACCTTCCCTCCTTCATTTCTGTGTAATATGTAGCTTGAACAAGGGAAACTTTTCACCATGACTTCGTTTTGCTATGAATGATTTTATGCCGGAACTTGCATAGGGGAGAGTTGATATGCATAAACCTTGCCTGCAAATGGAGCGCAAGGTTTTTTACTCACCTATGTAAAAAAGTCCTTAATAATAATAATCACTTGAGTATATTTTTGTTTAGAAGATTATCATCGATGACTCCATTACTACGTAACAGACGTAACGTAATAAGGTGTACCAACGTTCGTACCATCAATACTCACCGAGACGGATCATACTTTTTTAATAGTAATTGTTAATTTTTTTGGCAAAGACGCAACGGCTCATTGAGATTTGTCATAGAATAATTGCCAACTTGTTGAAAAAAATTAGTGTTATCTAGCGTCTAATATTTCGTCAAAAGTATGCATCGTATCAAAATACCTGTTTCATTTGATGCAAAATAATTAATAACCAATGAATTATTTTGTTTATGCTTGAATTTTACATTTTATATTTACTCGTATTCGAAATATTTTGGAAAAAGTGAGAAAATACAATGTACGTCCACTTAGAAAGGAGGTTATGTAAATTTGGAGCATATTCAACGATAGAACTAATGTAGAGAGTACGGGAAAGAATATGTACATTGGGGCAAGGAATAAGTGACTCGGTTGCAACAAGATAGTGAAGTAAGGAACTTTTTATAAATTAAGGGTTATCCTATTGAACAGTAGGTGTCAATTTAGAGTCGACTATTAGCGGTAAATGTATCGAAATCTTTTGGCACCTATAAACGTCTCACGATTTCTAAGTCTTGTTTTCATTTCACTTTTGCGTTTCATTGTCACTATTTGATTGTCTGAACTTTATTCTGATTTTATTCGTGTAAATTATTGTATTTCCAGGAGGTAAAAATGTAGGCATCAATCGGGCCCAATAATATCTAATGGGACGCGAAGTATAAATTCTACGTCCTTCTCCCATCGACCCTTTGCCATTCTTTTTAATAAGCCACAGGGGTCTAGTACGGATGGATACAAGCCGCCTCTCTCGTCGTCCCATCATTGTAAAGCCCCTCCACTCGTTAGTAAGTTTATGGCGGGATTTCACAAATTTGGTTAGTGGCGACCCCGGGTCGTCATCTGGAATCCTCTCCACATTTCCAGTCGCCAGATTCTCACCCCTTCCGTCCGTCTGTCTTTGTCCTGCATACTCCCCACATCTCTCCATGCGCAGCTTCCACATCCTCCTCGCCCTCCGGTCTCATCAGCCTATTTCCGCTCGCGTGGTTCCGAATAGGCTAGGTGGGAGAGCCTCAGTCGTGGGGGCATCCCAAATAACGCCCTGCCTAGAAACCTTCCTCTACCAAACTAACTGTCGTCGGCCCCCACCTACCGTATATCTCTCTCTCTATAACCCTATAACCCTGGGCCTTCATGTCTGGGGTGTCCGACTCGATGTCTGCTACCCTCTACTCTCTCCCGTCCTCGCCCAACGTTTTCCTTTCACATTCTCCCCTATACCCGGCGAGCTCTATCTCTATCTCGCACTCTGTAATTTTTTCCGCATATTCTCTTCCCCCAGCCGTGAAAAGCCTTTATTTAAAACGCGCGCACCCCTTCGCTAACACAATCCCGTGCTGGAGGGCATACGGAGCTAACAGTTCAGGGGGTGTCTCAATGTTACCGTTAGAGAAGTTTTTTTACCCTCCTCTCTCCCTCCCTCCCATACTTACTGGTCTCGTACCTCAGTGGAAAGAGAGCGAATGGGTTTTAGGAGGCTTGAAATCATAATGTTTAAAAAACTCTCCCTTTTCAATTCGTCTAAAATATCGCGTGGCAGCACCTGCGCCTTAGTGCACTGCACAATGCCCTCGAGCTAACTGGCACCTGGACCAACTTGGACCAACCTCATTTGCGTTTGCTACTTTCCTGCGGAAGTAGTGGAGGATGCCATTGTACGAACGTCCTATTTTTTTCTTAATATAGAGGGTTTGTTCAAAATGTCAGGGAGGACTTAATGGTTTCTTGCAATAAATATCAATTCGGTCGTGCCAAGGTGCTCGCGCGAAGTTCGTGTATTAGGGTTTATTGCAATCACGAATCGTTTTTTATCAAGTGGTAAAGCGGATATTTAAGATATATTCCTGATTGCGTGGTTTCAGACGTGATGTGGTAAATTTGGACCCAATAATGAACAAATAGTGGCGCTTTTCCACTAGATATTAATTTAAACCGCAACCATTTCCGATTTACCACATCATCTTGAGTACATCATTTCATGTAGTACATCGAAAACGGTCGTGGTTTACATCAATAATTGGTAGAAAATGGTTACTCTTTGTTCGTTATTATATAATTGATGTTGTGAACATAGGAAAATAAGCAGGATACTTTACTGGGAATAAATTAAATATCTTTCTATAAAATGCTTATTTCAATAAGGATGTACGAACGTAGAGTTTTCAGTACAGATTGATTAAAGAGAATGAAATTATGCTTGGAATTTTCAAAATAAATGACAATCCTAAAGCTCTTAAGCACAAGAAAAATAACTATCTGCTAACTTGGCAAAAATATAGTTATTTCATAAAATTTCTTAAATAAGAAGTGATAATTGGATAGTTGCTAAAAATATAGTATTCACTTCTAGATAATTTTTAAAGATTAGTTGCGTTGTTATGAGTCACGATCCCATAAAATTATTGCCCTTTTGCCCTATAGCTACGAATTAAGTGAACGAGGCGATTTAAGCATATGATAGCATGTTGATTATCTCGGTAAAAAGTTAGTGAAAAAAACAGTGGTCATCCTAAATCTTATACTTATTCAAACATTGGTTGTATTAATGGATATTTTGAGGTCTTATATCTTATAAAACCTTAAGCTACCCATGCGTCATACTTCTGTGCACTTCTAAATAGGCATCTGAATACTTCACTTCCGGATGTAATTAAAGAAAGGTGATTTTTTGTAAAATATTCGGCTGCTAATGAAATGTTCGATGATCTTTCGCGCCTGATATTTCGTAGCGGCATACTGTGTAAATGTGAGGGATAAGCAAAAGGAAATATAGTGATAGAATTTGGCGAGACGGAAGTCGACCTTATCCCGGGCCTTCCCTCGTCTCCATTTAAATATCGGCGCATTTTCACTTGCCGGTCCCTTCAGAAATCTCATGCCTTCCTAATGGCCGGAACCCCAAAGGGACTTCGATGCCCCAAACCCCACCTCCCCCATTTTCAGTGTTGGATTCCTGACTGCACTGCCGTCACCAATATATGTTGGTTGGGAGAAATGATGTGCCCGGTGACACGAAACGCATCGGTCGGGAAAGAAACGGAGGAATTGTAGCGAAGGCGTTATACCCCTCGATGCATTTGCCACAGGGCGTGTGACAGGTTATTTGAAGCAGCAGGTGGGGTAAAATGCAGTTACATTAGAATAATGTCGAAATTGCGAAGCGATGTTATGCATCATAGAAGAATCCAATATAGGTACCCTGAATTGAATGTTGGAACAGGAGGTGATATTCATCGAATACGGCGTGGATTTACATCGTGAGATGAAGGTCTCGCACGAGGTACAGTTTTACGCGGGGCTTGGATTCTGATTAAGGGGCCAATTTTTCAGTGTACGAACAAAATCATCAAGAATAAATGTCTGCGTAAATAACAACTAGTGGCTGTTTTGTGCAAACAATGTTGACAGTGAAGAATACACCCTGGTTCCGATTCGCGAGAGCCTAATGTTTGAATTGTAGCAGTCTGAAAATGTTAACTTTTAGTCGAAAAACGACATGTTGCTAAAATGCTTACTTTTAGGCCAAAATTGCGATCAATTTTAAAAAAAGATTTCTCCCTAGATGGCAATTATTTTTTGTGAATTCGTGTGTTTGGGTACACAATTGATTCTGAATCAGAAAAAGGCGCATATGATGAGATATCATTAAAAAATGCATCCAGTGGTAGGATGCGGTAGAACTAAGTGGAGCGAGAGGAATCATCGAGAAGAGAGAGAAAAATTGACAAATTTACGGTAAAACCATGTTTCCGAATGTATTGAATAATTGATCAACTTTCCATCTTTCTACGACAAAATAAAAACCGGCTCTTGAATTGCTTGGGGAAAATTTGGGGAAATGCTAAAAGAATAATAAAGGTATTTTAAATATAGTATAGGCTTCAGAAGTAAAATTGGCAAAAATATCTATAATCTCAGCGTATGCGATTTTATTTAGTGTCAATATAGTTTCGTTTCCGTTTTCAATAGTATGCTTCCATATATTCAGGTCCGATATTTCATGAGTCCTGGTGATATGGCTTCATGATGGGTTACTCTAAAAGTCATATTAACTGTTTCTATGCAGCGTTAAGTAGGATAATAAAATTAGTATTGCATCGGGATAATTAATAGGTACTCACGTTTTCCTGGCGCGATTGTGGATCACTTGGAAAAAGCGGAAAAGAAGTTAATCCTATTAAATAGAGTACTAATTAATAAACCGTGATATGATTGTTTTCCTAAGGATTATGCAGTAGGTAGACATTTTGAGTGTCAACTATAATGATAAAATAAATTCTCCAGGCGTTCATTTGACTCCATTCATTTCTTGGAAAATTTCATTTCTCAAAGAAATAATTTTTTATCCATACCAAAATGAACTATGTTATTAATATTTATTGCAACAGTATATAATACTGCACGCTGATGCGACGAATTCCGGGGTATTCGTTAAAGTAACCCCGCAGAACAATGTAACTTAGAGCTTTATGGTGTATAACTTCATAAGTTTTATTCATCCATATGAGACGGTGAGGCATTAAACATACAAGGTTTCAGGTTATGAATAGGTGAAACGCTGAATATTTTCAAAAAATTACATTGCACTACATTTATAGTTCATCTAATATAATACTTAACAATCTGCTCTCATTTTATTGGTTTTAATAATTACTATATTTAAAAATCAATTTTAACTTATGAAAATTTTTTTAGCTTACAATTAATGAAGTGAGATGAATACTAGATAAATTTCTTATTGTTAAATGCATATTAGTTCACTTTTTCGTGCCCCTTTATATTGTAACTTTACTGTTAAATAATAAATATGGACAACATTCACCTAAAGAATTCAGTAGTCGACGAAATGGTAGATAATTTATTTTTAGTATTTTAAAATTGAGAGGAAAAAAATTGTTGCAAGAAAAGGTGTGTAGTAGGCAAAAGCATATTTTATACGAAAAAAATCAAAAAAACCAAATTTAAAATCAAACTGCTGAAATAATTGCAGTTAATTATTCACGGTTAATTTTAAATATCAGTTAAAACTAATAGCATTATTATTTAATATTTAAAACTCGGACGTTTCTAAATTAATTATTTTCAATTTTCCATATTTATGAAATTCATACATTAATAATTAACGTTAATTATGATTGCGTAGAGGCAAAACACCCTTTCTTCCTAAGCGATGGCGTCATGGTCACATGTGTTTAACGTATGCTATGCTTGAAGATTCATGGGATTTGAAATTCATAATATTAATAATAAAAATTAATTACTTTTTTAATGACGTAAATAATACATTAAAATACATCAATTCATTTGTATAAAATCAGCGGACGAATGAGCTATATTTATGCACTGAAATTGTCTCTCTTCGAACTTACGTATTGAAAGTATTAATATTTTTAAATGTATTTCGTGCATCTTAGTAAGAGATATATGTGTGTCGTTGAATAACTCCTCAGGAAAAAATAGACAAACAAATTCTCATGGGAATAAATTTTTTAAATATTTGAACCTAATCTCCTTTTAGCTCGATACATTTTTCCCAGCCTTTCTTCAACTTTTTAAGCTGTCCAAAAATTGGTATTTTGGAAGTCTTCTAAATAGTATTCTGCATTGGCAATGGCCTCCTTGTTCAACGTGAATTATTTTCTGAGCCATTCTTTTAAGTTTGAAAATAAAAAGTTACTGTAGGGAAAATCTGGGAAATACGGTGGATGTTGTAATGATTCGGACTTTAATGCCATAATTTTCGCCATTGAAAATTCGTAAGTGTGTAACCGAGCAATATTCTCAATGGAATAGAACTTATTCTGCCGAATAATGACTTTTTTATTTATCGCTGAACGGATGCAATCACTGCGCATTTTACTCTCCATTAATCGTTTGACCTTTTTGTAAGTAATCAATGTAGATGGTTTTGCGTGCACCCCAAAAAGCCGTGGCCATCACCTTGTCTACGAATATTACCGTCTTCGCCATCTTCAGAGCCGAATCGCCCTTAGAATCTCACTGTTTCAACTGTTCATTTTTCTCTGAAGTGTAGTAGTGAATCCATGTTTCGTCCTCAGCTATGTATCAAGCCAGAAACACATCAGGATTGCGAAGGAAAAGCCCCAAACCAGCCTTTGAATCGACCGACGGATCGCGTTTATTCTCAAATGAGAGCAAACGCGGCATCCATCTTGCCGGGATTTTCTTGCACTCAATTTTTCGAGAAAAATTGAAAACACAGTACGTGCCTTGTGATATGCTTGCGCTTCCAACTATTTCGCGAACTTTGACTCGTCGATTATTCAAATTCATATCATGAATTTTTTCAATCTTTTCTGTGGAAGTCGCCTCCACTGGAATTCCCGAACGATGTTCATCATGTTTTGGATGTACGGCTAGATTTAAACTCATTAACGCAATAATAAACTATCGCAAACACAGAAGCAGTTTTGCAATGAGCTTCATTCAGTGCGCCTTTGATTTCTTTTGGTGTTTAATCTTTATTAAATAGCAGTGTTTAATCACAGCCTGAAATTCAGATTTTTAATTTTTCTAAATATTTACACAAATGTTTGTTGCTTCAGACAAGTATGAAAATAAAACCACTTGTAGGATATGGCTGAAACTTCAATAGCAGTCATGTGAGAGATGAGGGACTTATTGAAGAGCCCAAGTATGATCGTTGCTCTTATTTGCAGCCATTTCAATTCAGCTAGGATTTTTTGGGCAAAGTTATTTAAAAGTATTTAATACCTTAGTTGTAAGGTATAAATTAAGTTGGCAAACCTTCCATTTCTCAAGGTAACCTGTGGTGACGCTTGACAAGTGAGTGTCGTTAAGGGGATCAACGGATGAGCTGTATAAAAGATTACAGATAACGATAAGATATTCATTTAGCAGATATTCTAACAGGATAGAAAATTTACCAGCAATCCAAGCCCAGTAGTTTATCAGTAAATATTATTTCGTGACTGATACTTATTATGGTTTTGTAAAAAGTATAGCGCATATTTTTATCGAATCAATTGTTTCATGAATCCTTAATGGGTTTCCTATTGTAAATATTATTATTCGAACGAAATTATTTAACCTGAAATAGAAATAAATGTCTTGAATCTTTTGAGTGAGTTGACAATCGTTTTTTTAAATAGTGGGGTATAAATTATTAAGGCTTACAGGTGTGTTGATGAAAACCCTAGTAAATAAATGTTAAGTGAACGAGAATGGTCATTTTGACATTAGCATAATTTAGGTGATCATAATAATTTAAGGATTAAAATGTGATCGGAAAATGTATCCTAAAAGAATGGTTTTAAATTCTTGCATGTCTAATGCAATTACTATTATACAGGATTATTATACTGTATTGCTGTGCAAGCACCTCACAGATATTACGGATACTGAATAATTCCAATCCAAGTTGTTTGAAATTCGATAACTAGCCTTTATGGGCAACTACAGATTGTGACAGAAAGATAGACTCATGATGAATGGTGCTTCATTCGCTTTGGTATATGCAAAAAAATTAAATGGTAAGCATGGTAACTGTAGTCGAGTAAAGGTCTGAACAAACATGGAATGTTTTACGATCTCTTTTCGTCTAATTTTCCGTAAGGCAAAAAGCTAATTTTCATGGTTATGTACTCGTAATTGTGAAATCGTTTTTTTCCTTCTACTCGTGATCTAGTATCTGCGTATTTTTTTTCTTTTTCGGTATTTTCATTCCGATAAATGGGGATGTTCAAGAAAAACGAACCGCCTCCTCTTTAAAAATCATTTAAAATCATATCATAAAGCTCTAGTTAATTTCTCAATATTCGGATAAACAATATTTTTTAGTTCAAAGTGATTAGAAAGAAGTGTAATTTTAAGGGATGAACTAGACACAAGCTGCTTTCAAATTCATTATTCTAAGAGGAAATAAGTAAATTATTAATTATTGTGCATGCCAAATTTGGCCAATAGAGGTTAATGCATAAGTTAATAGCAAAATATGCCGGTATATATTATCATGCGTGGATGAGCGGCGTGAAAAGCGCAACACATATCAATAAAAAGGTTTATAGTAGCATAAAAAATAGTGCAGTGGCAGTTTTTAATTCCAGTAACTCTTCCTATTTTCGTATATGTTAATCTTACGTATTAACACTAATGGCAATTGCATACATACGTGTACAATATGTTTCCCATACGATAAATTCAACATAATCAGCGAGAGGTATGAGATTAAAACTGTGGAGCTTGATTTTTGGACTGTTAGATAGGTGGAAAGTAAACACACTCTGAATTCCCTTACGCCCCGGGATCATTGATGTAGTGCCGAGGAGGGAGATCGATGGACGAGGAAGAGGGTTTTCGAGAAAAAGAGGGAATTCCGTTTGTTTTTCCACGCTTGGACCTTCCTAGAATTCCCGAAAGTCATCATATCGCTCATGCTAATCTTCGTGTGGTTAGACCGAATGTTTCCGCAAGAATTTCCCTCATCTTTGCATATATCATCATCATAATTTCATTACAACTTAGTTAATAGTATGTTCTCGTTTGTGTAATCAGAAATGTTGGAATAGGGCCATTTCAGTCGTCCATGCTACCATACTAAAATTTGGGATAGTGGAAGTATAAGAAAGGTACAGATGTACGTGTAAAATAAATATTGAATTTATGAATAAGAAGAATGTTCGAGGTTTGTAAATGAATGAATTTTTCATTTTGAACTGCCATATCGATTGGTTTTACTCTCAAAGTACCGGCTGGCCATTTTACTGTGGAAACTACATTTGTATTTTGAAATATGTTACGAACTATTGTTTTCAGGCTAATACAATATTTTATAACTTATGCATTGATGCTTTTCTCTGGAGTATATCTAATCCTAATGCATTGTAAATTATAGGTATCGCCACTTCTTATGGGCAAACTGAAATCAGTCATTTAAAGACAACATTTTTTGGAACATTTTCATCTTATTTAACCTGGAGCCTCTTGAGTTTCATTAGTTACTCACTGCCAAGCACGTACCAGAAATTAATAAAAATAGTATAAATATCTCTTGATAATCACATTTACATTAATTCCCCTATGCTACGCTTCCATGATTCGGTGTCATTTGATACTGAGCCGATTATCGGCGTAATTAAACTACAAACCTTCAGAGACTTCCACCCTCCCACCTAGAAAGTGATCCTTTCGTCACCGTAGCTTTCCTCTTATAAGAGACGACTCCAGGAGAGGGATTGGAAGTGCAACCGAGTGAAAAGTCACAATCAGAGAGAACGCGATTAGTTTGGAGCCATATGAAAAAGTACCAGGAAATTAAAGGAAAAAAACGGAAAGTAAGAGGAAAATTAGGGATTGGAGCAAAGGGTTTAACTTACAGGAGTGGATGTGTATACGAAAATATGAGCCTGACGTGCTCTTTGCGGGGAAAACCCCTGACAGCAAAACACTCGGAACGGCAGCCGGGGAGGATTGTGCAAGAGGGTAGAAAGAGAGAGGGATTGAGGGAGGAGAGTGGGGAAGTGGGTGGACTGCACGAGGGTGCGGGCGAGTGGTTCGGGCCAAAAGGACCGAAGAGGAAATTTCATATTAGGCGAGGGAGAAAATTAGAGGGGAGTTGGAAGTAAGTCGTCGACCGGGACATCAGGATGCCGAGGGACGTCGGTCGGTATCCCGTGTGGACGTTCTGTCATCCCAATTATTTACCCTTATCACAGCAGGCGGCTTTGTCCCCTCCGGAAACACCCCACTACCCCCATCCTGCTCACCCAGCTTCATCCCCTACCCATCCCAAAACTTCCCGCCCCCATCCAGCATCCCTCGCCACTTCCGACTTAGCAAACGTCCCTCTCTCACTCAGAGCGGGTCCTGTCCGCCAGCTTGCTTCGAACGTCCCGCCCCAGCCAGCTCGCGGCCCAAAGCGGTGTGCTTGAAGCGAGCTTCAGTAGGCCACTTCCCTCCCAGCCGCCCTCCCTCCCCCTCCAGCCAAACCCGTACTTTGCCTCCCTCCACCTCATCTCTCTCTTATACTCTAGTGCCGGAGGAGGAGGTCATAAGGGAGGTTATTTGCTCGTCCAAGTGCCGGAAAATGAAAGCGGTTTCCCTGCTTTCTCTCTCCCTCCCTCTTTCCCTCCTCATCCGTAAGAGAACCCCTCTAGCCCGCTCCTGATTTTAGGCGAAGATATTACGTCAGGGTCAATATTGTCGGCAAGGTGAATTCCGGTAGAAGGCGGGATGGTTTCCGTAAAGATAGCTGGGAGTGCAAAAAATTTCAAATGAATACAGAGCCAAGTTTTTTTTTAAAGTCCTTTCATTACTTCATTTGGCTACATTTGAACATTTTATTTTTGAAGTGGTTGTTTGAGAATCGTGCTTTTCTCTCCTGCTCACGCATCTGTGAAACAATCCCGCATTGCCTGAGATTTTATCACCTACCACGGTATACAGAAATTTTAATTTCTTTGGGTGCAATTTTTATTTGAATAATTGAACGAGCTCCTCGTTATGTAGAGCATTTTAAAAAAGAAGCAATGAATTAAAAGTTACAGCCATCTAGATCATATTTGACTGATCCTGTATTTCTAGGGCATTAAGGGATTTAGAGTTTTATACTGTCGTATTTTTTAGCTATGGTGTTCTATGGACATAATGTTTTTAAGGGTGATTTTTGTGAATTGATGTAATCTCGTCGTAAGTTATTATCATAACTAAAGAAATCAGGCCTATATTCCAATTTTATTGAAAAAGCATTATTTCATCAAACGGGATTTGAAGGCTGAGAATTATCGATGCTTTAATGGTGTAATTTCGGAAACTCCTAATTATTGCTTCCAATTCCATTTAATTATGATGTTAATGTAAATTTGTTCAGAGTTTTATAATTTTCTGTTAGATTCTCTTGTACCATCAGTTTAGGCTTGTTATTTTGATAACATGTTTGCGCCAATTGTAATTGCTGTATGATATGTAGGAATTATGTTAGATGCCTACCAAAATCAAATCCTTGACAGTTTCACATATATTCAGTTTTGGCATATTTTTTCAGCTTCCGATTGTATTGTTTGGCTGCATTGTATTCAGTTGAATTATATTGTTTTTTTCGACCCTAATTAGCGTATTTATGCGGATTAGGAGAGACTAATGTATGGCTTGTACACATTAGGCGGCATTCAACTTTTCGTGAATGTTTCCAGGCTAACAAAGGCTTACTTAAACCATAAAATCGTAGAACTCTCTTCCATGGTATTGATTGGAAAGGGGCTCCTATTGAGCGCCAACATTTATGACACTATGGGATTGAAACAAATTCTGGAATTACACTTCATTTTAGAGGATGTTCAGAGATAACGATTACACTCGGAACTTGAATCTAAAATAATCCCAATGGAGAGAGGGTGGGTTAAGTGTAATAATCACCCAATAAATAAGAGTGTATTAAAAAGAGAACACGGAATTGTCCCCATTTTTTCCACGCTGGCATGCAGGGATTAGAGAGGGGCTTATAGGGAATTAATCCTCAGTGATAAAACAAGCCGGGGTTCTTTAGCTTTAAACTCGTTCCTGAAGCAGGTAAGCGGATAGAAGGTAGGATCTCTGTACGGCTATATCGTAGGATTATGGAGTACACGACAACGAACGAGTGAGTCCCTTTAAATAGTGATTAAAATCTCGATACACCTTACCACCAACAATTCCCAGTAAAATTAAAGTGATGCGTATAATACGGGTGAAACCTGCGTTGGGTGTGCGCCTAATTTTTGCGGAGCATGCCACAAAGAGTTTCATTTACATCGCTCGCCGAATCCAGGACAAATACGGAGCAAAGAGCAGCTACTGAAGAACGTCCAGTTAGAGTATGAATACTAGCCTAAAAAGTGGTTGGACCTCAGAGAGTGGAATTTTATTTTTTTTAATATTCTGCCCAATATATGTTAACGAATTCCTCTATAGAAAGTGGAAATGCAAAGGAATTTTCATTAAGTCTAGAATTAGCTATTATATAGGTTTCCGAAAGTGTGTTAATAACATAGACCCGATGCTATTTGTCTATTTATGTAGTTATTTTCTGATAATGTTTTAACTTTTAGGTACACTGATTTCGCGAAAGTTTTACAGTCATTTTTTGACTTATCCCATAAGTTCCCTTGTCGTTAATGTTAACAGTAGAGTTGACCTAGTGGGCCATCCTTTGCATTCCGTTTGTTCTCGCAAGCGTTAGCCTCGCCTTTAACACGGCTCCTGTGCCATTCGATCATATAAAATACACAGTTAAGCCAGCTTAAGTTTATAGAAATTTCAGCAGGTTCTGTACTGTTGAATTCAATACAGTTCTTATTATTTTCGGAGTAAGGATTTTGTCCGCGCAGCAGTGAATAGAGAGCAGAATTTGAAGATTCTGCTGCGACAATACGTTTATTATTATTTTAGCATCACTCTGAATTTTGACATCGTAATGCCCTTCGTGGTGCCGACGCATGCCTTTCCACTTTCTACGGGAGTAATTCTCCGCAGTCTTCCTGCATCACATCCTCTCCTTTATCAAATGAATTAATAAAATTAATTAGACGCGTCGGACTCCTTCCCGCACGTCGCTTTTCAGATGTTTCATAACGTGGCTGAAAACCGCACATGTCTCCTCCTCCCCTTCCCCGCCGCACCCTTTCGCCCACCGCCCTCCTATCCCTGCATGGGATTTAAGCGCGTCCGTGATTTATCAGCTTTGAAGCACATCCTGCAAAGCAGAAGGAAAGATATCCACTGAGCAGGGTAAAGAACCCCCAGAGCGAGAATGAAAGAAAGAAGATTTTCAGTCCGCCACGTACTGCTTACTATGGCGTACTCTTTCGTTCGCCTCGAAAATGCAGGCGAGTCATTTGAACGAAAGGGGGTCAAGTAGGAGAATGATGGAACATGGAAAGGGTTACGGCCGGTGATGCTCGTTTTTATAATTGGAGCTTGGTTTGGAAACAGGTTGAGAATACGAATCTGTGAGGGAATTTTTGAGGAAAATAAATCCAAGAATTGGTTTTAAGAGAGGAGGTTTGGAGTGGATCAGAGACTTTAATATGTGCTTATTTGAGAAACTGGAAGGAGAAAAATGTTATGAAAAGGGAAGGAGTAAATGAAGAATTTCCAGATAAAATTATCGATTTGAGGAAAATGTTTGTGAAATTTGGAAGAATGTAAAATATTTGGATGTGGAAGTAGGTTGCTGAAGAGTGATATGGAAGGAAGATTGTTTGGTAGGTGGAGTGAAAATGTTGGGTAACGAAGGGGAAAGGTAACGGTAAACGTTCTACAGCCACTCCATCTAGACGGCCCCGGGGGATTTGGACACTTTAAGGAGCTAAACATGGAAATGGTGAATCGCAAAAGATGTTTGCATTTGGAATAAATGCAGGAAAAGTTCACGGCAGTGTGTAATTTGCATGTTGCGAAATGGTTATTAGAGTCATAGAGAGAACTGGCGGTAGGGAGAAAACCGGTGAGAAATTCATGAAATTAGGTAGGCGAGCGGATGATCAAACTTAAGTTTGCCAGTCAGCCTAAGATTCGCAAACATCGATGAGTTCATTGGAAAGGCAGTGCAATATGCATTTAATGAGAATTAATGTAAAAAACAAAGGGTATGCGGTTTTTGAGAAAGAGGAAAGCTAATTTGATTGTTAAAATAGGTGATATGTCATGTCAATATCGTCATGTAGGTGGTACTATTTAGCTATCTTGAAAGTGTTTTGAATAAAATGGGTCACATTAGTAGGGAATTAAGGAGAAGAATTGCGTTCGGAGATTAAGCTTTCAAAGGAGAAGGGAATTGATGACAGTTGAGCTAGGATATCAAGAAAAGGCTTTAATTCTTTGGTATGGAACGTGGTTTTGTACGGCGCGGGTACATGATCATTGAAACGGGTTGAAAAACGTAGATTGGAGGTTTTAGAAATATGGATGTGGACATTGGTGGAAAAGGTTAAGTAGACCGAAAGGAAAAGGTCCGAGTAAGTACTAGACATGGTGAGGGAAGAGAGAGCATGATAGAGAAACATTCATAGGAGAAAGAAAAAATTGATTCCAAACGTTTTCATTGGCATTATGATGTTGTGTGGTAGAGGATGGCACACTTTTCAAACGAGGAATGGTAAAAATTTGCAAATGCATGTTGAGCAGAATGAAGGGAGGAACGAAGTATGCGCAATTGAAGAGGAACTTACTGTGGCGTCCGATGTCGAGTTGTGTTTTTTGTTAGGAGACGCAAGTAAATACATTGCTCTACGATTGATTAAGTATTTTTCCATCCAAAACCTACCTCAACTGGTAGAACATCAATAAAAAAAGAGAAATTTACTCGTATCTTGTAGGCTACCTTTGCTAACATATTTTACCCCTAATTTTGATTTTAAAGAGATGAATGAAATCGACAAAAAATTAGGAAAGATGAAACAATTAAATTGACTCACGATTTGAGTCTCCAATTTTGTTAGGTCGGAGATATCTCCTGTTACCCTGTGCTCTGCTTTTAAGAGCTGGTATGGCTGCAGGGCAAATAACTACGTGAAAATATTTTCTTTGTGAAAATCATACCACGAGTTAAATTGGTAATTATGAAATGGATCAGTAGGGATAAAAAATACCACCCTCGTCTGGTTCTACAATTTATTAATTCCCGTAAGTCCGAATGAGTCACCCTTAAATATCGCCCATCGCGTTGCATGCGGTGAAATAATAATGGTTAATAATTGAATTGCATGCATTCATCATTTGTGTCATTCGGTTATTATTATTATTAGGTAATCTACCGGTTAAGGTAGGTTTTTGGATGGACGTAATTACTAATTAAATAATTTGTGGCCCCTAGCAAAACACAACATCCTACTTTACATCAGGTCCCTCTTCATCTCTGAGTACTTTCTTCTACCCTTCATCCCGTCCAACATCCCTATCCTGTTCATTCCCTTTCCTCGTTTTTCTAACATTCTCCCCTCAATTACAGTCTTCAACATCCCGCTGCCGGTCAATACCTCCTTCATCCACTTTTCCTGCCCCCATAGGATTGCTCCCAACAAACCGCTCTCTTAGCCCACCATACCAAGTACTTCCTCATTTGTTTTCTTCTCTGTTCATTTCACCTTCTCCAATCTTCTCCACACCTACATTTCAAAAGCCTCCAGTCTACGTCTATCCTCCTGCTTCAATGACCACGTTTCCGCATCGTACATAGCTACGCTCCATATCAAAGTTTTTACGAGTCTTTTCTGAACATCCTTACTCAACCTCCCCGTCATTAACTCCCTCTGCCTTGTGAAAGCCTCTTTGCCTAGCGCAATTCTTCTCCTTACGTCCTTACTACTTTGACCCTGTTAGTCCAAAACACTACCGAGATACGTAAACTGTTCTACCTGCTCTAGTTTTTGCCCTCCTATTTTAATGTTAAGCTTAGCCTTTTTCTTTCTAGAAAATCGGATAACCTTAGTTTTACTTATTTTGATTCTTATCCTATATCTCAGTCAATAACCTTTGTTTTATTAATATTGATTCTCATCCCATACCTGTCACACTGAATTTCCAATTCACGCAGCAATGCTTGCAGCCCCTTGGCTGACTGACAAAATAAAGCTTGGTCATCAGCAAACCTAACTGATTTTACGAATTTTCCGCCCACCTTCATTCCTACCTCCAGTTCTTCCCATGCCTCTTTGATCATTTCCTCTGCATACAGGTTGAACAGCAACGGTGATAATGGGCAACCCTGCCTTACACCTCTTCTTAACACTGCCCAACCGGACTCCCCGTTCCCCACTCGTACCTGAGCAGTCTGAGACATGTACAGGTTGTGGATTAGCATTCGGTTATATCTAGTAATATAGTACATCCTTGAATTTATACGGATATATGAAGGGAATATGTCCACCTGCAGGTAAAATTTAAATTAATTATTGTCTCGCACAAAAATTACAATGAAATTTCGGTCTCTGGATAACCAAAATGTCGTTTAGAGTTTTCAGTTACGTGACAATATGAAGGGGGGTGCGGGAAGAGTGGACGATTTATACTTCAAAAAGAGAAATGATCCACATGCATAACCCGGTTATCATTGTATATGTATATTCCCTCGCCTATTGAAATCCAACTTCCTCGCAACCGTAAACCATGGGTATCCTAACTAATCGGTAATTATTACTCCAAATTTATGTTTTCTATTCTGGAAAAAGCGCAGAATACAATCGCACGATTACTCTCTCGAGGCGTACGTATATTTTTATTTGAGTCACTATATTTTTATTTGAGTCACATATCTCATTCGGTAAAAAAGGGAAACAAGGCTATATCAATATTTTCAATGTCGTCCCTTAAAACATCGTTTCCTTTTTCTCAACATCCTGTCACCTGTTATGTACAGCGAACATTTTATTCTTTTATTTTTATTGAAAATATTCAATTATTAATTAGTTTTAAAAAATGCTATGATTATCTTTTATTTAATATCCGTCACTCCGTTGGTTGAAGTATTGATCTTCCGCTGTAGTCCTCAAACCTTGGGATACCGCATGTGTACCAATGACGTAGGAGTAAAGGAAGCGATAGGATTGTATCCCATTCGCTGAATCTTTGGTGAAGGATGAAAGGGAAACGACCTTGCCCGTCCATTGCGACGCGGGAATAACGTTCGCGGATAAAATATATTTTGGGATTTCTACGGTGGAAAGGTGCTGGGGGCCTCGTCCGTATCGGTAGAACGTGTTTGCGGTTTTGTGATACTAGCCACTCGGATTCATCTTGCGAGGCTCGGCGACGCACACTTCGCCGAATGGATTACCTCACCGTGGAGGATAGTTTTCGGATCTACAATGGCGACAAATAAATAGCCATTCAGAATTGAGAAAAAGCATTTTTTTATTGGAAATGTGCGTTGCCAGTTATTCCACATAAATGAATAGGAATTGAAAGTCTCAACCTTTCAGCACGAAATGCAAGCTGGCAAATATATTGGCAATTTTTTTGTTGGAAGGACAGCTCCAACTGATGCTCAGTAAACCTCGTTATCCAATTTGATCATCGGAGAATGCTGCGTGCGAAGTATTAGTTCAGGAAAATATTGATCGCTGGTGTGGGTGCTACAGGCTCTCAAAAAAGTATATTTTGTTTACATTTTTTTCATAAATATAATTAACCTTAAAACAACATACAGTGGGCATACACATTTAAACTGCTGCTGTTAGAATAACAATTTAATCAACCTTTTAGGTCAATTGGCCTTTATGTTATAATTATTATTATTGTTAATTATCTCAGTGAAAGATATAATTGCTTTTAAATTAATTATATGATTAACGGATAAGATAGGTGTTTTGAGTCATAGAAGAAAATGCTTAGACCGTAATCCCTTTAATGTCATTTATCATAGATTGAAACTTTTGTGCTTTCTGTTGACTGGAATCCTTCAGAGCAGTTGCCAGAGATACATAAATTCCATTTGAAGGTCTCATGGCCATAATGGAACAGGTGTCAAAGGCCATCACGTAGGAATCTTTATTGATGAATTTTTAAAATGCGAATGCATAGTGAAAGTGAAAATGAATCGAGAAATTATGTACAGCCAAACGAGTTACTGTAATGTATTATGGAATATTTTTGTCATGCTAGTTTATAACTACAGTGGTCTAGTTAAAGGGTTCCAATAGAAACCTTACCTCATAGGCTGCATTAAATACGTCATAATAAACTGAAAATTGTATAACTTTTACAGCATGGAAAGGAATATATTTTCTACTCAACGGACTTTCTCTGTTCACCTTTTTCTCCTTCATATTTCTCTCCCTTTCCCTCTCTCAAGTACTAGGCTTTGGGCTGATCAACCGATGAACCACGAGAAATGCCGCGGTATTAACTTTATCGGTGTCATCCATTAATGTGCATTATATGGCAAACGAATTCAAAGTGGTAAAATTCTTCGCCTTGGCAGTGATTATACCTGGGATATATCTGAGCTATTAATAATCATAAATTTGGACAAGGCGGATGAATTTTTACACTTTGAAATTGTTTCATTATTCTACCTCAGTAATGAGTGTCATACAGGATATTTATATTATTCCTTATTTGATTTAAAAATTCGATTTAATTATGAAAATCAGAGTTTGAAATAACCTCGTGAGTAGTAAATTCTGCCGTTATTAACTTAATGCTGGGTGAAGTAAAATTGGCCGAAAAACCTACGAACGAACGCCTAAAGCTTCCTGAAACTGCAGTTGCGTTTGAACTACAATGCAACTCACGAAATTGGAAAATAAATACCCTGAGCATGCATGGTGAATGAGTTTCGAGTTCGCAGTATGAGCATAGTGCACCAACTTCATGTGCTAAGGTCATGGGCGTGCTTAGCTTCCAAATTTTGGCCAGGACACTCCCATTATAAAGTTTATTTCGCTTGTCTCAAGAGATTATTTTTATAGAGGGGAAGAAGCCATTCTGGAAATATTTGTTGAGGAAGCGCATCCGCAACATTGGGCGCATCCACGGTTGTGTCATACTGCACCATAGGTACGAGTATTGGCGAGACAAAATCCCTTACCCCGTAACCTGGTACAATGCATTCAAAATATTCAGATTTATTGCTCGTCAATGCATATTCACTTAGCATCTGTCTCGAGTTCAGAGGGAACATTATGTGATTTTATCTTCCTTCCACAGTGGCACTAAGTGGGGCGTATAGACGTTATATGAACGAATAGTTCTGAAAAATAGTTTTTGAGGAAAGAGGAAGAGCGTAGTTTGGCTGATTTTGATGTGCGGTTATCGAGGAGTATGAATGAATGGATATAGGGAAAATATTAGACGAAGAAGTAGTTTAAAAAAATGGAGGATAGATGCGTTCATGAAGAGCAGATTGTTTTGTAAACCGCCCCAAACTGATGGAGTAGCTAAAAAGTACAATTTTTCGAAGATGAAAATTTTTCTCAAAGTCCTGGATATCAATGTACTTTTCTCGTCATTATGACGTCACGTGCCCGACTGATTATGTAATGCATTGTATCCTAGTTTGAAAAGCAACTTTTATTTTATAGAAAAATAGTATTCATAGTTTTTTTTTATTTTGCTCCAATGTCCATGCATTATGCTTTAATTTTCTCAATTTGTCAAGGACCCATATCTCCTCGGTATATTCTGTAATAATGAGCCCGCGACTCAGAAATTAGGTTGAATGATGGAGCTACTATCTTCATTTGTATGGAATGAAACGAAGTTTGCAAAATTCATAAAAAAAATTTATTAATACGTTACTACCGGTTTAATAAATTTGTTCTGAATTTTGCAAAGTTTATCTTATTCCTCTAGAAGAATGCTCACAAAGTTGAGCCCGATACCATTGATATATTCATTCATTTACCTATTCTTTTACTCTTGTCTCTCTTTATCTCATTTTAACTTGAGTGTCACTCGTACATCAGTTCCGTTCAGTAAGAAATTCACATGCGTATTTTCTTCGAAGCACCCTCCCCAATCTCTAAATCCGAAAATATTAGTTTGCTAATAAGAGTAGTTTGAAAGGTTCTCTAAAAATCACCATCAGATGTGTGCGCAACGAGTTTCCCGCCTAATAATAGGATATCCCTTATATCGTCATTAACAAATCAATGCTCTGGAAAGAAATCTGCGGTACGGACGCTTCTAAGTTATTGTTCCTTTGTTGTGATTTGTGACGATAAAATAAATGAGATTCGAGCTGTAATTAAATAATTCGTAAATAAAGGTATTAAAGCAAAGGAAGTTCAAGTCAACATTCAGAACACTCTTGGGGACTCTGCTCCTTCATATTCAACTATTTCCAACTGTACAAATGAGTTTAAGCCTGGTCGAGACTGTTTAGATGATGATATACGTAGTGGTCGGCCAAAATGTGCCACTAACCCAGAAATTATTGCAAACAGTATACAACTACCGTTGAGGATCACCGACTGAGAGTACGAAAAATCGCTGAAGATGTAGGGATGCCATATGAATGGCCATATCACATTTTAACAGTGGAATTGGATATGAGAATATTATCTGATAGGTGAGTGCCGCGACTCTTGACGCAGGATCACAAACGCATTAGAACAGAAATTTCGAGAGAAGCCAACAAGATATTCTGCGCCGGTTTGTGACCGCAGGTGAAACATGGGTCCACTACTATATCCCAGAAGGAAAACAGCTGTCAAAGTATTGGAAACATTTTGATTCAGCACTGATAAAGAAAGCATAGGCTCAGTCGTCCGGAAAGGGGATGGCTTCAGTTTTCTGGGACACGAAAGGAATTCTGCTAATAGGATATCTTTTCCATGGTCGCAAATTTCTGTAAAATGTTACGCTTCAGGATCAATTGCAGCAAAAGTTTACGAAAAAAGGCCAGGTTTGGCGAGGAAGAAAATCATCTTTCATCAAGACAATGCACGCCTAACGCAAGTGTCGTTGTTATGGCAAAAATACGTGAACCAAGATATGAATTGTTACCACACCAGCCTCATTCGCCTGATTTGGCTCCATCAGATTTCCATCCCTTCCCCAAGCTCAAAATTTTCCCCGATGGACGGAGGTTCTCTTCAAACAAAAAACTAACAGCCAAAGTAGAAGGGTATTTTGCAGGCCCGAAGGAATCTAATATTCGAGATTGGATCAAGGCATGGGAGCATCGCTGGACCAAGTGCATTAGTGTACGGGGAGACCACTTTAAAGGTAAAAAAAACGATTGAGGGAAGTCGTTCATTTCTATTCCAATCCGAGAACTTTTCATATTATCCTCGTAAGTACATATATTTAAACATTATTCTGACATTAGGTCTCGATAAAATGATTTCTATCGCACTTGGATGTTAATTATGAATAGGAAGTTTAAGAGTCCGAGTTACTTGCTAGTAAAATGTATTACGGTTACTAGTAAAATGTATTACTATTATAATCCAATAATAAAGAATGTTATATGCGATCCCAATTTTTATTGGTCGATAGCCTTTTTCCAGTTAGAATACCTGGAAACATGGAATATTTCCATCACGAAACTTCCCGCACACATTTCCACGTCACCATGTGTGTTAAATCCATTGAAATCACGGTTAAAATGGAGGATATTCTGTATTTTTGCTGAAAATCTGCTGTGCAAATTGAGAAAAAATTATGAATTTATATTCAATCAATTAAAGAACGCTTTTACATCAAAACATTGTTAATCTGTACTATAATGGGAAGTGAAATAATTTGAGTTAATGTATTTTGTAATTAATCAAAGAAAACAATTTACAGAAATATTTTTAGATATTTTAATTGCCAATTTAGGAACTTTGGTGTTTGGACAAATGGCCTGTTGAATATTCGGGTCTTTTAGCTTATATATATTCATTTAATTATAGAGTAACATCAATACCGTGTGCAGTTATAAGTGATGTAACTAATTGGAGGGATAATAAACAATAGTGTTGTATATCTCCACATAGAATACTTGCGTGGAACTTTTAATCTTTCCTTGAATTCGATACAATTTTGAATTTTTTTCTGGCGAATTTATGTACCCCAGTAAGCTGAAACTCAAGTATCTCAGTAAGCTGTTTTTTATACCCACCAGTAAGCTGTTATTTGCCTTAAATCTATTGAAAGGCAGAAAAATATTAATTTTCTTAGGTGATATGTTAAAGTTATCAGTAAACATTTCGTGATAAATTTTTGTGCTAGAGCAATAAAGTTATCGGATTAAGATCTTCATTATTTATTACATTTGGCAAGTGTAGTTTCTCCAATATATAAGTGGATTAAATAAGGGAATAACTTTGGGAGATCGAGAGAGGAAATTATTAGACATTTTGCTGGAATCAAGGAAGGTAGAAAGTTTGCCGAGAGAACTAACCTGTTATTGTATTGTTTAGTATGACGCTTAGGGCTATTTCTTGTGGTGTCAGTTAGTTCTTTTGAGTACAGTGGTGGTAAGTGTATTAGCCCATACAAAACCTACCGCAACCCGATAGGCTGTTGCTAATAGGAAGCCTTCATATTCTAATACTTTCTGTTATTCCTGAAAAAATGCTTGCACAAGAAACTTCTGTTATTGCTCAAAATCATCCCTTACTAGTGATCTTTGGCCGAGGTTTCTTGGGTTTGTTTTTATTCCAATTTTTGCCTTGATTGAACTCTCACACCCACGAGCTCTCATTTTTCACCTTCGCCTCACATCTCTCCAGCTCATGCCGTTCTCATTTTTGATAGGTATTTAATCGCGCAAGTGGGGAAAACGGTTGATCGCATGATGTTCTCCTACACTACGCCGTCATTTTAGACAACGCTTCTCACTGCAGCGGCGGCTATACCAAACCTTTGCGCTGTGCGGTGTAGCCGTCTACAGTTCGTACTCATAAAGAGTGTCCCTTAGTTTAAAGGTCAACCACATCTTTTAGAGGGTCGCACCCAAAAGTGGTAGGACTGATTTTTTTACAAGAATTTTATTGACGATATACTTACATCGACTTAATTATCTACAAAGTATGCTCCTTGAGCTGCTACACACTTAGTATAACGTTGCTCCCATTCCCCGTACGCCCGCTGGAAATTTACTTTGGGGATGCCGTTGATGACCCTCGTCGAAGCCTCTTAAACAGCCTTTATCGAGTCAAAACGTCGTCACTTGAGCTGTCTTTTCATCAGGGGGAAGAAGAAGTCCGGTGGTGCCAGATCAGGAGAATAGGGTGGGTGCGGCAACGTGGCAACGCCGTATTTGGCCAGGAGCTGTCTGACGACGAGCGCGCCATGGCAGAATTTTCGGCACCATCTTGGCGCACACCTTGCGCATGGCCAAATCCTGTGAAATAATGCGTTGGACGTTGGATGCAGACAGACCCAACTGGTCTGCAATTTCTTCACTGGTTAAGCGTCGGTCTGTGTTCAGCAGTGTCCTCACTCTGTCCACATTCGTGTCGGTTCTTGCCGTCGACGGCCGTCCGGAGCGATGGTCGTCTTCAACGAGCTCCCTACCTCTTTAAACAACTTGTGCCACTCAAATACTGTGGAACGGCTTAAGGCAGTGTCCCCATAAGCCTGCTTGATCATATCGAGGGTCTTAGTGTCCGCCTTCCCGAGTTTCGCACAAAACTTCACACGGAATAACGTTGCTCTAAATTCAGATTCATTTTGTTTTTCGACGCGGACAAAAAACTTGCTTCACTAAAAACGGTGTCCTCACTCAACGACAGTCCGCAGGCGACTAAGGTTGGTGTCGGTCTGTTGCTAAGAGCCCCTTCCACCTTACCCTGCTAGGCAGACCCCCCTCCACCGCTCCGTTCACGCCAGAGAAAATCAGTCCTACCACTTTTGGGTGTGATCCTGTATGTAGCTCTCAGCCCCGAAAAAAGTATTGAGTGACCTTAGAACTTGAGTATAATATTCGGTAATACATAATATGGTATTAAACACAATGACTATAGCTTTTGGAAAAGCTCTAACCACAGATACGGGGACACTATATAGAAAATTATCATTTAATTTTAAAGATGACTGGATAAGACTATCCAACTCTTAAAAGTCAAGATAATGACTCTAATTAACTCTTAGATCCGGGCTATTAAGATTCCAGCGCATATATAGCAACCAATTCGAATTTGAATAATTAAGACGGCACCTATCTCCACCCGTACCCCAGCCCTTTCACATTCGCATATACCTGCCTCCCTATCTCTCACGCACCCCTATAGGGACGAATCCTCTCAAAAGTCTTCCACGTCAATTCTCTCCCAGCCCTCAGGGTCCACAATTGCCGTCCCAACGCCTTCCCCGGGCACCCCTTCGACCCTTTCCTAGTCCATGAATGCCCACGCTCTCTCCTCTCCCCAGCGTCCGTCCGTCTCACACCCGTCGCCCAGCCAATCCGGGCAAGCGCGTGCGTAAAATCAGCACAGCGGAGAGAAGGGGAGCACATTTCCTATCCACACCACAAGGCCCCTCGAAAACCTTTGCATAGAATCAACTCTCTCGCAGACAAGACAGTTCATCCTTCAGCCACGCACAGGAGCACACGAACTCCAGTGTTTTGACGCCCACGGTGCTGGGCGTTTCTCCCACCAGGGCTCTCACTCGCATTCTCTCTCGTCTATACACGGTCAGTCCTTGAAACACAGGCAGTCTTAGAGGAGGGGCGTAGAGAGAGAGAGAGAGTGGACGCATTCATTTTCTCCCTCATTCCCTCGTTAAAAGCCCCTTTCCCCTTCTATAACAGTATGAAGCGACCCCCGCACGCGTCCGTGGACAAACAAGGCCCCATTTATCGAGGCCGCCCTTAAATTCCACCCGCGTTAGTCGCATAATCGTCGCACTCCCAGGTGGTCGTGTGCGCGCGCGACCATTTCCCACCGACGGCGTTGAGTTCTGGAGCTTTTTGTTGGCGTTTCTTTTTATTTTCCTCCGATCGCCTCTCGGGGGGTAATCTTTTCTCCCTCCGAGCTGTTTTTTTGGGGATGTGGTTCTAAAATATCGGGAACATGGGGAAAGGGCTGGTTTTCATATACCTCCCTGCAGCTCGTTATGAACTGAATAGGTTTATCCTTTGCTTTGTTTGATTTTTTCCATTGAAAATATTTCGAAAAAAAGAGCCTGGTGACAGCTCAAATAAAATTATGACAAAAGAGGTAGGAAATGTAGTAAACACGTCAAAATGTTTTTATGTAAATTAAGTTTATTAGGAATTCATTTGTCAAACATTTGACTTAATTTCACAGTTGATTATAAAGCCTTTAGATTTCGTTAAAATTTCTATAACATTACATTTACTTACGTCCATGCTCTCTGATACCTCCATGGACGGACATTAATGTACTTTAATAAATAATACTCTTATGAATTCTTCCATTTTGCCTCGATTTGATTTTGCTTCTTATTATTTTGTTAATCTGCTGCTAAAAGTTTTTCCATTATTAAGACGTAAAAATGCAGTTCACATGCTCGTCTTTTTGACGTTAAAATGATTCTTAGTTTTTCTCTACAAACCAATAAATATTTTGCGAGGGAACTCACCACTGGATGTTTAGGTATATAATGCAAGAAACCGAGTTACCTAGTATATAATGCAGCACTTACTTAAATTGTAGGTTTGACTCAGGATTATTTATGTGAGGCGGTAATACTGTATTTCTTTGCTTATCTAAGTTGAGATATAGGGATAATAGTTTTCATAAGGCTTGGTCATGCAACGTTGTACATGACAATTCTCAGCTTCTGAACTTAGAAATCAATATTCTGATAGAATCCGTTTCCTATATTGGCATACTATTTACTTTTTCTCGTAAACGGAGTTGTTTTTACATGGTGAGAGTGAAGAAGGAAGGGAATTAACTATAGTTAATTTCCATATAAAGGAGTAACAAGACGGGCGGTAAGAATAAGGAAACCCATAAAACATACAAGAAATCTGTTGATGTTAATTTACTATAACTCTGGCGAGACATTTTCCTCAACTGGTGCAAGCAAAATTCATCACAGGAGACGATTCATTTTCTTCAGAGTTAATTTGTTGCATGCCCTAGTAATCGAGGCGTATGCGAAATACTGATTTAATTCTTACGCTCAAGTTTTAGCTAATTTTTTTAAAGGTAGTTGAAAGGTTTGAAGCAGACTAATAAGGATGCATGAGGCTTAAAGATAATTAAAAGTTAAACGCTCTGGCCCTTTATTTCAAGCCTGTAATGACAGTACGTGATACAAAACCCAGTAAGATCCATTGTTATCTAAAGAGGTATAAATACTCTATGGAATGGATTAACCTACATGTGTCCTGAACTTATTTTTGTTTCAAAATACCTTCATCGAATTATGCAAAATTTGAGCTGGGGCTCGCCATTGGCTATTTGGCCTTCCACGAGCAATTGGGTCGGCTTACCGCAACAGTCAGGTATAGTCAGCGCCCTATTTGGGTCGACTTCAGACAGAAGGCGGGTAGACGGGACCCGAGGATTATCTGCTAGCATTGCCCCGAGAAATATCCTCGCTCTGTCTTCCTCGGACAATGGCGCCCCAGGAAGGAGCATAATGTGGGACGGCGGGAGCCCGTCCGTATTTGGATCGTTGGACCATTGGATCGGATCGAGGGCAACCTCCCAGAATGCATGTTGTCACTCACGAAAAGCAAACGCATGTGCTGGAGGGAATCAGGAGCCGAGGCTGGTATTAAAAGGCGATCTCATTGCTCCCTACCTTGCTTTGAGGAGAGGAGGAGGTAAGTGCCTGGGCCCAGACCTGCGGAAACAGGTCAGTGCCGAAGACTGGGTAGATGATCGGAGATGGGGTGGAGGTCGTAAATTTGCGCATCGTTTCATCACAATTGTTCGGATCATTTGGATTGCATGCCGTAGCCTTGCTTTCTTTGCGCCTGATCAATCCAGATAAATTCTTATACGAGAACGACCATGCAAGTCTTATAAATTAGAAATTACGTGCTGAAAATGCAATCTGAAATTGACTTAAGTCTTATCTCTTAGCATTTAGTTATTTTATTCGTGCATTGCAATGTCAATTAATCGAAAAGAGAGTATGTTTTTGGAATGAATCATACGTAAATCCGGCGTGGAAAAATGATTAGTAATGTTATCAAATGATAAAAGAATGCTCCTAAATTTCCCTAAAGGTCCTAGTCGAATTTATTTTCCTTACTCCAGACTTAGTAAAAGTAAAATCAGTCAGACGTGTAAAAGTCTTTCACTTTTTTCTCAAGCGATTTAGAGTATTTATAGCTGATTTATAGACATTCACGTGTGTGAAGTATTTGGCAAAACAATGTAGTGAAATATTGACAGGAATATTGGTAATTATTTTTAACATCCTATATATTATTTGCGAATATGTCGGAGCCAAGTGTGAAATAAATCTTTATCTACCTTATCCGCAATAAACATTGATTAGGAACCATCCACGTAGGCAGGAACATTTGCCGACGATTCTGTGGTGCACAGAAAAATACCGACTCCTACCGTTGACATCACTGGTTATAAAGTTCTAAGTAATTTTAACGAATGGAATGAGGGATGGGGATTAGGATTCAGTATTAACAAAAATACAGGAATAAATGTTTGGATTAAAATCGAAATAAAATAGATGTGATATTATATATAAAATAAACGACATTTTGTATTAAATAAGCGGAAATATACAAAAAATAAACGGAATCCAATGAAATCACTCCAAACCAACAAGTACTTTAGATTCAATCTTACCTCCAGGTTTTCAGAGGGAGAGATAAATCGGAAGGAAACTTGGCTTCATTAAACGTGTTAGAGGAATTAATTCTCTTCATTAGGCCACATTTGAAGTGCTCTCCATACATTTGGGATTCATTTATTTTAAGAATGAGGGACAATTAAAAGAGGAGTTGCTGGTATTAGGGAAAATTGTTGCGAGAAGAAAGGGTTCATTTGGGGAAATTGTGATAGGTGTGCCTTCACTCACGAAAGGGAGTAATCGACAATAAGGTTATTGGAAATGAATAGGGCTCTGGGAGCTTTCGAAAATGAAATAGCTATTGGCGTTCCTCAATTAGCAGAATTGTATTGCTCCTTGAATCAGATAGGAGGAATATACACAAGGCTTCAATATATTTATTATCTTGGAAAACTTTCCGTAGCTACAGGGTCAATATTAAGCATACAAGCATTGTATTGGAATAAACTTGATTCAGTAGACCATTTCTTTCACGACCATACCACGGTTGCATGGGCAGTGTTCTTGCATCCTTTTATATCAGTTCTTTTATCCTGTTTCATCCATCCTATCTATCCATCTATACATCCTACCACTATTACATTTAGCACATCCGATAGCGGCGACGTCGTTAGGTAGAGCATTTGGCTACTGACTGGAGGGCCCGGTGTTTAAATTTCGTCTCATGCCCTTTGGTCAACCATATTTTTATTTTCACGATACCACTACTAGTGCTATTAAGAAAGATACTGGTGCTCCTACGCAGAATTTTGAATTTAACTTGCCTTAATGCTTATTGTGAGTTGAAATATGTTGCTGTCCATTACAAATAGTCTTTGGATGATCGATTACTGTTACAACAATTATTCGCATTCAGAATATAAGTTATCACCTGTTAAAATGCCGCTAGGTAGTATATAGAGTACATTATTATTTCCAAACATGGCACAAGTGATCTCCTACAAAATTATCTGTTATTTTAGTCCTTCATTCCCCTTTGGACCCATAGTGGTAGGAAGAGTTTATTTACGTTAAACATCTTACCCAAGGAGGAGTAAATTGATGGCGAGGAGATTGAATAGACATGTGAACAAAATTATTGGTGTACACTTTAGTATGGAACGTAGTTTGTGACCCTCAGAAAGTTGGTCGTGGAGTTAATACGATAAGCGCTTATTGGAAGCTTTTTAAATTAGGATTGAAGATTAATGATGCAAATATAAAATTAAAATACAATGGACGAGAGCTAAAACTTAAGGAAGTGGTAGAAATTGCTGTGGAAGAGAGAAAGCTATTGTAGAATATTTTACGTCAGAGAAAGTGGATAAAGAACATAAAGAGATTATGTGAAATGTTGAAGATTTTGATAGGAAATGTTGGATAAGCAAGGTAGAGGAAGGAATAGTTGAAGTATTTTAGAGAGGATGAAGTGAGAAGTATAAGTTAAAAAACGATTAGCTTCACTCAGTGATATTATGTTATTTTATGTCATACTAGGTGGAGCTGAGAAATGTATCGTTACTTATTCCCTAAGTTCATAACACTATTGAAATAGACATACAGAGTATTCTGTCCTTGATATCCACTGTAGTTGGCTGATTCTCATGTTAAAATCCCCATCATAATAACGAGGTAATCTTAAAATAATCGAACCCAGTAGTGCCTGGTTAAATTACTACAAAGTTTGTCATTTCATAATTTATTGAATCAATTGAGGGATGTTTTACGTAGGGTTTCCTAGTCGAGCATAACTATTACAAGCGAATCATTAAAAATTTTCGTCGTTCCCTGCTCCAACTCTTTTTTTTTAAAGGTTCAATTCTCACCCCCCTTATCCGTAGACCTCGCTTTTTGCCTGTAACGGGGGTGGGAGATGAGGAACAAGGTGACACGTCCCAGATTCAACCCTCGTCCCTGTGCAACTAATCGCTAAATTTGGTTCGGCTTTTGGTTAGGGTGGAAAAAATGGTGTCGTAGGAAGCCTTTTTTTCATTGAATCAACAAATTAAAAAAAAGTTCATTCCGACGCTTCCTTTTGTTTCCGGATAATTCTGTGGGCCCGTCCGTAATTTCCGTGCGATTATTCGACCGTTTTTTACCCTCACTCGCTCATCCTTTATCCTTTTTTTTTTGTTTTTACCTCCAGGGAGTCTTTTGTTCCTCGCGAATTAGCAGTCAGCAGCAGCCATCCCGTGTCGTCACGCCGCGGTGGCTGCTCTCGCTCTCGTCGCCGTGGGAACGCCTGCCTCTTTACCTCAAATTCTCTATTAATGCGCTCGAAATCCTAAATCGTGTTAATTGGTTTATTGAAAAAAAGTGGTGCCATTGATAGGGCATTAACGGGAAGTCCATCGACGTTTGGCCTGCGGTTCAGTCTACGTTGATTGCCTCCCACCCGGGTGGGGGAGGCGGGGAGCATTAATGGAGGAGATTCGATGGGTAGAAGGAAGTTGTATCAGGTTCAAAGAGATGGAATGGGGAGAGCGACCGCCACTGTAATTTTCATCGTCCACACAGTGTGTCCCTTAAAGACTTGAATCGTTTGTTGGCTTGTTTGTTTGTTTGTTAAAATCTGTGTTTGGTTTTCGAACTAGGGGAAAACTTTCGGAAACTCGATACGACGTTCCCCACTTCCAGCATTCCGGAGGCTTCCTAAACTATGCGGGCCCCAGCCCTCATATTATGCAACTCTTAGCCGATACTCCGCTGAATTACTGAACAGGTTGAAAAGCAATTGAACTTCCGATTTCGGCACAGTGCTGCTACGCCGTTCTTCCATTCCCAAGTGAAGCCGTTTCCTTCGGGAATAGTAAGGTACATTTAAGAAGATCTACGGCCCAAATTGTCTCAACATTTAAGCCTTATTGCCATTCACAGCGAACATGCAATTCAATGTCCAACTAGGGTGATAAACAATCTTTTAAAAGGAAAAGGTAATTTAATCCAAATGGCGCAGCACTAAAAGAACATGGAAAAAAGCTAGGAACAGTCAGTTATATTGCAGCAGATTATTAATTGTATTTTGGTTAAATACATATTTGAAAATATCTTTAGCCCAAAGCTGTACATGAGAAAGAACATTTCCATAAAAAATAGCACTGTAATTTCATCTTAATGATTGTTGTGGAAAACGGTTACAGAAACATTTTAATTCTGGAAATTTGACAAAAACATTCCCTGTTGAGAGAGAAATCCCACATTTTAATGTTATTTATGCACCTAGTCGATGTAGACCCGGCCTGTTCACTGCTTAGGGTCTGTGATAGGAAGAGCTATTTTTATTATTTGATATTTAAAGGCATTTTTAACTGTCGTAAATATAACCATTGTGAGCTGAACGCGATATCAATACCATTATTAACCTCTGCGGGGCATTAGGAAAATAATCGCTCAGACACTCCGTTCTTTCTTAGATAACTAAATCAATCATAGAAATTGTCTTTCATTTTTAGTCGTTAATGCTATGTTTTAAATAAATAGAATGCAGTTATGTCGTGACTGTGTTGTAAGCTTATGCGTTTCAGCTTAAGAATGATACCTTTTGTCATTTTATAAATCATTCTATTTGTTCACTTATTCAATCTTGAAAATCCTTCAAACATATTCTTGGGCACTAATAAAAATATTTTTTTCATGAACGGCTTCCTAAGCGACCCGAAAAATTTCCTGTTGCGTCCTTTGGAGGAATGACAAAGTTCTTTTTATGCTCATGGATCTCTTCCGATGATAACAGTCCCTCTTTGCCATTTGATAACTCCCTTTTCGACGTGTTTATTTTTTGCTCGCATTCTATTGCGGTCGTGTCGGGTGAGAACACGGAGACGACACGCAGGTACACGGCCCAACACACCGGGTATTCAAACAGACGAGGGGTTAGCTCTCTCCCCTTTCCTCCCCTCCAAGAACGAGGGAACTTACCCAGCTACAGCAGTGAGGGGGGTGGAGTGGAAGGTTTGGGTTGGGCTGTCGGGACTGAACCCTCGGGCGCAAGGCGTTCGCTCCTTCCCCCACCCCATTCCCTTACCACGTCCGTCGCAATAGCCTCTTTCCGTTTCCCTACTTCCCCCCACACGGACCGTCTCCTTCCCACTTGCACTCCCCCAACCCCCGTGACGACGTAGTCCCCACCCCCGAACTCCCCTCTCGAGAACCTTCCTCCGCCTCCGCCCAGTATCCAGGGCTCACGCTCTCCTCTCTCCCCCTCAACCCTCAGAATTTCCTTGCGACAGAACGCCCGGGATCCAAAGCAACCCCAGACCGCCCTCGCCATCCCCCTCGCCAGCCCCACCATCCACGACCACCCCATCGTCACCCCAATAATTCCCTCCCTTCCCTCCTTTGCTCCAACCCCACCCGAGGCCCCCACCGTCAGAATTCCTTCCCCCATCCCCAGCGTTTCTTCCCTCGCCAACCCTATTTCCTTCTTTCTCACTCGCCAATTTTCATCCCTTTCCCTCCCCTATTTTCATCTGGGCTTCGGGTCTCCCAGGGGTGCCTAACCACCAATGGCAGTGTACATATTCTAAGCCCTCAAGGGCCCCGGCACTTCGCCACAGTCACCTCTGGGCTACTGGACAGTAGTCTCGTCGAGGGAGGGTGTGATAGACACTGACGTCCTATTTGGCCAGCCTACCTTTTTTGTACCTATCAACGGCAAACCTTTACCCAGATTTCGAGTGTGTCTGAGTGGAACTGTTGTGTTTTGTGGTCTTCGGATTGGTAGCTTTCCACGCGGAGGGGACAGGTGTTTTTCCCTAGACTTTACTGAATTATGGAGATTAATTGGGAACATTTTTTTGCAGTGAAAACATCATGTGCAGTTCATTCCTTGTCGTAAGGGTTTTTTTTTTAATTTTTGGTTTCCCTCTTGCCTTTGATTAATAGATTTCTAGTCTATTGCTCACGCTTTCTATCCATCCACCTGTCCCAATCCAGTTGCTATATCTAAAAGCACGTGCGTTTTTTAAAACTAATTAATAAGAATGTGGTCAAAAAGCGAAACTATTGCATTTAGAAATAAGAAAGAGAACAGGGAAATGCATGTTAACCTATCAAAATACACCTAGTTTTAAAACCACCATTTCCGGCTAGTTATAATAGAACGATGAAATCAAATTTATGACTTAATTAGCATTGTCCCCCCTTGGTAATTCAACCAATTTGTCATCATATGGTTTTTAAAAGCTATTTCGTCATTATCAAACCTATTGCATTTGGTAATATTACGGTGATGAATGTCAACATGTCGCAAAGTCTTTAAAAATATTTTTTTGGGAAATAAATATTTGTAGCAGATAGCAGAAAGTGATTCAATTTTAACTGTTATCTCTGACTATGATGCCTAAAGTTTCAAAATTAAAGCCAACATTTAACCTCGTCGCTTAGATCTCGTTTTATTTTATGTTTTCTAGGCACGAAGTTTCTTTTGATTACTTTATGCTTTTCACATGATTTTGCCACTCTTGATTTCATTTTAACCCGCATGCTGATATGTAGATTTATCCTCCTATTCATTACCGTAAATATTCAATTAATTTATGATATTTTAAAAGTAGAATGCCTAACAGATTCCTTGGAACTACGAGATCCATACACCTCCTTTAATTGGCGATGAATATCACATGGGCGAACGTTTCTTGCATTGAGGAATTTAATCACTGCCCTCACTTCACAACTGGCGGCGTTCTCAATTTTTTTAAACATTGTAAACAATCACAGAAACAACACAGGCAATGCTAGCGTCACGCAACTTGGCTCAGAGAAGGCAGACAAGCCACTGAAGCTATCTGACCTCGTCCAGCGGCTACTCGCGTCGTCAGCACTTCATGCGGCACGAACGGGTACTACTTTCCGGATGACCCTCGTACATGTCCGTTGTCCGTTGGGTGAGACCTTTTAATACGTGTAAATCGCTCACCAACTTTGTACTTAAGATGAAACTAGTTTTTATTTTCAATTATCTTAATCTCAAAATTTACTATTTGCATACATTTTATTCGTTTTTATTTTACGAAACTTCTAATTTGGAGGGTTGCCGTTCTCTGATGAAGTTCTCAGTGGAGTGCTCAAACTGAAATAAAAATCTTAACAGGAACACGCTTTTATTTTTTAAATTTGAGATCATTTTTAGAATCAATCTTTCAAAGTACTAAATTTTATTTTAAAATCAAATACACGGTAAGAAGCATAGTGCCATGTAAACTTCATTGGCCAAAATTTATGCATGCAGGATAGAAGAGACTTATTGGTATTTTATTTTCAATGATCAGGAGAGAAAAGCCTTTTCTTAGTAAATGAAAAAAAATGATAAGCGATATGATTGTGTGTTAAAGTGTATGTTAATTCTTTTCTAAGTTCTGTGATTGTGTTTTGAATTATATTTTCTTTCCAATGCGTCGGCTCACCCCATGCTACATCCTGTAAATTCTGCATAACGTTTTTACCCCACCCACTCTTTCCACGCTACAGTTTTTACGATAGAGTCCAGCCCAGTCTTCATTTGACGTTGCGGTAATATTTCGGTTTTTGCGATCACCTTTCTACGTTGTAACTATTTCTCATGCATGCCTAGGAAAGGGTGTGTTTTGTCGGTCAATGCTTCGCAGTACTGCTTTATGCCGTCTATATCTCGTGCTGGTTGTAAAGCCTTCCTTTGGCGTAGCCATCCATGCTCCTAGCTTACTTCATTCCCTTCCCTTAGGATGACTTTCACAAGGGGTGATGACTGACGCGCCTCCAGAGATTCCATTTCCCACCATTTCCCCGCCCTCTTCCCTATCGCACGCTCTCTCCCCTTTCCTCCCCCATACATCCCCTCCATGACACTCCCAGCCCCCACACCCTCAACGAAAGCCCAGACCCTACGTATAGTGCACACAATTTGCAGCGTCATCTTTCTATGTGCACTGAAAGCACTTCAGAGGACGCAAGGAAATGAATTGACATTGCGACTTGGTTTTCTTTCACATTACGACGGAGTGCGTGAACTTGAGTGTCACGCGAGTTTTTTTCTATCTAAGAAAGAGAGGATGAGGAAGTTCGTTGCAGGTAGGTGGGAAAAGTGTAGGCAGTGAGCTCTTTAGTAGTCTGAGGGCAGGTGGAAATAATTTAACCTGTTTCATGTCACAGTGTAGATCAAAGGCCAAAGGTTTTTCGAGTGAAAGAGGCTACGAAGACTGAAATCTTTAGTTACGAAAATAGACTAGAGGATGTGAGGATCCTAATGGCAGGCAACATTGTGAGGAAAAGAATTAAATGTTGACGCTTTGCAAAATTCATTAAAACCAAGTAATATGAATAGCGGTATTAGAGGTATCGTGTTCGTTTTTCCACTGTGGGCGTATTTCGATGTTGACCATAAGTTAGTTAATCGAATAGCATGGGTTTGTCATATACTGAGTTCCTAAACGGTACTCTTCCAATCTCTTCATTCCTTCAGCGTTCCTCAGCCTGTCTTCCTTCTCTGGTTTTCGTATCATCATCATATTGGCCCTCCTCTCTGTTATGAATGAGATGAAGATTATGCTAGTAATATTTCATCCCTGCGCTTCAAAAACATATTTGTACTCGAATAAATGTTACAGTAGCGCCAAATGCAGACATTAAGAGTGGTGGATTTGGCAAATAATTGAAAACGACAAAAATAATTGGTGTAAAAAGTTTGATTTTTTGATGGAATGCACATTTAAATCGCCATTCTATACAAGTTTCTATATCTAG